>NC_135727.1:92225107-92580107 GCF_964656455.1 Halichoerus grypus
TGTCAAAAGATAACAAGTGTTGGGAGGATGTGGAGAAAAGGAAACACTTATATGCTGTTGGGTGGGATGTAAATTGGTGCAGCCACTGTGGAAAACAGTATGGAGGTTCTTCAAAAAATTAAAAATAGAACTACCATATGATCCAGCAGTCCCACCTCTGGGTATATATCCAAAGGAGATAACATCACTATCTCAAAAAAATATCTGCACTCCCATGTTCATAGCAGCATTATTCTCAGTAACGAAGATATGGAAATAACCTAAGTGTCCATCAGTGCATGAATGGATAAAGATGTGTGCGAGTGTGTGTGTATATAGTGGAATATTATTCAGCCTTAAAAATGAAGGAAATTCAGCCATTTGGGACAATGTGGTTGAACCTGGAGGACATTATGCTATGAAATAAGCCAGGCACAGAAAGAAAAAATACTGCATGATCTTCCTTATGGGTGGAATCTAGAAAAGTCAAACTCATAGTAACAGAGCATAGAATGGTGGCTGCCAGGGCCTGGGGAGTGGAGGAAATGGAGAGATGTTGGTCAAAGTGTACAAACTTTCAGTTATAAGATGAATAAGTTCTGGAAACCTAATGTACAATATGGTGACTATAGTTAATAATCTGTATTGTATACCAGAAATTTTCTAAGGGGGTAGATCTTAAGTCTTTGCATCACACACACAGAAAAATGGTAACTGTGTGACATGATGGATATGTTAATTAGCTTGATTGTGGTAATCATTTCACAATATACATGTATCTAAACATCTCCTACACCTTTAATACATGCAGTTTTTTATTTGTCAGTCATACTTCAATGAAGCTGAGTGGGGAAGAAATTATTCCTCAAAGAGCAACAGGAGTGATCTCTGAAGTCTCTGAATATAAATTTTAGTGACAAGGATTTCTACTTGTTTAGTTTGGAGGAGAGAAACTAAGAACAGAAGCAGGCATAAAGTGTCTGAAGAATTAGATGAGGAAGGTGCCCACAGCTCATTCTATAGCTCCAGAGATGATCAAACAAGAAAATGTGGGCTTTGGCTGCATCACAAGAGGGTTTGGCTGGATGGGAATGATCCCCACAAGCCAGGAAGAGCAAGTGTGGTACCTCCTTCACTGAACAAGCCTGAAAATGGAAAAAATGGGCTTCCAGTTTAAGATAAGAGGCTCAGCACACACACATAGCTCTCTCGTTGTTCCCGGGCCTCCTTGGAATCACAAAAGAGATATTTTGGAGTACTCGCAAGACCAAAGATAGAGGGAATTGTAGCAGAGAAAACCATAGCCCAAGACCAAAGAGAGTCTTGAGCCGGTTTGTCTAGGTGATGTATTAAAGAATGTTGTCCGTAACAGTTGCACCAGGCACCCCCTGTGTCCACAGATCAACTGGTAGCTGTTCATTTTCTCTTCAGGCCGAAGCTCTCTAAAGAAAGTAGACATACTACCTGGGGAGGGCTTGAGAGAGAAATGGATCTTGAGGCCACCAAAGAATTTTCTCCCTAGAGTAACCTCCCCCCCCACCCACCCAGCTTTGGCGTGGTCAGATTCCCCACCTGCTTGATGAACTGAGAAACTGAATGAAGACATGGGGGGCATGCCAAAGTAATTCATTCCTATATATGTACCTGCATGTCCTATATATGTACACGTACATATATGCATATATATATATATATATATATATATATATTTTTTTTTTAAGTAAACCCTACACCCAATGCGGGGCTCTAACTCATGACCCTGAGATCGGGAGTTGTATGCTCTACCAACTGAGCCAGCCAGGTGCCCTGCCAAATATTTGTTTTTTAATTTTTCTAATAAAAGCCTTAGAGTTGCAAGGCTTTTCCAGTGACAATGTAAGAACAGGCTATTAGAAAAAGGAGCAAGCAAACAAGAAGAAACTTGGGAAATTAAACATAAAGTTTCTGAAATGAAGCCCCAAAATGTAATGGATAGTTTAATTACATGGTGGAAACCAAACTGTTGATCTGGGAGATGAAGCTGAGGAAAAAAGAACCTGTAAGAATTCGAGCACAAAGTCAGAGATGTTCAAGAGAAGAGTTTTGAGATGAAGAGGTCAGAGCCAGATGGTCCAGAGTCCTTTAACAGAATCTAAAAGGAGAAGATAGAGACTATGGAGGAAAAGAAGAACCAAAGAAATAATGGAAGAAAAAAAAATCCCTTGGCTAAGGGCAGATTCTTGTCTCCAGAGTGGGAGGGCCCACCTGGTGTGAGTAGCATGAATGGATACATTGGAGCATTCCATAACTAAAGAGGAAAAGCAGGACTCTTCATGGCTTCCAAAGAGAAAGACTGGCAGCCTTTAAAGAGAAAGAATCCGAGGGGGCATTAACAAAATTGAATGTTAGAATACCATGTAGTATTGTCAGAGTTCTAGGATGAAAAGAAAAAGTCTGAGCCTAGAATTCTACACCCAAGCTGAGTGGGCAAAAAAAGGAGGGTGGCTTTCAGACATGTGAGAGTTGAGGAAGTTTAGCACTGTGCAGACTCTCTAAGAAGGAGGGGGGAAACCAACAACAACATAAGGATCAGATAAAACCAAAATCAGATCCAACTAAGGGGACAACAATGAAGAAGTCATTTTTTATAACCCAGAAGTGAACAAGATCAAAACAAAATTAAAAGAAGATCTTGTATTTTGCAAGACACTCAGGTTTCTCTTCTCACTAACAAAGTTTAAATGACACTGTATTACATTTCTTTTAATAGTGTTCTAGCCACGGGGAACCTGGGTGGCTCAGTTGGTTAAGTGTCTGACTCTTTTTTTTTTTTTTTTTTTTTTAAGTAGGCTCCACACCCAACACAGGGCCTGAACTCACAACCCTGAAATCAAGACCTGAGCTGAGATCAAGAGTTGAACGCTTAACCGACTGAGGCACTCAGGCACCCCCTAGTGTCTGACTCTTGATCTCAGCTCAGGTCTTGATCTCAGGGTCATGATTTCAAGCCCCTCATTGGGCTCCACGCTAGGCATGGAGTCTACTTAAAAAAAATAATGTTCTAACCACTCTACTTGGTTACAGGGAATAATATTCATATAACAATATTATTACAAATGCTATTTAGTGGTTTTTAACATTTAGACTCAATTCATAGACAAAGTATAGAAGATTTACTTATCAGTTATAAAATGGAATGCAAATGTTATATATCTGCAGTATAAAATTAATTGTAATCAAAATTAGGAAAAACTTGAAGAGGCAGGAGTATAAATGAATTAAATGTACCATCCTTCATAGGAGGGAGTTAAAAGCCTCTGACTAAAGTTTATAATCAAGAAATAGGAGAAAAAACTTATTCTCCTGGTGTAGACACACACACAGAGTGGAACACTACTCAGCCATAAAAAAGAATGAAATCTTGCCATTTGTGACAACATGGATGGATCTTGAAGCTATTATCTAAGTGAAATAAATCAGAGAAAAACAAATGCTACACTGATTTCACTGAAATGTGGAACCTAAAAAACAAAACAAAGAAAATCCAGATTCATAGATACAGAGAACAGATTGGTGGTCGCCAGAGGGGAAGGAGGTTGGTGGAGTGAAATGGGTGAAGGGGACCAAGAAGTACAAACTTCTTGGGGCACCTGGGGGGCTCAGTCGGTTAAGTGCCTTCGGCTCGGGTCATGATCCCAGCGTCCTGGGATCAAGCCTTGCATCAGGCTCCCTGCTTGGCAGAGAGTCTGCTTCTCCCTCTACCCTCCCCCCCTTATGCTCTCTCTCTCTCTAGCTCTCAAATAAATAAAATCTTAAAAAAAAAGTACAAACTTCCAGTTATAAAATAAGTAAGTCATGGGGATATAATGTACAGCATGGGGAATATAGTCAATAATATTGTATTAATTTTGTATGGTAACTACATTTATTGAGGTGATCATTTTGCAATAGGTACAAAAGCCAAATCACTACGTTGTACACCTGAAACGAAAATAATATTGTATGTCAGTTATGCCTCAATTAAAAAAAAAAAAAAAGGTCTTTGGTGAAGTTGTAGTGGTAATTACCAGAACAACTGGATGGGACAGAGACTTGATATTTCATTTTGGCCCTTCAAAGAACTTGCATATTTAAAAATCTATCTGTAAATAGCTTTCTTCTCTCTTTTAAAGAAGTTGTTAGAGGGCCTTTTGTATTTGGGGACTGTGAGAACTTGGCTTTGAACTACCCGAGGCAGGCCACTGAAAGGTAGCCTTGGGGTTCCCATGTGCCTGTGTATTAGTCCTTCTAGAATCCGGCCTTGCTGTCAGCTTCACAGCTAGACTCAAAGTAGCCGATGGGCCAGCAGGGGCCATTCCCAGAAATGTGGTTGGAGGACAGTGGTCAGAGGGGGCTTATTCGGTTTCGTAAAGAGGTTCAGCAGAGCCCACACCTCGTCCATCGTGGAGTAATTCCCTACAAGAAGGATACTCCAGGGTCTTCCTTCCGTGTCCTCCCAGAGAAGAAGCCTTTTTTTCTCCTGTGCTGAGCAGTAAATATTGATGGTGCTCAGAGCAGTCATCGTCTGGGATACAGATGACTAGGATACCTCCTCACCTTCCTTTAAATTCTCTTGGCCGTTTCCGCCGTGGAGGTGGCTGTGTGAGTCTCCACCTTTTCCATATTGCTGGGGCTGTGGGTACCAGAAACGGTCCAGGCGCTGTCATATCATGATGCACGCGTGCTTCGTGGTGCTTCCCACATAGGCTCATGCATTTGACGGCACAGATATCCACAGACTGACAAATCCTGAGCTCCCAGGGCCGCTGACCTTCACCTTAGAGTGGTGGTCTCAACCGAGGGCAGGTTTGCTTCTCAGGGGACATTTGACAATGTCTAGAGACTTTTTTAAAAAAAGATTTTATTTCTTTCTTAGAATGAGAGAGAGAGCATGAGAGGGGAGAGTGTCAGAGGGAGAAGCAGACTCCCTGCTGAGCAGGGAGCCCGATGTGGGACTCGATCCAGGGACTCCAGGATCATGACCTGAGCCGAAGGCAGTCACTTAACCAACTGAGCCACCCAGGTGCCCCGTCTAGAGACATTTTTGTTGTCACACCTGGGAGAGGGGTCGGGGGTGCTCCTGGCATCTGGTGGGTAGACTGTCCCTACAGGGCAGAACAGTCCCCTACAACCAAGAATGACCTGGCACCCAATGTCGGTAGTGTCGAGGTTGAGAAGCCGATACGCTGTCTCCTGTTTTCAAGGCGTGAGCTGGTTGTGTGTCCAAAGCTGGAATGTTGATTGAAACCAAAATTCTCATTCAACATAACAAGGAAGGGAGAAGGATGCTCTAATTAATCAAATACTCTTTTTGCCTGAAAAGCGGGAACCGCCAACCTGAGAGTTAACAGTGAACGCTTAAGGCTGACAGGATGGTTTAATCTTTGATTCAGATTATTGTAGACCCCAAGGATTTTCTGTATCGTACTGGTAAAATGCGGGGGAGGAGGCCTTTTGTGGGTAGCAGCCTGGATGATTTACTCTGGGGGATTTCTAAACACGTTGTGTTGGGTGTGTGTTTTCTCTGCAGACATTTTTTTCCTTAATTCTCTTTTTAAAGTTACTTGAAGCCCATCCTCACACACAGTGGCCCCCCGTTGACCACCACACTCCCAGCCTGGTGTGGCCTGCTTGCTCGGTGTCTGACCAGTCCCCAGGTGTACGACGTAAGTACGGCGCGTCAGGGGCGTTGTCCTGCTCACTGGGTCTGGGGAGTGTCTTCCCCAGGAAGAGGAAACCTGTTGCTCGCAAGCCTCCAAATCCACGGGTTTTGCATCTCTAAATAAGATGATTAGAAATGGCCAACTTACATATGTTGATCTGTTTTGCCCAGTAAGAGGGAAACCTTTTACCCGGGCTGTGGGGCCCCGTCACATCTGCAGCTGTGGTGTAGTAGAAAGAACACTCGATTTGGAATCCGAACAACTAGATTCAGAGCCAAGCCCTGAGGCCATTTAAGTGTTCTGTGCCTTGGTTTTCCTGTCTGTAAAGTGGGCCTAGTTGTACAGGCTGGCTGTGAGATTAAAGGCTAAGGTAGAGAAAAACACTGTGAACCACAAAGCATTTAGCAAATGTGAGGATTCTTTTTGTGAATGCTTTATTTACATTGATATGGTTAGGTCCTTGCCGTTTTCAGATTCAGACTTAGCACAGTATGAAAAGAATATCCACACTGGTGGACATCTGAGCTTTGGGACTGACTTGGGAGCTCCTCATGTGGGTTGCTGGGCAAAAGGGTGGGGAGAACAAGCAGCTACCCACATAGAAGGCCTGGAGGAGAGGGAAAAGGCCCTTCTGCCTCTCTACTCTGCCACCCTCATCATCCGGTCACGAACACAACCATTATACCCTAGGAGAGAAGAACTCCTTAAATTTGTGTAGAGCTTTACAGCTCACAAAGGCCAAGTTTATTCTCTTGGCCATACTGTAAATAAGCAGCTACTGCAGGGTTACAGAGGAAGAAAGTGCCAAGGTCCTAGGATTAGTAATTGGCAGAGCTGAGACCCTAATGCAGGTTTCAGAGAATTCGCAAATAACCTGCAATTGACTTGATTAGCGTTGAGAAAGCAGAATGCAAAGCCCGGAGCTGGGAGAGACGGCCCCTGACCAGGTCAGTTCTAACGGGGCGGGGCAGCGGCCTTGGGAACGATTGTTTGCATTCAGGTGGTACAGAGGGGCAGGGGGCATGGCTGGGCGGGGGGCGCTGGGGTCTGGCATGCTAAGGAACAGCCTCATCAGAGATGGGGCGACTTGGTCAAGAAGCAAGAATCTGTCCACTGTCGCTTTGGGCTGGGGTCCTGACCAGGGTCTCAGTCAGCTGCAGACACAGTGAGGCTTGCAATTGTTGAGAGAGTGGGAGCATAGAGTCTTTGAAAAATGAATTGAGGAAGCCCAAGGTGAGAGAGCGGAGGGGCCCCCGGTGGGGTTTGGAGCCCAGTGAGGGTCTCGGGCCGGGCCGCTCTCGCGTGGCTGTTCGACACTCTGTGGTTCTCACCCATCACCTAGAGGGCGTTTGTACTTTTGGTTTAGTTGGGCCATGTTGAAGATGTTCCTTATTCACTCTTTGCACTAACTCTAAACCACTCAGGTTGGATATCCACCTAGAAAACAGGGTTCTTCCGTTCATGAAAGTGACCTCTGGTTGTTTAAAATGGGCACATTCCTGCAACACACGTTTGCAGGGTTATTCAACAGCATCTTCACGGCAGCCTTCAGGGGACAGCTGGTTGCATAATTTTACAAACCTCCAGCTTAACAAAACTTTTGTCAATCCTATCATCTAGAATTCGAGGAAGTGGGTCGGTTTCATCATCTGTGTATCACGTTCATTAAGCTCTGATTTGGAAATCCCTGTCCACTGGGTTTTACCATGTCCTTGTTTCGGGTACTATTTGTCCGGGCTTGTGAGTTTCGTAATGGAATGGGTCAACATCCAATCTTGCCTTCTCCTGTCGGTGAATTTGAGCCCTGCTTCCCACTGCCTCGGGTCAGCCAGCGTGGGCCACACACGGGCTGGTGTAGGGGGGAAGGTGGGAGATGGGGGGGGGGCCTCAGCTGGGCTGCAGTAGGGGGCGTGGCTACATTTGCAGCATTTCCCTCCAAGCAGTTGCTTCACATTCCTCTCTGTCCTCGAAAGAGTATAATGCATGCCAGGAGAGTCTCCCCCTGAAAAGGGGGAACTAAGAACCCTGGCTGCGGTATTTTGACATTATTACTTAGCGCTCGCAGGCACGGGAGAAATGGAACGTGCTAAAACAGGGAACATGATCTCATTTGTTGTTAGGAAAACGATCGCGGGACAGATGGAGCCTCGGGACTTTCTAAATACTGATGGTGAGGAGGAATTTGGGGAGTTTGGAGTGAGTTTTGGAATTACGCTCTGCCTGAGTAGAGGATTCTTACTCGGTTGCACATTTCCACGCTGCCTCATTCCAGTGAGGATTTGAGGCCGCAAGCAACAAGAGTTGCGTGCTCGCCTGTCAAAAAAAAAAAAAAAAAAAAAAGCCCGAGCGCTGGGTTAAGAGGAGTCATGCTCTGGAGCGTGGAGAAGTCGACATCACTGAGGAGTGATGCAGAAAGCAGGCTTGAGCTTGTCACCAGTGAGCGCACACAGACAGGCTGGGACGGGAGGAGGAGGTCGGCGGACCCACGCGTCCTCCTTGGGCGCTGAACAGGCCTTCCTCTAGCACCTGCTGTGGCTTAAGCCCCTCAGGGAAGGGCACCAGGAAGAGGAGGCGGCCACCGTGCTTTGCTGGTTTCTCACCTAGAGGGGGGTGCAGGCATGCCAGGGAGAATCTGCCCGTGGCCTTGGACAGCGTGACTGGGGGTGAGGGTTGCCGGGGGGAGGGTAGGAGGCTGTCGGGGAGGCGGGTTCCGTGCCCCGCACCGAGGACACCCTGCCGCATAGACGATGCAGGACTCCAGAAGCACTTTGAAGACCAGATGGGCAACAGGAGAGCAAGAGCACTTTAGCCGGAGCACTCTGGAACCGTGCCTGACAGACGTGCTGTGGGGGCAGGAGGGGAGCCAAGCGCCCCTCGTTTTGCTGGTGAAACCCATTAGAGGGTGAAGGGTTGTGTCTGACCCCGCGCTGCTTCCCGAGCTCTCCCCGCGGTCTGGAAGTTTCGAGAGGCTGCTGCTCGGCTCCCGCCCTGCCTGGCCCTGCTCGGTCCGCTCTGCTGCAGCTGCAGCTTAGCAGGAGCTGCCGGCCGGTCCTCTCCCTGACCCGGGGAGTGTTCACATCCTCCTGTGGGCCGAACCAGTCCGGAGGCAGCAGACACCCCACCTCTGCTTCCTACCAGCTGGGCCGCCTGGGGCACATTCCACAGGTTCTCTGCGCTCAGGCCTCCTCCTCGGACCCAGGAGAAGGGAGGGGGGAGGGTGAGTCGCCAGCTCCTGTGACCGCCCTGGCGGGCCCGAAACACGTGGTCGAGAAGGTGCCCCTTCCCTCTCGATGTCTCACTGCATCTACCAGAGGGCTTCCCGTCGGGGTCCTTCCGTGGGGACAGGAAGGCAATCCTAATTATGCGTCCCCCGTCCCTCCGTTGCTGACTAGGATAAAGAGTAGTTCAGATGCAAACCGGGTGGGTTTAGGGTGGTTCTTGTGGGGCGGGAGGCCCTCTCAGAAGAGCTGCCCCGAAAAGAGAGGGGCCCGAGAAACCTCTTTGCATGTTTGCCCAGTGACCTTCCCCCTCCTTCTTTTGAGGGTTGGGAAGCTGAAGGCCCAGGCTGGCCTCCCTTTCTTCCCTTTTGTCACTGACCCCGAGCTGTCAGGCATTTAAAATCAGAACTGCTTCCTGGGCCTCGAAGCCTTGGTTCGGGCAACGGTGCCTTCCCTTGAATAGCCCTGGACACTTGGCATCCAGTATCCACGCTGGAGGCTCAAGGCAGGCGGGTTTCACGGGCCCCAGTTTTCAGGTGAGCAGTTGAGGTTGGGCTTGGCTCCCAGCCTAGAGGAGATCAGTCTCCCATTTGCCGCTGTCGTTCGTTGCACTTTTCAGAACCAAGAGCCGCTGAGAGAGGAAGATTCGGATTTCATCCTGACCGAGGGCGACCTCACCCTGACCTACGGGGACAGCACAGTGACTGCGAACGGCTCCTCAGGCTCCCACACAGCCTCCACGAGCCTCGAGGGCAGCCGGAGAACCAAGAGCAGCTCGGAGGAGGTGCTGGACCGAGCCCTGGGAGCAGGGGACCAGCCGGTGTCGAGCCGGGGCACGCGCCTAGTGTTCCCCCTGGAGGATAATGCGTGACTTGTCGCGTCCCCCCCACCCAGCCCCAGCCTGCCGAGATGGGGGTGCAGTGAGGACGGCTGCAAGCCCCAGGCTTGTCCAACTCGGGGCACTGACTGAGTGGAACTAATGCTTCTGTTTTATTGAGGTCTGAAGCTCTCTTAACATTTAAAGTTTAACCCAAGAGGCAGAGGGTGGGGCTTAAGTGTCTCTCAATCAAGACAAACGCAGACGTATTCCCACTTTTTCACATAGTAGTGCTGTTCAGAGTCAAACAAACAAATAGCATGCTTTAACGGTCTGACTCATTCACCTGCAGAGTCCGAGCAAGCTGCGGCAGGTGTGGGGAGGCCCCCCCAGGAGAGGTTTCAGGTCCGTACACAGCAGTGCAAACCTAGCTGGCCGCAGGAATAGCGAGGTGGGGGCGGGGAGAGCAGGCCAGACGAAGGATCCCGAAGGCAGGCAGCTGAGATTGGACCTCCGAAGATGATGGGAAGCCCGTGGTCACGGGGACAGAACTCAGGAGGAAGCAGTCTGAGCGCCAAGGCCCTCGCACCGAGGGCTGCAGGACCGTCATCTGACATGATCAGGCTTCTGGACTTTGTGCACTACCTGGGTTTCCTGATTGAAGATCGGAACTCTATCCATGAGCATTTCAACATGGGGAAAGAATTAGAATTCCTTCTCTGGAAATCTCCAGAAAGAAGGAGCTACTGAAATGTTTAAAACCAAAAGCAAAATCGTGTTTTACTGTTGGGTTTTTAAAATTAATCCGAGGATAGGAGAAACTGTTTAGAGACTGATGACAAAAATCAGTCAGTTCTTCAGGGCTACCACGGAGATACCTACTGCGGGGTTTAGGAATAACACCAAAATTTGTGGGATGCTTCTATTTGGGGACGAGAGAGCAGCAAGGAGCCTAGAAGGCAATAGGCTAGTGTTCAGAGGGGGAAAAAAAAAACCACACTGCAAAAAAATTAACCACAAAACACAAGATACTGTTCTAAAGACCGAGTAGAAGTCCAAACTTTGAGCTACTAAATGCATGAGATTTCCGTGGCCGGGTGAGGCATGAGAGGCAAGTCAATGGAAAATTGAGCATTATTCAGTCCAGTGGACAGTTCCGTCTGCTGTAAGATTAAGAATCCAGATGTCTTAACACTGAGTGCCATGTAGAGAAGGGTCATTTTCTTGGTATCTGGGGAGGCTTGTACCAGCCTAACGTGTGAGCATGGTTTGAAATGTAGGTTCTGAGTTGGGGTTCTCTGGGTGAGCTCTTCTAACTGCCCACGCCTGCGGTAGCTAAAATACTGAGAGAGCTCTTGGAAACCAAGTTTGAGATTCTCCCTGTGTCTCTATGCTTCAGTGCTGGTGTATTTGAAAACCCAATCTCTAAAAAAAAAAAATGCTTTCATAAAATGTGGGCATTTTTCTTCTTGTGGCAGACAGAATAGTGGCCCAGTCGAGTACACCCATAATGAAACCAGCCATTTAATCTGCTTAACTCACATTTTTAATGGTTAATATTTAGATAAGACATTACACTTTGCTTTTTGAATTGATAATTTGTGCAAAACAGGCAAAAATTAAGTTGAGCCATATGAAATTGCCGATATTGAACCAGCTTTCAAAAACAGAAATGGCAGTTTTGTATGGTTCGAGATAATATAATTAAATGATTTTTATTCCCCTCTTTCCTTTCTATGTACCCTAAAGTCCATTTTGATTTTATCATGGGCATCCGTGGGCTCTGTAAATGAGCTAAACCACCCATCTAACCCCATGAGCCTCCGAATTCCCTAGGCTGGTGAAGGACTTATGAAAACTTCTGAGCCAGAGCCAGAGAAACAGCTTTTTTTAGAGAGCCCCTGGACGGGAGGTCATTATGTCGTGGGGTCAGAGTGCAGAGAGCGGCTCTCAGGCTTGGCAGATGTGCCCAGAACCAGCACAGGTTTTATTCAGTAGAGTTAATCTCAGTAACGACCAGTCATGCCTATAAACTCGAAAGGTGAGGAGGCTTTTGTGTGTGTCTGTTATTTGCAGAGGTGGAGGGATAGGCTGGTCAGCTCCTTGGCTGGGTCTTTATAAAGCCTTGCTCACCTCTTATGTTGCTTACTTACTTCATTTTGGAGGGAAGAAGCTAACAGAAAAACCCTGACAGGGTTCTTGAAAAGAGCCAACCGGGTAGGACCCACCCTCTCTTCATTCAAGTCAAGGCTTTGTTGTCATTTTGGTTTTCCAGGAAGCTTTCAGCAAATTAATAAGAAATTACCCTCATGAGGAGGAAAAATAACCAGAGTTCTCCAGCCTAGTCCTAAGTCAATCCATAGATCGTTGTGTTTTCTCCCAAAAGGGTCTTGTAGTCTTGACCGCAAAAGTTTTATTTGGACCTACTTAAATCTAAGTAAATGGAGATTTGCCAAGATCAAAATTTTGCTAGGCTTGTAGTTATTTGGTTGGATTTTTTTATTCAGTGGGTCGGAGTAAGTCACGACCTGTGGTCCTAATTTTTGTTTGCAAGATACGGAGAATAATCCTGACCTTACCAGGGGGTCCCAGGAAAGGAGTCTGTTCATCGAAATGCTTCCACCTTCTAGAAGCTTTATGCCTATGCTGAGAGGGGAAAAGTAGGTGTCACAAAGCTGCCAAACCATCTAACTCAAGGCTCTCTGCTGTCAGTCTGGCATAAATCAGATTGAAACTGCTGAGTGCATCCAATTTAACCTCTTAAACATACCCGTTCCGGGTTGGGTGGGGGGGATGAGGGTTCGGAGCTGGATGTTCTAGAGCATAGGTTCTCAACCCTGGCTGCACAGTAGGATTCTCTGGCTAGTTTTTTTTTTTTTCTTTTAAATATCAGTGCAAGGGCCCTGTGCTCAGAGATTCATACCCAGTAGGTTTGGAGTGGGGCCTGGCTTCCATGCTCTGTTGTGGATCTTCAGGGATTCTAGTGGGCAGCCAGGTTTGAGAGCCTTTTAGTCCAGAACTTGCAGCGGACCCTGTTTGGAACCTTAAAGAATGGCCTAGCAAACTAAGTTTCCTTTCATTGCTAGTCCTCTGGAACAAACCGAGTGTTGATCAATCAATACAGCCCGGACAGCTGTGAAAGAGTTTCATGCACATCATCTTTGCAGAACTCTAGAACATACTCCGTAAAGTACAACCAAAAACGTCACATTTGAACACCTTCGTGCAGGAAAGGGAGAGACGGGTGACTTGAGTGGATGGATTGGGTTGTTGCGGGGCGAGGGGTTAAAAACTGTCCTCTTTGCCCCCTTTCGTGGAAAGAAAGGGGTTGGGTCTTAACAGAGTAGCTGACTATCAAGTGTGAAGGCTTTGGAGAAGCTGTCTTTTCAGTATAACCTGGGATTAAACGGAGTCCCCTTTGCAGTCCAGTCAGCTTGCTTTCTTGTCACACTTAGCTTGTCCCCAGGCCCAAATCCCTGCTGGACTCCTCAGGAGAGGGGTGGGCCCATTTAATGCCCAGAGTAGAGGCCTCGGGGTAAGGGGTAGCCCACGACCACTTCAAGGTCACGAGACAGTGGTGTCGGCAGACTTCTGCGTGGGGCCGGCAGCGGGGCGGTGCGGACTCCAGCCGTGCCTTTTCATATTCTCTTTGGGGACTACAAGGAGACCTGAACTTTGTCTCCTGGAGAAGGAAATCTGCGCCACTGAAATGAGGCTGCAAATAGAGGAAGAGGGCAGATGCGATTCCATGGCCTCTGCCCATCCAGGGTACTCCCTGGGGCGGCCAAACCAGCCCCGACGCCTTGCAGCCCAAAACCCACGCTGCGACAGCAAATGTCTCATCAGGCAAACAGCAAGGAGCTTTCAGGCTGTGCTCTCTAGACCTGAAAATGTCCTCCGTGGTTTGGGGGACAAATGAAGTCTCTTTAGAAAACATGAAAAAGGTTCTCTCAGCTGTCCACGAACATGTCAGTCGAGGGCGATTTCCTTCCAGACTAGAGGGCTGTTTCATGACACACACATTCCCTACCCCCCTGCCCCCCAGGTCTCTCTCTCCTTCTCTTTGCCCGCAGGGGAAGTCAATGTCACCGTGTCAGGTACCTTAATATGAACAGAACCATTTCCAAACGTGGAAACGGCACTGATGCACTGAGGGGAGACTGGCGGCGGGCGAGGCCACCGAGCAGCTCAACAGAGGGAAGACTCATCCCCTCGGGCCCCTAGCTTGGTACCCGTTGTGAGTTCTCAGAGGTGCACCACCAAGCTGCTTTGCCCATCTGTTGTAAGATGTCATCTGGAACGAGGGCTTCTGGAAAGTCAGCTTGCTGATTCAGTAAGTATGTGACTTCTTAGTCCACTTCAGAAATGGGGAACTTGACGAGTTTCACGCCCGCCTCTCGATGCTGATTCTGTAGATGAGTTCGTGTAGGAGTGCATCTGTCACGTGCATCAAAGCGGTACCACTGAGTTCTGGTGTCTTCTGTTGGTCTTTCCTCACGTGTCAGATGCTGTACTCGGCTACAGTGAAGCTGAAGGAAATCTAGTGGCCCAGACTTAGGAGCAACCCATCTGAATGCTGCTTTCACTCTGGTACCTTGAAGAGACCTTCCGCCTTTCTAAAACCCAGTAAGGACAGTATACAGAGGAACACTCCAGAAAGCGATGCTAGTCTCTAGGAAAAGCAAATAGGCTCTTTGACAATCTTTTCAAAACCAGACCTAGAAATCAACCCCTTTTACCCAGTTTTAATTTTCATAAGTAGGGCTTTTGGTGTGTGTTTTTGTTTTTAAACGAACAAACATGTCTCGTCACGCAGTGCGAGCAGAACTCGTAAAGAGCAAAACCAAAGTTTTTGATGTTAGTTTTATTTTTGTAAGGCGGGGTAGAACCAGGGCCCACACGGAACATGCGGGCTGCCGGTCGTCTGCCACACGAGCCTGGGAGAAGATAAGGGAGGTCTGCCTGTCCGGCCGCGTTCTGAAAAGCCCTGAAATGCACAGGAGTGCCCCGGAGAGAGGCCTCCTTCTCTTCAGGACGGCCGCCTTTTAGAAAGGGTTAAGGGAATTGCCCCGTGTCAGGGTCAGGAGAAACTTCCAGGGGCTGGTGGATGCGGGAGGAACTCAGACCGCAGGGGCTTTTGGACAGCACGAAGAACTCTACATGTGCTGTCCAAAGCACTGAAAGACAGGCCCCAGGGCTCTTGGGTGACTGTCCCAGCACTTGGACATTTGGGGGTGGGCTTTGGGGAAGCAGAGGAATGATTTCCGGGTGTGTGGGGGGGGGGGTCACGTCTGGGGATTTGGGACTTATCGCTGAAATCACTTGTTCAAAGCGCGACTTCAGAGCCGGACCACCTCCTCGTAGGTTGACTTTTGATTTTTTACATAAACTGCATCTGGTCCTTCTTAGGAAGTTTCACTCTGTCCCATAACATGATTAAATGGGAAGAGGCCACCAAGATCCATTTAATAGGTAAAAAGCAATTTTTAAAAATAGGATAGGATGAATTTAACCTGGGATGATATGCCCTTCTGGGGAACGTTTTACAGAGAGCTCACATAATGTAATTGGGGAGAATTTTGTCTTCTATGTCCATTCATCAGTAGCAAACCGGTGGTTTTATAAAGTTAACATTATAGTATGTTATATAAATAAACACGTTATATGAAATAAAAGTATGTTGAACTGTGAAAAAGTGAAGACTTGGAGTTATCAGCAACCTTTATGTGCACTTAAGGAAAACTGCAGTTAGGCCCCCAAAGTGCTACCTTACCCTAGCATTTTACTTCATGTTCGCCTTTGTGTATATGTTTAGATTGATATTGTAAAGCTAGCTACATGTTTTCCTGCCGTTGACTGATATTTAACACATTTTTTCCCAAAGCTTTTTTTTTTTTTTTTTTACAAAACTCAAAATAAAAAGATTAACTGGCTGAGCTAATCTTCTTTTGCATTTTAAAATATCGTCTGTTTGTTAGTAGGAAGAATGCAGTGTGATCCTTTTCTTAGTCTGTTTCTTTCCCTCACTGGGAGGTTTTTTCTCTGGGTGGAAACTATTGCTCTCCAGCTCCCCTAGACCCAGGACCCACAAATTAAGGCTAGCTAGCCCCTCCAGACCAAATCCGGCCCAGCACCTATTTTTGTAAATAAAGTTTTATTGGAATACACTAGGCTCCTTCATTTGCATAATGTCTGCGACAGCTTTCGTGCAGAGCTGAGTAGTTGTGACAGGAGTGAGCAGCAATGTGCGCATAAAGCCTGGACCATCTGACTTTCTACAGCAAAGGATTTTGCCAAACCCTGCTTTAGGTGCTTGAAAAACTTGAGTTTCAAAATAGGGTCTAAAAATCACAGTAGCAGACTTCTGAGATTATTTAAATGTGCCTTGGGATTAAGAGAAACACTTTAAATCTGGTCTGTGTGGTAACTTCTGGCCTACAACAGTGGTGAACAGACTTTGAGTGTTGGATAGTTGCTAAGATTCTTGAACTCAATACAGTTTCCTTGATCGTCTTCATGAATTCCTTTGTAGGCAGACTGGCTTTTCCCCGAACCACGCAACTGAACGTCATCAAAAAATCATCCTAGCAAAACAAAACGAATCTTGTCATTAACATTGACTCCGGAGTCCTTTAATAGTATAATTACAAAAACACCAGACAGAAGAACTTGCAAGCGAAAATTCGTGTCAGCTCGTTAGGGCTCTCCCACCTCAGGGAGAGAAATCACTTCTTAAAAATTGGTTTAGGGGCAGGTGTAGGGGGAGCTCTTTGAAAAAGAGCTGAACGAGTCCGGTTTAAACTAGTGGCACTCAGACCTCTTATTTAATATTAAGTAATGTAATCAAGGTACACGGGACTGCACTTGGCCCTCAGTCACACTGATGATTTGTCCAGGCACCCGCTGCTGCTGGGACACGGTACCCGATCGCGTCTCCTCTGCGTTCTGAGAACACCGCGTTGGAACAGGCCCAGCAGAGGTAGGTGCAGGCTGGGGACGCAAGCGTTTCCTACTGTACGGCTCTAATGATCCATCGTACTGTCACTTCCTTACTGGAAACTTCCTTTCAACCAATGTGTCGGCCGTCATTTAATAGCTGGTGCCATTCCTGCTCCGCAGAGCTGCACAGCGGGTGGTCCCCAAGCCGAGTCCCCATCTCTGCCTCCCCCGCGCTGGGGTGACATGCTGAGTGCCCCGCTGCGTGCTGGCTGACCTGGAAGGGAAGGGACAAAGCACGGTTTGAACCTCAGAACACAGAAAGCCCAAGATAGAAAGCCTGATGCACTCTGCCAATGGAAGGCCTCTTCATTTATTTATTTATTTTTTAAGATTTTATTATTTGACAGAGAGACACACGGCGAGAGCGGGAACACAAGCAGGGGGAGTGGGAGAGGGAGAAGCAGGCTTCCCACTGAGCAGGGAGCCCGATGCGGGGCTCGATCCCAGGACCCTGGGATCATGACCTGAGCCGAAGGCAGACACTTAACGACTGAGCCCCCCAGGCGCCCCAAGAAGCCTGTATATAATCTTCCTTCTCGAAGCTGCATCCTCTGGGGCTGGAAGTCCATCCCGAATCAGGGACTGTCATTTCTGCTCTGTGAGGACAGGCCCGGAGAAAATGCGACCCAAGAGGGATTTGGTGAGGATAAAGATGGGACAAAGATGGGGGCACCTCTGCCAGGATAACTGCGCTTTCTGCAACTGCTGCTGGGGTGCGGGGGGGGGGCGGGTGAGGAGAACAGAACGTTCTGAGACCTGCTGGGCCGAGTGGGGGGAAGAGCTGGGATCGAGGGCGTACCTTCAGGCACTGACCATGTAACCCCCCCTCCTTGGCTCTGCGCTCTGGGTCACATGTGCCAAATGAATCACGAGCCAACGACGGTCGGCTGTTTCGTAAAGCGGAGGCTGCCTGTAAGCGACAAGAACCCCAGCTTCCTACCTCTGGGGCATCTGAACGGTTTTCTTGTTTCATTAAGACACACTGCTCGTGTCAGCGTACGGAAGCCGCAGGACGGCGGGCCGACTCGGCATGTCTGTGCTAGCTCCCCCGCCAGGTTCTTGCTTTCCTGTGACCCTTCCTCTTGTGCTCTGTGCCAAGCTGGACGTTATTTTCTAATGCGGTGAAACTGTCCATCAGCTCAAGAGGACTAGCGATGCAGAGTTTGGGGAAGAAGCATTTTCAAGATGATGGAAAGTGTGCAGTCAAGATTCACATTAAACAGCTAATTGCACAAATGCCCCGAGGCCTTTCTATGAACCTTTAGTATTGTTAGTGCAGGTTATTTGCATAGAGAAAGAGCCACCATGTCAGATTTCAGTAGAATTTAGTCTAATGAAAACCAAGTTCCAGAAGGGCTAACTCTGGTTCCAGATAAGATGGAGCAAATGCATTTCTCCTTATTCCTTCCACAAAGTGTCACTAGAATCCCCAAACATGATACATATGGCAAAGATAAGACTCTGGAGGGTGGGGAAAAGAAGGCGGACTGACTGCAGACCTTGGGAAATGAGGGACAACAGACCTGTGAGTTCCCTCAGTTTTCTTTCTGCCTCCCCCATATCCTGGAATAGACACCGAAGATGCCAGCAGGCCAGATGTGCAAATGGTCACCGACCAAAAAGCCCCAAGAAAAGCCCATTATCTCTAGCCAAAGGACAGGGAAAAGGGTCAGCCTAGAAGCCAGAAACGAAGCACCACACACACAACCCACCCCCCTCCTGTCAGCAGAGGACTAGCGGGAAGCCAGGACTTCTAGAGTCCCACCCCCACCTGGCAGTAACCAGGGGTGCATCCCTTCCTCCACCAGCAGTGTCGCTGGAGGCCTGCTAAAAGAGAAGATCTAAATAAAATTCAGAGCTTCAAATGTATCCCAAATATTCAGGACACCATTAAAAAAAATCACTTGTCAAACCAAGAACCAGGGAAATTTTGACTTGAATGAGAAAGGGTAAGTGACAGAAGCCAACCCTGAAACAACACAGATTCTGAAATTATCCTCTCTCATCAGTATGCTTCCGTGAGCCATTAGGAACACACTTGGAACAAATTAAAAAATAGAAATTCTTGGCAAAGAAATATATATATAAAAAAGAACCAAATGGAAATTTTAGAACTGTAAAGTACAATAACCAAAATTTTAAAACCTCACTGGATGGGTTCAATAGCAGAATAGAGATGACAGAGTAAAGAATTAGTGAATCTGAAAAGACAGCTATAGAAATTATCTAATATGAATAGCAGAGAGAAAATAGAGTGAAAAAGGATGAACAGAGCCTCAGGGACCTGTGGTACTACAATAACTGACCTAGTCTCATTTCATCAGAGTTCCAAAAAGAGAAGGACAAGAGATTGAAGCTTAAAAAAGTACTCAAAGAAAATGGCTGAAAATTTCCCAAATTTGGCAAAAGATGTAAACCTACAAATTCAAGGGGCTGAGTGAAACACAAAGAAATCTACACCAGGATACAGCATAATCCAACTTCAGGGAAGACAAAGAAAAAAATCTTGAGAGCAACTAGAGAGAACTGATGCATTACTTACAGAAACAAGGCTTTGAATGTCAGTGGATTTCATATCTGAAAACATGGAGGCCAGAGGAAGTGGCACAATACTTTGCAAGTGCTGAAAGAAAATAATCGCCAATGCGGAGTTCTATATTCCACGAGAATATCCTTCAGGAATGAAGGTGAAATAAAGACATTCTCAGATGAAGGAAAACTAAGAATGTGTTGCTAACAGAACTGCTGTAGTACGAAGAACCACTATAGGAAGTTCTTCCAACAGAAAGGAAATGATAAAAGAAGGAAACAAAGCATCACAAATGAAGAAAGAACAACAGAGAATAGGAGTAAATTTAACAGACTATCCTCTTGAGTTTAAAGAATTATATTTGATAGTTGAGGCAAAAATTATGACACTGTATGACGTAGTTCTCAACATATATAGAAAAAAAAATACTAGAGAATTACAAAGAGGACAGGATAAAGGAACCTTAAAGGGACATGAAGTTTGTATACTTCCACTTGAGGTAGTGAAATGTTGAGACCAGTAGATTGCGATTAGTTGCGAAAGCACTAAAATAAGCATACAAACAAAAATACCTTAAAATGCTGCAGGTAAAATGAAGTTCTTAAAATTATTCACAAAACTCACAGGAAAACACAAACAGGGAAATGGGAACAATAAACAGAGGGAACAAACAGAAATCAAGTTTTAAAAATAGCAAATTTAAGCCCTATAAGATCAATAGTCACATTAAATATAAATGGTCTAAATTCACAAATATACAAAAAGAGACCAGCAGAATGGCTTTAAAACACGACCCAACAAAATGCTGTCTACAAGAAATTCACTTCAAATATGATATAGGTGGGTTGAAAGTAAAAGGATGAAAAGAATGTGCCATATAAACATGAATTGAAAGAGGAGTTGGTGGTGTGAGTCTTGGACACTTGTCATGAAGGGGTCTAGAGAGCTACTGCCATATGCTAAGTCTGATGTCACCAACCAGCTTATAGGTTTGCAGTTGAAACTGGGCATGGTTGTAAGCTCAGACAGTTGCAGATCACTAAGTGTCCTTATGTTGCAGTGATGCTAAAAGTGGCAGATCATTCAGGCCAAGTAAAGAACAAGTCCTTTGAAATGACAATTTCAGAATTTCTACAGGCAGTTCAAAGAAATTGCTACGATTATTGAAACTGTGTGAAAACTGATTGGTTGATAAATTGCTATCATTGTTCTAAAATCACGGGCTTCACTTTCTGCAACAAAACTGCATAAGGACCAAAGGATATTTACTGAATGAAAGTTGAATTTTGGTTTTTCCATTTTTTAAACAATAATCAGAAAAACAGGAATTAGTGGTGATCAATGCACAACTTTCTGAATGTACTAAAAGCCATTGAATCAAACACTTTAAAGGGTGAATTCTGTGGTATGTGAATTATATCTCAATAAAAAAAAATCAGGAAAAAAGGGCATCTGGGTGGCTCAGTCGGTTAAATATCTGATTCTTGATTTTGGTTCAGGTCATGATCTCAGGGTCATGAGACTGAGCCCCTCATCAGGCTTTGTGCTAGGTGTGGAGCCCGCTTAAGATTTTCGATCTCCCTCTTCCTCTGCCCCTCCCAACCCCTCATGCTCTCTCTCTCTCTCAAAATAATCAGAAAAAAGAAGAGCGGTTATATTAATATCAGATAAAATAAACACTGGAGCAAAGAAAATTACCAGGGACAACAAAGGAGAGTACATAATGGTAAAAAGGCTCAACCCACCAACAAGACATAGCAATCCAAAATGTCTACATATGCAGCAAACAACAGAACTTCCAATTTTCTGAAGCAAACCTGAAGGAACAGAAAGGAGAAGTAGACCTGTCCACATTTATACTTGGAAACTTTAATACCTCTCTCTCAACAATTAATAGAATTACTAGACAGAAAATTAACAATGATAAAAGGAACTATATAATACCATCACCCAAACAAGACCGAACTGACATTTATACAACACTCAACCTAATAACAATAGAAACACGTTCATTTTTTAAAGATTTTATTTATTTGAGAGAGAGACACACACACAGAGAGAACATGAGCGGGGGGTGGGGCAGAGGGAGAAGCAGCCTAACATGGGGCTCGATCCCAGGACCCCGAGATCATGACCTGAGTCGAAGGCAGATGCTTAACTGACTGAACCACCCAGGCGCCCCGAGACATATTTTTTTAAAGCATGCATGGAATATTCACAGCACAGGCCATATCCTGGTTCATAAAACAAACCTGAACAGATTTTGAAGAATTGAAATAATAATACAGAGTGTGTTCACTAATGATGGAATCAAACTAAGAATCTATATCAGAAAGATAGCAGGAAATTCTCCAGATCCTTGGAAATTAAAGAACACACAGAATTCTAAATAATCCACGGAATATTAAACAACAATATATTGAATTAAAATGAATACGCAACATATCAAAATTTGTGAGACACAACCAAAGCAGTGCTGAGAGGGAAATTTATAGTATTAGATGCTGACACAAATGATGTATGGTCTCAAATCAATAATCTAAACACCCACCTCCAGAAACTGGAAGAAGATAAACACAAGTCAATCAGAGGGAAACAAGAGCAGAAATCAGTAAAATTGAAACCAGAAAAACAATAGAGAAAAATCATCGAAACAAAAAGTTGGGTCTTTGAAAAGATTAAGACTTGGATAAATCTCTACACCAAGGCTAAAAACAAAAAAAGAGAAGACACGAATTACTATTATCAGCAATGAAACAGGGAATTCCACTGCAGAACTCACAGACATTGAAAGGATAAAAAACACTAAAAATAATTCTACATACATAAATTTGACAGCTTAGATGAAATGGACCAATTCCTCAAAAAGCACAAACTACCATAATTCATCCAATATGAAGTAGATAATTTGAAGTTAGATAGCTATTAAAAATGTAATTAATTGTTAAAAAACTCCCAAAGAAGAAATCTCCAGGCCTATATACTTTCAATGGAGAATTCTACCAAATATTTGAAGTAGAATTAACACTAATTCTACACAATCTCTTCCACAAAATTATGAGGCCAGTATTACCTGATACCAAAACTAGACAAATACCAAAAAAAGAAAACAATCTCTCTCATGAACTTAGGTGCAAAAATCCTCAACAAAGTATTAGTAAATCAAATTCAACAATATGTGAAAAAATTTATATATCATGACTAAGTGGGGTTTATTCCAGAAGGCAAAGCTGGTTCAGTTTCAATAATCAATCATGTGATCCACCATATTAATAAGCTAAGGAAGAAAAATCACACAATCACATCAATTGATGCAGAAAAAGCACTTCCATCCGTTAAAGGCATTTAACATCTGTTCAGATGTTAGAATTTCTATTATAGAAATACAGAATAGAAATTCTCAGCAAACTAGGAATAGAAGGAAAATGCCTCAACTTGATTTTTAAAAATTCTACATAAACCTACACTTAACCTCATTCTTTATGGTGAAAGACTGAATGCCTTCCCACCCCCCAAGATCAGGAACAAGGCAAAGACCTCTGCATTTGCTATTCTTATTCAACATAATACTAGAAGTCCTAGCCAATGAAATAAGGCAAGAAAAGGGAATAAAAGCCATGGTTACAGGAAAGGAAGAAATAAAACTGTCCCTATTTGCAGGTGATATGATTATATACATAGAAAATCCCAGGGAATACACACACACACGACTAACAAGTGAATTCAGCAAGTTTGCAGGATGCAAGATCAATATTAAATATCTATATGATTTATATATACCAGAAATGAACATTTTAAAACTGAATTTTAAAACTCATACTATTTACAATCACTCAAAAGAAATGAAAAGCTTAGATATAAATCTAACAAAACAAGTAAAGGACTTATGTGCTAAAAACTACAAAACACCAATAAAAGAAATCAAACAAGATCTAAATCAATAGAGACACATAACCATGTTCATGTATCAGAGGACTCAACAGTAAAAGATGTCAATTTTTCCCTCAAATTGATCCATATAGTAAAGATGTCAATTCTCCCCCAAATTGACCTATATAGAGATTTTAGAAAATTCCTATCAAAGTCTATCAATGCTTTTTGTAGATATAGACAAGCGTATTCTAAAATTTATGTGGTAAGGCAAAGAAACTAGACTAGCTTAAAACCTTTCTGGAAAAGAATAAATTTGGAATAATCATTCTATTCAGTGTTAAGATACATATAACTACATTAATCAGAACAGTGTGGTATTGGTGGAAGGACAGACTCATAGATCAATGGAGCAGTAAAAGCCCAGAAATAGACCTACCTATGTGTACGGCTAACTGATTTCTGACCAAAAATGAAAAAGCAATGTATTGGAGGAATGACAGTCTTTTCAGTAAATGGTGCTGAAGCAGTTAGACGTCCACAGGCAAAAACTAACCCTTTACCTAAATCTCACACTTTAAACAAAAACTAACACAAAATGAATCATAGAATTAAATGTATATAGAGATAAGTTTATCCTAAAATTTATAAGGAAAGACAAAACATACAAAATGTTTATCAGAAAACATAGGAGATAGTCTTCAGGACCCTAGGGTTAGGCAAAGAGTTCTTAGACACAGCAGAAAATGCACAGTCCACAAAAGAAAAAATTGTTAAGTTGGACCTCATCAAAATTTACAAACTTTTGGTTTGCAAAAGATCTTGTTAAGAGGATGAAAACACAAGACACAGACTGGGAGAAAATATTTGCAACCACGTATCTACCAAAGGATTTTTATCTAGAATATATAAATAACTCTCAAAATTCAAGAGTAAAAAACAAACAATCCAGTTAGGAAATGGGCAGAACACCTGAACCAACATTTCACCAAAAGGAGAGAGGGATGGCAAATAGGCAGACAAAAAGATGTTCAGTATCACTAGCCATTGGGAAAACGCAAATGAAAACTACAAGGACATACCACTACATACCTAATAGAACAGCTAAAACACAACACAGTGACACCACCAAATGCTGGTGAGGCTGCACAAAAATTTGATCTCTCATACACTGCTGGTGGGAATGTCAAATGGTACAGCCACTCTCAAAAACAGCTGGGTAGTTTATTATAAAAACTAAACATATATTTACCATATGATCTAGCAATTGCACTCATGGGCGTTCATCCCAGAGAAAGGAAACGTTATGTCCGCACAAAAATCTATACACCGATATTCACAGCAGCTTTATTTATAATAGTTAAAAACTGGAAGCAACACAAATGTCCTTCAGTGGGTTAACGGTTAAACAAACTGTGGCACATCCATACCATGGAGTACTACTCAGCGATGAAAAGGAATGAACTATCGATGCACGTGACAACCTGGCAACCCTCCAGAGAATTCTGCGGAGAACAGATGACCTCAAAAGGTCACATACTGCATGATTCCATTTATGTAACAATCTTGAAATTATACAGTTATAGAGATGGTGAAGAGCTTAATGTTTGCCAAGGAAAGGTCGGATGGGGTGGGGTCTATGATTATAAAGGGGTAGCCCAAGAGATTTTCTTTATGCTGGTGGAACAGTTCTGTATGTTGATCGTGGTAGTGTTTACACATATCTATACGTGACCAGGTTCCACAGGTCTGTGTGCACACATACACACAAAATGAGTGCATGTAAAAACCGTTGAAAACTGGGGTCTATAGGTCGTACCAAGGTCAACTTCCTGGTGTTGATAGTGACCTACGTGAAAGATGCGACTTCTGGGAAAAGCTAGGTGAAGGATGCTCTGGACCTCCCTTTACTGTCTTTGCAACTTCCTAGGAGTCAATAATTATTTCGACCAAATAATTTAAAAAATGGTCCTCTGCCACCGTTTCTTTGTGCCATGTGTTCAGCTCTCCATTTGGGTTGTTTTAAAGACCAGCAACAACGTGGCAGTAACTCGGGACGATTTTCTGTCAATAGCTCGCCAAGTGCGAAATGGTGCCTGGTCAGAGCCCATGTCCTGACAAATGTCCCGTTTATGGAGATATAGTACCAGCCCGACCTCTGGACCCCAAAGTGCTCTCTAAATCCTTTTATTAAAAATCTTTTTAAAAATTCATTTTATCTACCTGAAAGCTGCTTTTCACTCACGTTCAATTTTTTTTTTTTTTTTAATCAAATCACCGGCTGGAGAAGGTGGGAGGAGAGGAGCTCTGAAAACTCTGTGACTGCCTCTCGGGGGTCCGTGAACAACTGTGCTGAAGTCCCGCTAATCCAAGCTGGGCAGCCCACAGTGTGCCCGCAGCAACCTGACAAGGCCCCTTCTTTCTTCACGCCGGAAATGGGTTCCTGTCCTCCCAGAGTTCCTGAACGTCACTGAACCAGGGCGGGGATGCTCAGCATATACCTTCCAGTTCTGACGTCTGCCTCCATGGAGCCTACAGCCCCCCAAGTAGAACCTAAAAAACCTCTCAGTTAATTTCCTAACATTTTCTCATTATTTCGGGTTGTGGGTTTTGGGTTTTTTTGTTTGGTTTTCTGTTTGTTTGTTTTTGTTTTTGAGAGAGAGAGTACGTGCACAAAAGTGGGGGGGTGGGAGAGGGAGAGAGAGAATTTAAACAGACTCCCCACTGAGCGCAGAGCCCAAAGAGAGAGCCCTGAGATCATGACCTGAGCCGGAAATCAAGAGTTGGATGCTCAACCGACTGAGCCGCCCAGGTGCCCCTTGGGTTGCGTTTAAAACATAAGCATACCCATGAATTCTTAATGTGATGTTCCCCCAAATTCTTAAGCCCCAGTGTCTTAGATACAGGATTAAAATTTTAATTCACTCCAGATCTCACTCTTCGTACTACTTTGGGGCCCTGTTCATTTGAAGCTATGAAGTATTCAACTTTGTGGGCAAATTTAAAAACCAGACCCTTGGTTTACCAGCAAGCTACAGTGACCAAGTACCTAGCATTGCTCCCCCCCTTTTTTTCAGCTGCTGGGCGTTTGACAATGAAGAATTAAATTTGAAGCTACTAAACTTCTTGGTTGAAACAATTCCCATTTACCCAGAATCTGGGGAAAATAAAAATGTTTGCTACTGCCTCCAGCACCTGAAATGAGTGTAGACCCTTCTGGATATTCTTTTTTAAAGATTTTTTTTTAAATTTTTAATTATTTGACAGAGCACAAGTAGGCAGAGCAGCAGGCAGAGGGAGAGGGAGAGGGAGAAGCAGGAGATCCAGCAATTCCATTTCTGGGTATTTATCCAAAGAAAATGAAAATACTAACTCAAAAAGATATACGCATCTCCATGTTCATTGCAGCATTATTTATAACAGCCAAGACAAGGAAGGAGGCTTACCCTACACACTGCTGAGAATCTTTAAGAATCTCAAGATTAAGGGCGCCTGGGTCCTCAGTGGGTTAAGCAAGCATCTGCCTTCGGCTCAGGTCATGATCCCAGGGTCCTGGGATCAAGCCCCATGTCTGGGCTCCCTGCTCAGGTGGCAGTCTGCTTCTCCCTTTCCCTCTGTCCCTCCCCCTGCTTGTGCTCTCTCTAAGAAAATAAAAATCTTTAAAAAAAATAAAAAGACCTATACTGTATGATAACAGAAAACAGATAATAAAACAGTCTTAGTGCAATCAATTTACAGAATTCTAGAGATTTCAGTATATCACTGTTTGGTGAAGCACACGAAAAGGGTTGTTTTCAAAATAGGTGGCATTGACGTTTCACGTGAAGTCTTTCCTTAATACTCAATTCACAAATTCGCTTGCACTTTAAAACAACAACAACAAAACCGATCATGTACTTAAAGATTCAAAGTCATACTCCAAAGACCTGGGTGTATCTGACCTCCTTTGCTACAGTTCCCCTGGTCTTGAAATGACCAGCCGGGCCCTAAAGGCGGCGGGCTGCCCGACCGAGAGCCTGGCTGCCCTCCAAGGGAGCGGAGCCCCACTGCGCCCCGCAGGCAGCTGGCTCGGCGGAGGCTCCGGGCGCTACGGTGCAGTAACTCGGGAAGACACTCGGGGCATTTTAATCACACTTTTGTCGACCTTCGAGGCCGGGATGGGGGAGGAGGAAGAATCGCCTTCCTGCTGGCCTTCAAGTTTGAGAACATTCGAGTCGCCCGGAGGAACGCGCAGCCCGGCCCCCGTCCCAGCCCCTCCGAGGGCATCTGCCAGCTTTACACGGACACCTCACTTCCCTCCTCCAATTGCACTTGGAGATTTTCAGCCGCCCTTCTTGCAAGTGCTTCTCAGCGTCGCCTCCGGAGGTCCCCCCCCGCCCCCCGCCGCTGCCCACACACTTGTGCCAGGTGAGGCAGCCGGCGTGGACGGCCGAAAGCCGCTTCGCAGATGCTCCAAGCCGGGGCCGGGCCCTGGGGCTTGGGCTGAGATTTCCGGGTATTCAGCCGGGCCCGTTACCGCGGGCGAATTGCTCTCCAGCCCATTGTAACGGCCTTCCTCCTGGCCCCACTCCAGGACAAGCGGGCCGAGCACGGGCGTTAGCCTCCTCTTCGGCGGCCACGGCTCCTCGCGGGGGCTTCTCCCAACATCCTCCCCCGGCCCCACCCTCTGGGGATGAGGTTCCTGCCCAAGATCATCTGTTAACCCCCGCGAAGCTTTCTTAACCTTCCTGTTTTCACCTCAAATCGGTGAAATGCGGTGCTAAGGAAAACGGAAATGACTGACAGTGTTTACGACAATGGGGCCATCAAGTTGTTGGGTTGTTTTTTTTTTTCTTTTTCTTTTTTAAGGGAGCTGCTTGGGGATAATGTGAAAATAATACTTGAAAACCCAGAAATGTCAAAGTGCGGGCATTCCCTCACTGTGACTCTCAAGCGAAATGTCATAGGAAACATTTAGTTAGCTCATGCAACCGCACCCCCCAAATTGCCTAGAAATGCACTTAAATAGCATAAATGTTATAAATTATTTCCAGACTTTCCGTGTGAAAAATTAAGTGGGGGGGGGGGTGTTACCAGTACATTTGCACTAGTCAACTTACTACTTAAAACAACTCTCACTTCAGGTGAAAACGGAGTTAAAGAAAAAACCCACAAACAGAACTCTTGCCTGGGGAGCAGGGGGAGAAACTAGGGGAGAAGCCACTTGCTGGGACCTGGGCAGCCCAGGTGGAGCTGAGCTGCCCCCCACCCCCTCGCCGCTCACAGGGAGAGAAAAGGACTCACTTCTCTGCTCCAGAAATCCAAGGAAAACCTCAACCCATGCGAGTCATTCATTGGTCAAGCCCCAGAGTCAGCCAGGGCCAAAATTAAATGGCCATTATATTTCCTCAATAGGACAGGATAAAATAATAACATGCTTCCAGTTTGATCATGCCCACCCCCAGCGAAAAACATCCCAAGTTTCTGAGCTCACTCGAGAACAAAATGAATATGCTCCAAACCAGTATTTATGAAACTTGGAAACAGCTGAGTCTGCTTAGTTAGCTTTTGTTTTTTCCTTTCATTGAGCTGCTCCGAGGTATAATTTTAATTGGCATACATAATTGCTTTTGTGAGTAAAGTCGTTCCTGACTCAAATAAAGGAACTGAGTCAGTATCTTATAATATGCATTTGATCGCCCACCTGCAGATGTTTGTCATCTACCAAGTGGGGGCAGCCCCGGTTAGTGGGGGCTTGGGGCTAGGAAGTGCCGGAGCTTGGATCTGTCATTCAGGCAGCCCTCTGGCTCCCACAGGGGCTATTGGTTAATGGAGTGGATGAAGGTTGGGGGGGTGGAGGGGGTCACTGGGGTGGGTCTCTGCAGTCAGCTGGGAAGTCTGCTCGAGATTCTCTCCCTCTCTCTCTCTGCACCCCCCACCCCTGCTCATTCGCTCATTCTCTCTCTCCCAAATAAATAAATATATCTTTAAAAAGCAAATGGCACAGCAGCTGAGAGCAGGTTCATTTTGGCACGGGAGATCGGAGCGGGTAAACCAGTCCTCTCCCGGGCCCGCAGGACCGCCAGAGATTGCCGTATTTAGGACCAGGGCATGAATTTCTCTGGAGCTCGAAACTATTTCACTTTCCCTTTGCTGAGAAATAAAAATAGAACAAAAATAAATTTAAAAGGCATTCAATAATGCTAGGAATTCTGTTGTTCTTTGGCAGGGTGTGTTTGTGTGTGCTTCTTTTCAGCCAACCATATCTCTTCTTTGCAAAACAGTCCCCCTTGCCATCCCTAGCTGGGGGAGGCAGGGGGAGGGGGGCAGAGTGCACAGAAAGTCAACAATTGTTTGCAGAACCTGAAAAATGTATTATTTTCCTTTATTACATCCCTGTTGGTGATACCCTTTATTAGAGCAAGAAACAGCATCTATTTTTATTGCTCTTAAAATCCGAATATTCAACATATGCCAGCTCTGGGCTGTATGAAAGGAGGCCTATTTTTGTCTGTTTTGGTTTTTTAATTTAAATTCAATTAGCCAACTGATAGTACATCACTAGTTTCAGGTGCAGTGTTCACTAAACTATCAGTTGCGTATCACACCCAGTGCTCACCCCATCCCGTGCCCTCCTTCGTGCCCATCCCCCCGTTACCCCAGCCCCCCACCCACCTCCCCACCCACCCAGCAGCCCTCAGTTTGTTTCCCAGAGTTAAGAGTCTCGGAAGTCCTATTTTTAAAAACATTATCTTGGTTTTAGTCTTTTTGGCTTACGGTTCCCATAATCTCTCTGCAGCCGTGACGAGCCCTCTCCCGTCAAGCCTGGTCTCAGTCATGGGGGGAGAGTGACCTCAAAAGCTCTGGGGCCTTTTTCCCTACTGCTCCCTTGAGCTGTATGTTCTCTAAGAACTGCTTCGGTTAGCCCCCCAAGTTCATGTGGGGGCTGCTCCTACCGTCCCTCAGTTTGTCATCTCTACAAAAGAACGCACAGTCTCGAGCCCCTACCTGCTCCCCATACCTCACAAATGATTCTGTCATTGTTCTATTTCTGACTTTCTGTTACGGCTGGTTTCTCTGCTTCCAGCCTGCTGGCTGCCATGACCAAGGGACATCCATCACACAACATTCACCTCTCCCAACTGGCCCTCTAGACATTTTGCATGTCAGGCCAGATTTGAGGCCTCTCGCTGGCAGGGCCCGGGGACTGCCCTGCGTCCTCACGGTGCGCCCTGTGCCTTCTGGGGCTCCTCTGAACACCTGCCTGAAAGGCTTAACAGAAAGGGCTTCCATTCCACGCGCAAAAACCCGTCTGCCTCAGTGGCTGTGTCCAGAATGTCGCTCTACGGCAAAGCTCCTTGCCACTCGCGTTGATTTCAGGGGAGGGGAGTCTGTTCACCCTGAACACGGTGGTCCTCCAGGTCAAACGTGGTGGTCGTCCTTTACCGCCTCTTAACCCCCTAACTGAAAACTATCCACTGTCGGCTGATGCCCGTTTCTGCTCGGCATCCCGCACGACGGTCTTTAATGTGACCGAGGCCAGCTGCAGATGTCACACCCGGACGCTGGCGTGGTGCCTGCAGGCTGGGGGGGGGGAGGAGGGGGGCGGGGAGCAAAGCTGAAGGGCTCCAATTCTCATGAAGGCATCACTGAGCTCTGCGACTTTTCTCCAACTGAGACTGCTTCCTGTTCAGCTCCCAAACGGTTCTCCACTTCCCCGTGCTCTTGAACCTGGGCCAGGGCTGTTTCTTAGTCCTTACTGTGCTGATCCCATACCGCACAGAGGCAGAAATGTCTCTTTCAACAGAGCAGATTCCTTCAGCTCCACTCCGGGGTAAGAGGCTGAGGAGCCAGGAGACCTGGCAGAGAGGCACAGAGGGGTTCATTTCTAAGTCACCTTGTTCAACTGGGCCAGCGGGGCCACAAAAGCGAGACCAGCTTAGCTTTTTTAGTTTCTATTCTTCTCTGGGCTGTTCAGGCAGAGGGCAGCCTGAGAAAAGGCAGACTGAGGAATTTTAAGCCAGGTTCTTATAAATGTTTTTTAAAAGCATCACGCGGACTATTTATATTACATTTGTATTCATGGGAAGAAAATCTCTGCCGAGGCTAAAAAAAAAACCTCCTCGAAAACCCTCTGAATCCTGTCTCGACAACTGCAAATGGGCACTTCTGCCCCCCACCCCCGCCCCCACCCCAGACTACGAAGAGGGCTCTCAGGAGCACAGAGAAAAATGGAGCAAGGGTTAAACCTTATTGAAAATCAGCCACATTCCCCCAGTGAGAGTGTCCTGAAATAGCGGAAGGTCCAGTCCACAGGTACGACCCCCGGCGTCAGCACCAGAAGGCCATCCGAACAAGGAGCTTGCTAAAGCCGCCCGCGGGCATCAGTGTGGCTTCATAAAAAGGTGATCGTTTTTGTTTCAAAGTGTATCCAGTCCTTCAAAAGGATCACCGGAATGCCGCTTGCCAAATACACGGGGGCTGCAGGAGGGCTAAGAAGGCGATTTCAGCTGGGCATCCTGGTCACCACAACCCAAGGTATGGGCGCTCCTTCACCGTCTGAGACGCGCTGTGGGGTCAGAGAGAGGCAGGGTTCGGGGAGGAAGCGCTTTTCCACCCACCACACTAGCCGAAATGAAACCATTCGGCAAAATCCACGCTGGGGAAAGTCTGGGAAACAGACACTCCCAGAAACAGCTGCGGGGAGTTGAACACTGGTACAACCTTGAAGAACTTCACCTCTCAAAATGCAAAACATGTACACCACCCTTTGCCACATAAGGGTCACCCTACTGTAGCTGTTTTCCTCAGAGAGATACTTACATGTGTGCACACGACACTATTAAAAATGTAGCAATGAAATGTTGGGACTAGGAACTAGTTAAATATGTTATAATACACTCCTATGGTGTTTTACTAGGTTTCATTATTTTATTTCTGTAACCTTTATTTTTTAAAAAAAAACTAAATACATTTTATTTAATTTATATTTTTCAGAGGAGGGGAGCGGCAGAGGGAAGAGGGAGAGAGAATCTCCGGCAGAGTCCCCGCTGAGCACGGAGCCTGACGTGGGGCTCGATCTCACGACCCTGAGATCACGACCTGAGCCGAAATCAAGACTCGGACGCTCAACCGACTGAGCCACCCAGGCACCCCTATTTCTATAACCTTTAGATCATACGTCACAAATAAGATTTTGTCACAACTGAATTTAGTGGAAGCAGAGGAATCGAGTCCACTATTTTCTGAAACACTGGTACAAAAAAGGCAAGGGAACAGTGCCTTAGGAAAGATTATTCATAAAAGACCATCAGAAAAACCCCTAAGCAAAAGCTCAATAATTCATCACTAAGTTTAGTATGAACAGGTACAGATTTATTACAGTGAGCAGGCATTCAGTTCCAGGCTTAAGCCCATAAATCTTTCCCTAAACATTACCGATCCTTCTAAAGGACAAATGCTTGAGCTCGGCAGCACTTTAGACACTGTTAGCTGTTGGAACATTCCATAGAAAAATGGAAAATAATTCTGTGAGAAGAGGATGGCAACAAGCAGCAGCCAGTATTCTCAGACTTTCAAATTACCAAAGAGCATATACAATTTTAGTCGAGAAAAAGTCCACATTTTTTGAAAATTAAAGTTTTAGAGCAACCTCCCCTCCCCTCTTTAACAGGCACAGAAATACTGAAAAAGTTCCTAAAAATCTAACTAACTGGTTTACGGAAAGAAAAACATGCCCTTATTAGTTGTTAAATGCAGTCCGTCCGGAGACTCTTCAAACACAGGTGCTATTCGGGCCCTCGGCCGGTGGGCAGGAACTGGTGGTGAGGGGGCCAGAAAGCAGCGAACAAGTTCCCTGGGTGTGTTCTCCGCAGCGCCTGACCGACTTCAAGTACTTCTCCAAAACAGTGATTTAGATGCGCCGGAGTGGCTCAGTGGGTTAAGCATCTGCCTTCAGCTCGGGTCGTGATCCCAGGGTCCCAGAATCGAGCCCTGCATCGGGCTCCCTGATCAGCGGGGAGTCTGCTTCTCCCTCTCCCTCTGCCTGCCACTCCTCCTGCTTGTGCTTTCTCTCTCTCTCTTTCTCTCTCTCTCTCTCGGGCAAATAAATAAATAAAATATTAAAAAAAGAAAAAACCAAAATAGTGATTGAGAATCTGGAACTTGTGAATTCTCTTCACCACCTTCTTCAAAGTCACATTTTGGATAATCTCATCGTCGCTATCAGGTTTCTGGACTTGAGTAGATAGGAGCAGAAATCCAGTACAGCCAAGCACCGCGACTGCCTACAAATGGGGAGAATGGAAATTGGTGCGGCCACTTGATGGAAAATGGTGTGGCGGTGCCTCAAAAAAATTAAAAATAGAGCTGCCATGTGATCCGGGAATTCCACTTCTGGGTACTTATGCAAAGGAAACAAACACACTAACTCAAAAAGAGATCTGCTCCCCCACGTGCACTGCAGCATTATTCACAATGGCCAATGCGTGGGAGCCACCCAAGCGCCCATCAAGGGCTGAATGCACAGAGACAACTTGGCTCGTCTATATACAGTGGGCTATCAGTCAGCCATAAACCAGAAGGAAATCATGTCACTTGTGGGAGTCTGGAGGGACCTTGAGGACATTATGCCTATGAAATAAGTCAGAGAAAGACAAATACCGTAGGACCTTCCTTAGATGTGGAATCTAAAAACAAACTCATGGAGAGAAACGGGTGAAGGGGGGTCGTAAGGCACAAACTTCCAGGTCTAAAATGAGGGATTCATGGAGATGTGGTGTACAGCACGGTGACTGTCGTTAATAATACTGTATGGCATATTTCAAGGTTGGTAAGAGAGTAGATCCTAAAAGTCCTCATCACAAGGAGAAACATGGTAACTGCACGCGGTGACGGGTTAACTAGGCTGTGATCCTTTCACAATAACACAAATACGGAATCGCTATGCCGTGGCCCTGAAACTAACACGATGTCCTCAGTCAATTCTATCTCAATTAAACATTTTTAAGGAATTAAAATTGAAAAGATTTAACTATCCCAAAGAGGGCAAAATACGTTTGAATTTGCAGAAAACGTTTCTAGACAAATACCGCAAGAAATGTTATTTCTTCTAGGAAATACATGTGGCTGCTTCTGGAAAGTAAGACGGGTGGGTATTTTATATCCTTATATAACTTTTAAACTCTTTCTCCACCATGTGTTTATATTATTTCTAAAAAAAAAAAAGTGGGGGTGCTAGTTTCAACATAGCACCTGATTTCAATCCACTGGCTGTGTTAGCCTTGACAATTACCCAACCTCTCTGGGTTTGTTTCGCCATCTGCAAACGGGGATGCTACGTACCTCATGTACCTGCGATGAGGACTAACTCCACACAACACGCGTGGAACGAGTAACACAGTGCTCAAGACAGGCATGCAATAAACGTCACCTCCCCTTAGCTCCAAGAAACCCCGGAAATCCTCTTAACCTCCGTTCTTACCGGCAAGAACACTAAAGCCAAAAAGGTTTAGGGGCTTGCCTATTGACAAGATACTTCTTGTCAATCAAGAAGTAACCAAGAGAGTCAGGCCTAAAGCCTGGGTTCCCACCCCCTAACATAAAAACTGATTTCCTATGCCCTAAGGAATGACTCTGTAACTGTCTCGTGGCCACACCTCACTTTGGTAGGGCCAGCCTCCTCCCTGGCCTCACTCACCAGACTGGAGGAGTCTTGATTTTTCCCTAAACACCAAATCCACCAGCAACTGAGGGGGTCCTGCCCAGGAAGGCAGCCCCACAGAGGAGCTCCAATTACGTCTTGATCAAAGGCAGCACTAACCCCACAAGGGGATAATAGGATTTGGATGTGGGTGTGTTTTAAAGATTTTTTTTTTATTTATTCATTTGACAGAGAGAGACACAGCGAGAGAGGGAACACAAGCAGGGGGAGGGGGAGAGGAAGAAGCAGGCTTCCCACCGAGCAGGGAGCCCGATGTGGGGCTCGATCCCAGGACCCTGGGATCATGACCTGAGCCGAAGGCAGACGCTTAACGACTGAGCTACCCAGGCGCCCCGGATGTGGGTGTGTTTTTTAAAAAAACATACCCCATCCTAATTTCCAGCCCTCTGGCTTGAATACAACACCTGCCTCGACTTACGATCGGCAGTTTTTTTTAAGATCTTATTTATTTATTTATTTGAGAGAGAGAGAGAGAGAGAGAGCAGGGGGAGGGGCCGAGGGAGAGGGAGAAACAGACTCCCCACTGAGCAGGGAACCCGATGCAGGACTTGATCCCAGGACCCTGAGATCATGACCTGAGCTGAAGGCAGACGCTTAACTGACTGAGCCGCCCAGGCACCCCTGACCGGGGGTTTAAATGGATTTTGTTGAATGAGAAATTCTATGTGGGGACAGTGTTTAACGAATGCCTGTTCTGTGTTTAGGCAAGAGGTTCTCCTTTGAGTGATATTTATGCATAAGCCGTTTGGGGCATAGTATCCTGATTAAGATGGAACGACTTTGAAAACGCTTTGGTGGGGATTTGGTGGTAGCTGGTCATTTCTTTTTCTGTTTGGATGGTTTCCTTAGAAAGAAAGCTTTCTGATCGTTGGGTTATTAGTTTACAGTGCACTTATCTCCTTTCCTCAATTCGTTCAAAGGGTCCATCTGGGGCGCCTGGTGGCTCAGTCAGTTGAGTGACTGCCTTTAGCTCAGGTCATAATCCCGGAGTCCCGGGATCGAGTCCTGCATCAAGCTCCCTGCTCAGTGGGGAGTCTGCTTCTCCCTCTGACCCTCTCCCCTCTCATGCTCTCTCTCTTTCTCAAATAAATAAATAAAATCTTTAAAAAGGGGGGGGGTCCATTTATCTTGTCAAGGACAAAGACCAAGGTGTCTTAAATGCCTACCGGGATGAAATCTTGGGGCCTCCCCCAGGGGGAGGTCAAGGGGAGACATGCTGAAAAGGACAGGACAGCACATCCATCTGTTTGGATAGTGTGTACAATGATGGATTATTAGGTAAGAAGCCAGGACAGCAAAGCATTTAAAGGAATGTGAGAGGGTGATAAGTGGAGCCGTGGATAATTGAAGACAGTTTTTCCCTTTCCATATTAACACCCTCCAGCTGCTTGGAGCCTCACAGCTCCAAGTTCCTTTACATAAAATGCAGTGGCACACACTTCGCTGCTCACCCACAGCCCTCCAGGCCCCCACCTGGATCTTATTCCAGGGGCAACAAACCCGCCCGGGCGACGGACCAGGACTGGTCAGGTCTGCGGTTCTCGACTTCGGCCGGCCCGCACAATCACCTGGGGAGCTTTTGGACCATCCCAATGCCTGGACCCCACCCCGGACCAATGAAACCAGAATCCCTGGGGGGTGGAGCCCAGGCACTGACATTAATTTAAAAAAAAGCTCCTCAGGTGAATGTAATGCTCAGCCAGGGCTGAGAACCATGGCTCTAAGCCAATGACTGACCATCCCGTTTTCCCTTTTGCCGATTACTGGGCTCGTGCGGGCCATGTGAACGAGTGCCTGCCAGTGAGAAATAATAAAAGGACGTCGGCTGGGGGGGCGGTTCTGGGAAGGTTTTATAACCAGATTGAAGGCGAGACACACGAGGGAAAACTCCTCCGCCCCTTCCTTACTCACTAACCAGCTTCCTTCCTTCCTGCGTTTTAACAGCCCTGCATAGCTATGTGAGGAAGTGATGCTTGCAGCTGAGGCTACCATCTTGTGACAGCGGGAGGAGAGGCCGCTGAAGGAAAGCCAAGAAGGTGGCAAAGACAGCAAAGGGCCTGAGTCCTTGGTGACTCGGTTTAGGGTGCTGTGGTCCCCACCCAGGCCTGAAGAATGGTGCCCTGACTCCTTCCCTGCCATATCCTGGCTGTCAGGTATGCGCCGGCCATAAGCTGATCTGGTTAACTCAGGGGCAGCACCCCCCCGCTGGGCTGGGGGTGTCACCAGCTAGACCCCCGAGGCCTGACGTTGAATGCCACCTGCTTGTACTCACTGACCCTTGTCTCACGTTTTTCCTTAAGCTCTTCTTCCAGGCTTCTCTCTTAACTCAGGCAAATGGAGACCAAAAACACCCCTCGAACTATAGCGACCGCCCCGACGAGACCTCCAGCCAGACAAGACTGCCTAGGCCAGTTTGAGCATAACCGGCCCCCAGCCCCACTCGCACCTGTGCCGATGACCACGGAGTGACCTCTAGAATGACCGACAACTACTTGTACCTCGTTGTAATACCAAGATCTCCGCCCAAGGAGGAGCACAAGCCTCCCTTACATAACAGGTGTGTATAGGCAGGTGTCCTTAAGGCGCATGCGCGGCCTCATGCCCGCCTCTACAGGTGATCCCAAGGCTCCCCTACCTAAATATTCATCCTAACCCTAAACAAAAGGAACCCATTCACCCTTGCTCGGGGAGTTATTGCCCGTGATCTTATTTGATGTGATCTTATTGGAAGTGATCTTATTGGAAGTTATTGCCCATGATCTTATTTGATGCAAATAAAGTTTCCTTTGTGCAGCAACTCCACCTGCTGTATTTGTGACTCACCAAGGAGCCAACTCCCGTCGTGGGTTCAGTTACCGGGTGTGGATGATGCCCCGCGGGAAGGCCAGCCCGGGGGAGGGCGGCTGCCGAGTCGCCGGCTTTCCTGCGCAGGTGCTCCCGGCAGCTCAGGGGTATTTTATTGATTTGCTCAGCAGCTGGAGCTTATGCATAATAAGGCTAAGTGTGTTTTCCACCCCAGCCTAGCCTCTTGGCCTGGCCCAGGTGCCAAAGGTGCTGCGAGGGGACACGAAGGGGGCCGGGTAAGGAGAGATGCTGAGCGCCGGGCTCTAACACCCACGCTGCCCCACCCTCGCCAGGCCAGGTGTGACTTTGGGCAGGTTACCTGACCTAGAGCTCTGAGTCCTGGATTCATCTGTAAAACCGATGCTAGGTCAAAGTAATGACACCTGTACAATGCTTACCTCGGCGCGCGGCACAGGGGGATCCATCCCCTTCCGCAGAGGAGAGTGGGGCAGATTTCTTGGCAACCCCTCAGTGGATCAGTAAGGTTATCTTTCTAGGAACCAGGAATACACGCATTATGATGAATCCACTGGCTGATGGCGACATGGTAAGTGCCCAATAATTCCAGCAGAAGTGTGGGAAGAAGGGCTCAGTCACCAACGTACGGAAAGAGCCTAGAGCTTGCTCCCAGATGTCCCTGCAGCCCTGCAAAGGAAGCCTCACTGGCCTTCGGAACAGCGGCACCAATGTCACGCACCCAGATTCTAACTTCCTAAGGGAAGGATGCAGATTGTACCCTCTACCCTCCTCTCTATTCTCTTTCTTACTTCACCCCAGTCTGAGCTCAGCAAATGCTAGTAAAAAATAAAAACAATGAAGATTTCTGGGAGGTCGTCAGTTCTTAAAGCCATAAAAATGCTGCAGAATTCGTCCCAGAGAGGCTTTCCCCCAGGCCTGGGAGGGAGGGTGAGGGGCCATTATGCTACTTACATCTGCAAAAACAGGATTAGCAGATGAAAGGATGTTTTTGTTAAGATGTGACAAGTCACCCTGTGCCTTACCTTCCTTTGCTCTGGAAATCAGGAAAGAACGCAGACTTCCTAGCAATTACAGAAACCGACCACGAAAACCCCTTGATTACTGGGAGAAAAATCAGTCAGCTTCCGAAAGCATCTGCAGCCCTGGTCTATGAAACAACAACCAAATCCATCCTCATTAACATCTTCAACTTTGTCTTCAGAGCTTCATCCCAGGGGAATACTGGATTACACTATAAAATAATGAATGGAAACTTAAGTCACTTCCGCCCACCCGGCCCGGCTTTTCCTCCTCCTCTGGACTGCACAGGGCAGAAGCCTGCCCCCTTCCAAGTCACACAGAGTTTGGGAAAACGCGTTCCCATACCGCTAACTAGACTCCTAAGGTCAGCATGGTACAGAACAAAGTACAGGCCAGACACGGACCCAGACACGGAACACACGCCGAGGTCATTTACGCCCCATCTTAGCATCTTCGGATGGATGCTTTATAGAGAAAGGACACAAAAAACTGGGAGGGGGGGTGTCTTTCCACAGCTGAAGCTGTTTCTGCCACTCTAAGATTCCCTCTCCCAGAGGGATGGGGCAAGGTGCAGAAAGCCCAGCCCTCGGGTCTTGTCGGCACTAGAGGAAGCTGACTAGGCAGCTCTTGTGACCTGATGTGAATGGGATATGGTCCAATATCCTGCCAACGCCAGCCGTGGAGGGGGATGGGGGCAGGGAGATGTTCCATGAGCCAGGGGAAAGCAAAGTCCATTCGATGCGGCTAGCCCACAGCAGGAGACACACACGTGTGCAAAAACCGTCGCGAGTAAGGCCTTGTCTACACCTAATGCTTGGTAACTTAGAAGGCACGGCCTGGAGCCGCGCTTTAGGGAAACAGAGGCAGAGAGTAAGTGTGAAACAGATTAGGGGCAGGGAGGATAAGAGTCGATAACTTTGCACCAAACCCTGCTTTGGGCTTTCTCCGCGCCTGCTAACACTGTTGCACAGTTTTCCCACGGGAACAGATTGGTGTCAAGATAAAACCCATCAGCCTCAAATGGCCCCCGAAATCAGATACTTTTCATGTCAATTTCCAGTCTCAAGTTCCATGATGACTGTTTCCCGAACCTTCTTCACTCTCCTCAGACCTCTTCCCTCCTCTGCCCCTCTTCTCTCTCCCTCTCCTCGCCCCAGTCTCCCAACAGGTGACCGACCTTAACTCCTACTTCACCGGGGGGACCGGGAGTGCGGAGACCTGGGTTCCGCCTCAGCCAAACTTAACCCCGCTCGTCTCAGGGCCCTCCTCTGAGGGGGCAGGTGGCTACGCTGGCGATCCCGACGAGTCTCTTCCAAATTCTACCAGCCGCGCTTTCCCACCCGCTCGGATCTATTCAGCCAGCGTGAGATCTGGGACGGCATCCACCCCCCACCCCTTCCCCCTGCAGGCTGGTCTGAGCTCCCCAAAGACCCTTCCCTGCCCGCAACCCGCCCGGGGCCACCTTACCCGGATCCGTCCTGGGGGCGCGCGTTGGGAGGGGGGGCGGGCAGGGGCTACGTGGCGCCGTCGGCCTCGGTCTCAAGCGGCTTCTCCTCCTCCACGGGCGGCTCCAGCTCGCCCTCCTCTCCGCTGCGAGGGTAGGCCAGCAGGCGCATGGCCGGAGCGCAGGCCGCCTCCACCTGGCGCACCTGCTCCCGGCTCAAGCGCTCGCGCCAGGCGTGCACGGCCTCGCGGGCGTCGCGCGCCGACAGGTGGAAGGGTCGGTCGGCGCCGTAGGCCGCGCCCCGCGTCATGTTGAGCGCGAAGGCGTCGAGCGCGGCGAGCGCGCGCAGCCCGGAGAAGCGCAGCAGGCGGCGCAGCTGGGTGCGCGGCTGCCGCACCAGGTCCTCGTAGCGCAGCCTCAGGTAGCGGCGCCGCAGCCAGGCGGGCGCGCCGCGCGCGAACAGCAGGTCGCGCAGCCAGGCTTCGCAGATCACCTCGAGCGCGCCGGTCAGGAAGAAGTCGGCGCGCGGTGCGGCGGGCAGGGCGCGGGCCTGGCCCCCGGGCCGAGCGCCCACGCCGTGCGCCAGTAGCACGCGGTGGAAGCGGTCGCCCCGCTGGCGGGTGCGCAGCACCTGGATGCTCTCGCGCAGCAGCCCCTGCCTGGACTTGAGGCGCGAGTTGTGCACGGCCCGCGGGTCGCGGAAAAGCTGCACCACCTTCAGGTTGAGGCCGGGGTCCCGCAGCAGGGGCACCAGCACGCCCAGGTCGAGGAGGCGCACGTCCTTGATGACCACCACCGGGTACTTGCGGCACTCGGCCTCCAGGGCGCGTAGAGCCACGGGCGGGCAGCTGCGCTCGCAGGCGGCATCCTCGACGAGGCCGACCTCAGCGCGGGCACGGGGCGCGCCGGGGCACAGCGGCGGCGAGCAGATGACCTTGTTGGTCCGCCAGCGAAAGAGGGCGGCCGTGGTGAGATTGGCTGCGCCCGGGGCGCGCGCGGCGGGGTCCCCCGGCGGCGCGTACAGCCGCAGCACCGAGAAGTCGCAGCGGAAGAGCGAGCGCAGCATGTCGCGCAGCGCGCCCTGCAGGCTCTCGGCGTCGCCCGGATACAGCGCCTGCCATAGATGCCACATGGGCTCGTACAAGTAGAAAACGTCCGGGTGCTGGTTAAAGAGCTCGCCCAGGAACGACGAGCCGGTGCGCCAGGTGGCATGCACATAGATGTGCTGCTTCTCGCGAGACACCGCCTCCCCGACGGCGCCGCTGAGGTTGCCCGGGGGCCGGGGGGGCTGGCCCGCGTCCCCCTCCGCGGCCGGCCGCGCCTCCCCGCCCTGCTCGCGCTCGCCCGCCGCCGCCGCCTCCAAGCTCCAGACTCCCAGGCTGCGCTGCACGCCCGGGCAGTGCCCGGCGCCCTTGTCGCCGTCGCGGCCGCCGTCCAGCACGGAGGGGATGAGCAGCAGCACCAGCGTGTACAGCACCAAGAGCAGCGCAAACTTGCAGGACTCCCGGCGCCGCCGCCGCCGGCCCTTCATCGTTCACCGAGCCCCCCACCCTCCGAGCGGGTGGGGCGCCCGTCCTCTCCCCTTCCTCAGAAATCCCGTCCTGAGCCCGCTCCTCCGGCCTCTTCGGGCCCCTCTGCGCCGGGAGCGGGGAGGAGGAGCGGAGCGACCGACCGGGCCGTGCATCCACCAGGGGGAACTTAGGAGGCGGTGGTGCTGGTGGCGGCGCCCCTGCCCTCTCCCGGCTCAGCCGCTGCAGAGTCGCCTATTGGCTGCTTTGGCCGCCGCCTGCCCCGCCTTCAACCTCGCCGCTTCTCCCCGCCTCTTTACCCGCCCGGGATCGCCCACGGCTCCGCCAGATCTGGGCGGGGTTGCCGCGGGGTGGGGACGATGGTTGGGGTGCACCGAGCCAGACCCCACCTTTCCCCAACCCCTCCGTCGTGAAGTCAAGTGTTCATGAATCGACTTCAAGCTAGGGAGGGGCTCGTGTGTACGGAATGTACCCAGTGACTGGACACGGACCCCACCCGGAGGACTCCACCGCCTCTCCTGTTTTTATGTCCCCTGCCTGGTCATCTCTGTCGTTGGCAGGCTCGCCTCCATCCTCTTGAGAGCGGGGCTCCTGGTCCCTATCCACGTCCAGCGCCCCCATCAGCCCCGGGGGGGTGTCACTGAGCTCTGGGTGGGAGAACTCCTCCGCTAAGATAAAGATACGCAGTTGCACATTGCGTGGTGGACCCGAGGGATTGGAAGCGCTGATGCATTCACGCAGGGCAATCAATGTGAACTTTCAAGTGTTGCCTCCCTTAGGGCTTTTGCCCGCCGAGGGCTATGCACATTTCTAGACACCCTGAAGATCAGTTTACTCATTTGTAAAATGCAGATAATTTTTAGCACCTCCGTACCTCCTGTCGTTGTGTGAGATGGGGTGGGGGGTGTCGTTTGTTAGCACCGCATAACCTAGCCTGTTCTGACACGTGAGCAAAAAGACATTTACAGGGGCGCCTGGGTGGCTCAGTTGGTGAAGCGTCTGCCTTCAGCTCAGGTCATGATCCCGGGGTCCTGGGATCGAGTCCCACATCGGGCTCCCTGCTCAGCGGAGAGTCTGCTTCTCCCTCTCCCCCTGCCCCTCCCCCCTGCTTGTGCGCTCTCTCTCTCTCTCTCTCTCCCCCAAACAAATAAATAAAATCTTTTTTTTTTTTTTTTAAAGACATTTACAGAACTAGAGTGGTAGGATGGTGGACTTTCTCAGGAGCTCAATGTTTAAAAGGACCCATAAGCAGGGATATGTACTCAAGGTTGGATGAAAAAGTGACAGGAAGTCCAAGAGGCAGATTAAGCTTAAAGTTGCTGAAGTCCAAAAGAGAACGGAAAAAGATAATTTTTGCTCTGTTTCAGCAGGGATAATGAACAGGATAATGAACACCCCCTTAGAGGAAGGTGTTGTAAGGTTAACAGAAGATAGAAAGCAAATCTACTCCTCTCCACCAGGGGAAGGTGTTCAAATGGGAAAAATGAGAACATCTCCACAAAGATCTCTGGTCTTTTTCATCACAGAAACTACCCCACTTCTGAAATCACTCGCTGAAGCATCCTGCCATCTGTCCACAATTCTCTGGCCTTTCGGCCACTTGTTCAAATCCTCTCTATTCTCCAACCTCATTGACCACTACCGCCACTTTGTTCTTAATTTTTCATATTTGGCGAAGAGACCCCAGACCGTTATTTTAATAACAGTTCTGCCAATAACCTAAGTTCCCTGACTTTGTCTTTTCATTACTCATTTAGCAACATCCCCCTGTTAAACCCTGCTTTGGGCTTTCTCCCTGCCTGCAAACACTGTTGCAGGAAGTTTTCCCCACAGGACAGATAAAGTTATCATCATCCACCTCAAATGGTCCCTGAAATCCTATACTTTTCATGTCCATTCCCAGTCTCAGGTTCCATGATGACGATTTCAAACCAGCTCTGCTCTCCCCAGACCTCTGACAACCCTCTCTGCATCCGCCTCCCTGTTTTCAACAGATGAACTTACCTCCTACTTCGTAGAGAAAATGAAACTGTTAGGCAATTTCTCACTTTCCACTGTCAGAGCCATATATCCACTTACCTCTGTACCCATCTTCTCCTTTGTGGCAGGGATATTACTTTCCAATATTAAGCTATAACTTTTTCCTTCCCCATGTTTTCACTTTCCCTCCTCTCCTCTTTTAAAACAAGTAGAAGGCTCTCTGTGCACCTGAAGGGAGGGGATGTGGCTGAGCAGAATGCAAAAAAGGCACTGGTGTTTCTTTCCAGAAGCCAAAACTCCAGTCGTGGAGGGTGTGGTCAGTTTTTCAAATAACCACAAAATTTCCCCCTCCTCCCTCGCCGCCCTCTGGCAGTGCCTACCCACACGGACTCTGGGACAGCCTCGTGACTTGCGTGGGCAAATGGGACAGTAGTAAACATGACACAAACGGGGGCTTGGAAAATGCTTCCACCGTGGGGATTGCCCTCCCGCTGCCCTTGGGAACCCGGGGATCACCAGTTGAAGAAGCCTGGGCTAGCCACGTGGCTCCAGGAATAAGCTGTCCCAGCTGAGCACCCCCCCCCCCCCCGCCGACCACACAGCCTGCCAACTGGCAGACAGGTGAGAGAGGATAGCCGAGACCAGTGTTTCTTAAAAGTTAATGTATACATAAACCACCTGGGGGTCTTGCGAAAATGCAGAAACGGATTCATTAAGCCCAGCGTGGGGCCAGAGAACCTACATTTCGAATAAGCTCCTGGGCTTTGCAGCTCTGAGGACCACACTTGGAAAAGAAAGATGCTACACTCTCCAGCCCCAGTCGAGTTGACCCAGGTCAGAAGAACCACCCAGCTGACCCACAGAATTGTGAGAAATGATAGATGTGTATTGTAAGATACTAAATTGGGGGTGGTTGTTATGCAGCAAAAGCTAGCTGATACAAAGAAGGTGTGAGGGCTTAGACGAAGTGTCCTGGAGAAGCTGAGGGAAAGAGCAGCACTCCACTGGCTCCTCCCCTAGGCTGGGGGTGGCTGAAGGGAGAGTGAAAGCTATGGGCCCCACAGCAGAGATCACCTGAGCCCTTCTTCCTGGCAACGAGTCAGAGAAGAGCAGAACTCAAGAAGTGGCTATATGGTTTATCTGACAGATAGTACCTTGACAGAGGCACTATCCCGAACCTTCCTGGGCCCCAGACGCAACTTGGAGGCAGCAGAAGGATCACAGGGACAGTGTTGGTGACATCTCAGGGGCAACTATGTGGCCCCAAACCCAATGATCCCAAGATGCCAGATCTATGATACAGCCCTATTTGTAGAGAAACCCTAGGAATTACCAAGGCAAATTACCAGCCCAGCAGAAAGCTCAATCAGAAATAAAGTTGTTTTCTGAGAGGTCCAGACTTCCAGTTATGGAATGAATCAGTCACAGGGATGAAAGGCACAGCAAAAGGAATATCGTCAATGGTATTGTAATGGTGTTGTATGGTGACAGATGGTAGCTACATTTATGGGGAGCATAGTGTAATGTAAGAGTTGTCAATCACTGTGTCATACGCCCGAAACTGATGTAACATTGTGTATCAGCTATACTTCAGTTAAAGAAAAAAAGGTGTTTTCTGTAAAGTGATTTCTATCACACCTAACTTAGTAGACCTGCTACCCCTTTTTGTCTTTCTGGGACGATAGAAGAAGCCCCAGCCCCGGCTATCCATCACCAGTTCTCCTTCCTGTTAATTCAATCACATACTCTCAACCAGAGTAGCCTCACCAATTCGAACTGAACATAGTTACAAGTCTCTCTCTCTTAAAAAAAAAAAAAATCCCGGGGCGCCCGGGGGGCTCAGTCAGTTAGGTGTCTGCCTTCGGCTGGGGTCATGGTCCCAGGGTCCCGGGATCGAGCCCTGCATCGGGCTCCCTGCTCAGCCAGGGAGCCTGCTTCTCCCTCTATCTGCCACTTCCCCTGCTTGTGCTCTCTCTCTCTCTCTCTCTCTCTCTCTTGCTCTGACAAATAAATAAAATCTTAAAAAAAAAAATCCCATTGATTCCCACCTTCCTCTAGCGCAACTGCTGCTGACACCTTTATGGGAATCAGAAGGTGTCCTCTCCAGGCACATGAAGTTCAAAAACGGGGCTGACCACCTTGAAAAAATGACCGCCCCCTCCTTCGGGCCACCGCTCCAGGCCCAGCTCAGATGCGGAGCCTGGCGGGGTTCCGGCCCGGATTTGCATCCTTCTGCCGGGCCCTTCGCCGTGCCCTTGCCCCACCGCCGCGGGTTCCTCTGCCCGAGCCTCACAGGCCAGCTTCTTGCTGGAGCTGTTTCTACTTGTTCTCTCCCTGCTCTCATCTCCTACTCAGTCCTCAGCACACTCCAGTCTAGATTCCGGCCCCGTATTGCTACATAAACAGTCCTTTCTAAGCTTATCAGTGGCTTCCGTGTTATTGAATCCAGAGGACCTTTTCCCGTCTCATCTTATTTGACCTTCCCATAGCACCTGACGCTTGACAGCTCCCGCCTCCAAATTCTCTTCTTTCAATTTCTAGGACATCACACTGGTCCCATTCTCCTCCCATTTCAGAGCTGCACCTTCAGAGCAAAGCGTTTGGGAGACCAGGCTCTGTGAAACCGTGATCCTACTAGTAGGGTTATTGCAGGATTCTTGGAAGAATTAAATTTTATAAGATGGCTAGATGGATAGATAGAGCCAACAACAGTGCATGAGATGAAGTAAGCTTCAAAAATGAGTTACTTTGCTGTTGCAGGAAGCTCATCCTCCTCCACTTGGTCATTCAATGTTAAAATATTAGAATTCCTTCAGTTTCAGCCCTAGATCCTTTTTCTTCTCACTTCAGTTTCAGCCCTAGACCCTTTTCCTTCAATAAGCCCAGATTGACATTTCCTGCCCAGACCTCTCCTTGGTCAGGTTGGTTTTACCTTATCATGTCCCCTTAATCCATTCATTTTTCTCCATTGCCAGTATTACCACCCTAGCCCAGGTGACCATCCTCTGTCCTGTCTCTAAAAACTGCTTAACCTGTCTCTGTTTCTACTCTGCCCTCCTCTGATTTTTTTTAAAGATTTATTTATTGATTTTAGAGAGGGGGGAGGCAGGGGCAGAGAGAATCTCAAGCAGACTCCCCACTGAGCTCGGAGCTTGATGTGGAGCAGAGCTCCATCTCACGACCCTGAGATCATGACCTGAACCAAAATCAAGAGCTGGGCACTTAACCGACAGCCACCCAGGCACCCCTGCCTTCCTCTGATTTGGAATCAGTGGTTTATTTCTGTCATGTCACTCCTCGGCTTGGAATCCGTCATGGCTTCCAACTGGTCTTGAAGATAATCATGAAGGCTTGTAAATTGAGTCATTAGGGGTCTTGAATGCAAGAGCTTGTGATGGTGTTGAGCATATAGTAGATGCTTAATAGGTATCTGTTGTCTGCCTGACTGCTGGGAGGAAGCACTTTTTTAAACATTTGGTCCTTGAAAGCAAACCACTGACTATTTTTATTGAGGGAGTAAGTAATATCAACCACAATGACTTTCCAAAAACCATCTTGCTGTGATCTGGTGGATGGGGGTCGAGGCAGGAAGACCTACTGGGACAGAAGGAGAGGAGAATCGGAAGTGGATAGCAGTGGGAAAGGAAGAGAGGGACAGAGCCTGAGGAGGCAAAATCTGCAGGCTCCGTTGAGGAAAAAATGAGGGTTTAGGCTGGGAAAAAGAAAAAATATATATTCCTTTTGATTCATTTATTCTGGTACCTTTTCTGTTTTTCATGAGGTTTCGAACATTATAAACAGGGGTGTTAAAATCACGTCTTTAATACTTTAAAAACCCTGGGCCTGGACAACAAACTCCCTCAAAAGTGGCTGGAACTTTCCTTTGCATTTTTTTTCATATCTTGATATTTATTCAAAAATATGCATCAAATGCAATCACGTGCTGGGGTTGTGCTAGGCTGAGGAGACACATGGGGACAAAAACAGTCCCTGTCCCTGCTCTCGAGACCTTTCCAGCCTAAGAGAGGAGACCAGCTTTAACCAGTTCAAGAAACTTAGGCCACTTAGCTATTCTTGCAAATTAATATTTCCGTACAACTTTAGTATCAACTTGTCTAGGTCCAGAATAGAAGCTTATAGGTATTTTTATTGAGAGCATGGTAAATTTTTAAAATAACTTAGGGAGGAGAGTTATCTTTAAAACATTGGCTTGTCCTGTCCGTGCTAAAGGAATAACTTTCCATTAGTTTAAGACTACTTTTGTGCCTTTCAGGAGTGTTTTAAAATGTTCATGGTATAGATTAGGATATTTCTTGTTCAATTTATTCTTAAGTATTTTATCTTCTTGGTTGCTATTGTAAATGGATTTTTCTCCAAGATTACATCTGCTACCTGGTTATTGTGTACATAAGGCAGCTGATTCCTATATGTTAATTTTATATCCTGCTAACTTACTGAATTCTTTCGTTGTTTGAGTTAGTTTTTATTATTGACTGTAAGGGTCTCCAGGTGTATTATCATGTCACCTGCAAATAGAAATGGTTTTACTTCTGTTTTTTCAAGTTCTTATGTCACTAATTAATCTCTTTCATCTAATTCTATTGGCTAATACCTTCAGTTTAATGGTAAATAGTCATGGAGATAATGGGTATCCTTACCTTGTTCCTGATCTTAGCAAAAATTCTCCTAGTGATTCTCATTGTGTAAGATGCTAGGTTTAGGATTAAGGTGTATACACTCAGACATACATATGTTATCATGTGAAGGAAGTATCCATCAATTTCTATTTTTTTGTGTGTTTTTAACATTAGGAAAGAAAGTTAAATTTTGTCAAGGCATTTTTTTAGCACCAAAGGAGATAATCATATGATTTTTCTCCTCAGATATATTAATATGGTATATTATGTTAACGCATTTCATAATATTGAGCCAACCTTCCATTTCAGGAGCAAATCCCAATTAGACATGGAGTATCATTTACTTAACGTCATGTTGGATTCTGTCTGCTTATTTTGTATTTAGTATTTTTGCACCAATATTCATAAGTAATTTAGTTTGTAATTTTCTTTTTCATGCTGTCTTTGTTTTTGTTTTTGTCTTAAGATTTATTTATTTATTTGAGAGAGAGAGAGAGAAAATGTGTGAGTGGAGGAGGGGCAGAGGGAGAGGGAGCAAGAATCTCAAGCAGACTCCTTGCTGAGCACGGAGACTGACAAGGTGCTGACATTACGACCCTGAGATCATGACCTGAGCAAAAATCAAGAGTCGAATGCTTAAACAACTGAGCCACCCAGGCACCCCTCATGCTGTCTTTATAAGGTCTAGGTATCAAGATTATACTTGTGTCTTAAAAAGAAGATAAAGGTTTTCCTTAATTTTTCCAAGCCATGGAATAACTTATATACTATTTGGACAATCTTGTCTGTAAATGTTTGGCAAATTTCTCCTGTAAAACCATATGGGGCAATGCTTTTTTGTGAGATAGTTCTTTTATAACTTCCGAGAAACTGATTTGTTTAGGCCTTGTCTCTCTAATGGGGTCAATTTTAACAAATGTGTTTTCCTAGGAAATTATCCATTTCATCTATGTTTTCAAATTTATTTGCATAGAGGTCTACAAAAGGTCTCACGACTTAAAATTTTTCTTGTGTCTCAGTGATCACTTCCCTCATGTCATTTCTGATTTTGTATATGTCTGCCACCCTTTTTATTCTTGAAACACTAGAGAAATTTCTGCTAAGATCAGGAACAAGGTAAGGATATCCATTATCTCCACAACTGTTTTTTTTTAAATGTTATTATGTTATGTTAGTCACCATACAATACATCATTAGTTTTTGATGTAGTGATCCACGATCCCTCCACAACTGTTTAATGTTAAACTGGAGATAATAGTCAGTACAATAGTGGTTTGTCTATTTCATTAATTTTTTTCAAGAAAACAGGACTCTGGCTTACTAGGTAGATGTAAAAACATGCACTGTTTTTCTTTTTTATCTCGTTAATTTCTGCTTTTATCTTTATTCGTCCTTCCCTATGCTTTTATTTTACTCTGCTGTTCTCTTTCTGGTGTTAAGTTGGGAATTTAGTCCATACCTTTTTATTTTGTTATTTTTTCATCTTTATTGATATTGATATTATTTATTTGTTGACATTTGCTGACAATGTCTAAAGGTATGGAGTTTCCTCCAATCACTTCTTTAAGTATATCCAATAATTTCTGATATGTAGTGTTTTCATTAGCATTATTTTTTAAAATTCCCTAATTTCATTATTTATTTCCCTTCCTCCCAAGAATTCTTTAACAGATTTTTAAATTTCCAGGTAGAATTTTGGGTTTTATTGCATTATGATCAGAGAAAGTTGTTTGTAATAGTTCTATCTTACACAACTTACTGGTACTCCTTCTGTGCCTTAATGTGTGATCAATGTCTATGACCGTGTCATGTGCACTGGAGGGGTTGTATTCTTAATTATCATGGTGCCAAGCTTGATATAGCCACAATTATATACCTTATTAATTTGTCATTTAGGTCTTCTGTATTCTTACTTTCTGTCCCTTTGATCTGCCTTGTGCTGAAAGTGGTATGTTAAAAGCTTCCTATCATTAGTGAATTTACATCAGTTTCTCTTTGCATCTCTTGCAACTTTTGCTTTATAAAGGGGATTGCTGTGGTTACTCACTTTTTAAACAGGGTGGTGGATATAATAAGGAACCGCTCAAATCCCCCTTCAGGCCACTTTTTACTTCAGCTGCTAGGAGTGCTTTTGGTAGACAGCCCTCAGGTATCGGCCCCCTTTGGGATTGCCTAAGCTGAAGGACCTGCCTTACCTAAAGTCATGCTTCCACTCGGCGTGGCCCACACCCAGTGACTGATTAACGCAGGATTGTAAGACCCCAGCCCTCTCACTTCAACTTCAGACAGCTCTAAATGGCCATCCCACCTTCAGAGCTCCCTACAGGATCAGCTGAGACTGCATCATAGCCCCACCTGTCTCTTGGCCCAATCCTACTACCTTCCTATCTCTTTCCTTCCACAGAAGTTGGTCCTAAGAATGATCCTTCATAAAACTCCAGCAAGATAATAGCCATTTCAGAGTCTGCCAGATGATAATCTGCAGTAAACAGTCCAAAGGGCTAATAAATAATGTATAGAATTGGGCGCCTGGGTGGCTCAGTCGTTAAGCGTCTGCCTTCGGCTCAGGTCATGATCCCAGGATCCTGGGATCGAGTCCCACATCGGGCTCCCTGCTCGACAGGAAGCCTGCTTCTCCCTCTCCCACTCCCCCTGCTTGTGTTCCTGCTCTCACTATCTCTCTCTCTGTCAAATAAATAAATAAATAAATAAAATCTTTAAAAAATAAATAAATAAAAAATAAATAAATAATGTATAGAATTATCACAGCCCTGCCTCACCCCCCATCACTACCTTTACAAAGTAAATGCTCAAGCCAGTGGTCAACTCTCAGAGCAGTTGTCTGAGGTGAATTATGTTACTATTGCCAAAGACCGTAGCAGAGAGTGGCCTTTTGCTCTGGGTCTTGCCTAGGTCTAGGGAAGATTTTTTTTCCTCAGACATATCACAAAGTCCAGTGCCCCTACTGTCTGAAGAGACACTGAGGGAATTCCCATTACTTTTTTTTTTTTTTCTGTTATAGGCTGACTTCTCTGTTGAAGCAGACTCTGAGATGGAGATTAGCAGCCAGGAGATTTATTAGAGAGGGCTCTTGAGATCAACACCTGTTAAAGGGAAGGGAAGGATGCAGGACTGGGCGGAGGGAGAAGCTGGGTTGCAATAGGACCCCAGCAACACTTTTGGTTTACCACATGGGGACCTTTGCAGATGTAATGGCTATTCAGAGTTGTCCCAAGTTGGGGGAACAGGCCCCATGTCATTCAGTTATTAGATGCAGGCTGACCCGTAGAGGGATGTAACTTTGGGTGAGGCTGCTCTCTTCAGCCAAGGCAATCCCTGAGGAGGCTGACAGCTGAGGGCTTTCTGTGGGCACCACTCCCAGCAGCTGGGGAACATTTTCCTTATTCCTGAAGGAGAATCTGGACAGTATCCACCACACTCTGACATTTTCAAAGTTTTTTTTTTTCAGGGAGGGGCCTCCATATTTTATTAGGGATATGGCAGAAGAAGAGGCTGGAACAGAGAGCCTTGGTTTGTTTTTTTTTTTAAGATTTATTTATTTGGGAGGGAGAGGGGCAGAGGGAGAGAGAGAATCTTAAGCAGACTCCCTGCTAAGCATGGAGCCCAACTGGGGCTCGATCTCACGGCCCTGAGATCATGGCCTGAGCCGAAATCAAGAGTCAGATGCTTAATCGACTGAGCCACCCAGGTGCCCCTGAGCAGCCTCGTTTTTAATGACAGATCAATTAACTGCAGTTTAGGGATGGAGGGTGGGCGCTGTGCAAGGTGCTTTACTATAGAGAAAAAAAACAATGAAAAGACAAACAAGCGGACCCCAAAGACATGGGGCAGGGGAGGGCAACACCATCCAGACAGCAGGGACAACCAGAGTTTTCAATCCTCTTTACTATCTCCCAAAGGGCAGAAATGGTGACTTTCTGTTGAAATTCAATTATGACTCATGGTCCCTTTGTATTTTCTAATAGAAACACAAATCAGCAAACAAACATTTTCTGGACAGAGTGTCTTTTTTTTTTTTAAGATTTATTTATTTATCAGAGAGAGAGAGAGAGCAGGAGGAGGGGCAGAGAGAAAATCTCAAGCAGACTCCATGCTCCATCTCACGATCCTGAGATCACGACCTGAGCCAAAACCAAGAGTCAGATGCTTAACTGACTGAGCCACCCAGGCCCCCCTCAGCTTTCTTTCTTGAACTCCAGTTAGTCTTACATTTCCATTTCTTTCTCAGCACCTTCACCTGGATGCCTCCCAGGCACCTCAAATTCTTTTCATCCCAAGCCAAATTCTTTACAACCCTCCATAAATCTACTATCCTCGTGAATTTCCTGTTTTGAGTAATCCAATCATTACACACCAAGATGCCAGAATTAGACCGCTCACTGTCATCTTTGTGCATGCCTCCCCTTTGCTCAGGCTCCACATCCAGTCGTTCACCCTGGCCAATACAGTCTACCATGTGAATTTCTCTTAACTATGCCTCCATCATTAGCCTTTTCCCCCTGCAAGATGTCACCATTCATCAATCCACACTGTGTTTTTCCTCTCTAGCTTTGTGTGATCCATCATCTCTCTTTTCTTTAAAGATTTTATTTATTCATCTGACAGAGAGAGACAGAGCACAAGTAGGCAGAGCAGCAGACAGAGGGAGAGGGAGAAGCAGACTCCCCGCGGAGCAGGGAACCCCATGCAGGGCTCAATCCCAGGACCCCGGGATCATGACCTGAGCCGAAGGCAGACGCTTAACCGACTGAGCCACCCAGGCGCCCTATGATCCATCATCTCTTAATTGGACTCTCCGCTCTCATCTTTTAGTACCTCCACACCTTTATAAGACAGCTCTCTGAGGCCTACAAGATCAAGTCCATACTCAGCACACCTCATAAGGGTTTTCATAGTGCTGACGTTACTCCTTAGCATGCCTTTAAGGGTTTCACAGTCTGGCCTCAACCTATCTCTATGTTTTCACTTCCCCCCACTTCCTTCCTCATTCTCTTCCATCCTCCATTCCAGCTCTGTTGGCACGTGGTGTGTTTTATGCTGCACACTCTACCCAGACTATTCCAGTTTCAGCAAAAATGCCTAATAGTTTGACGCTTCTAAATCTGAGCTCAAGTTGTTCCTTCTACCTGAAATGCCCTTTCTGCACATCTCAGTCTATGATATCCCACTCAGAGTTGAAGCCCCCATATAAAGTTCCTTCAACAGAATTAATAATTCATTTTCTGAGTTCCCATGGAATTTTGTGCAAACTTGCACTGAAATACCTCTTACACATCATTCGAGTTTGTTTCCCTTACTAGACAGACTCGGAGCTCTATGTCTTGAAACATAATAGATGTTCAACTGATGTTTGGTTTGAACTCATGAATTTAATGCCCCTGGTATAGCTAGCACATTAATGGGAAACTACTAATTACATACACCAAAGAAGGAATTTAAATTAGATGCTGTACTCTAGGTTAGAAACTAGGGAAGCAAACATGAATGTGTTGAACTTAAAAGAAGGGAGAAATAATTCTAAAGAACTTATTTGGAAAACAGAGAGGAATGAGGGGGCTGCATGGAAGAAAGAAATGAAGAGAAATCAAAGGTGGACATTATTTAAAGACAGATTTGCCCCCTTTAGCATTTTGTCCTCACTGTTCAATTTTTGTATATAGGCAGGCTGATGTGACCTGATGCCAAATGAGAAAATATCTAGTAAAAACACTATGCAACTAGGCATTGAAGAAGTCAAAAATTTTTACTGTCTGTATTAGTCAGGATTTTTTTATTGTTCTTAGTTTCCTGTTACAGATGTAACTTCCTGATGAATGGTTTTTTTTTTTTTTTTTTTTTTGGTAGAGGAGTTCAAGATATAGATAAAGGAGAAATGAAATAAAGACAATTCTATTTTAGTCACTTAGCTCGCTGGTTCAGCTGGACAATTTATCCATACTCTATAAAATGTCACCATCTGCTGGAGGAAGAAAATACGTACAATTCAACTTTGTTGTGTGACTGTTATTTCTAGTCAACGTGATTAACTACTTAGAATGATATAACTTTGCTTTTAGCAAGATGATTATACTAGTTCAGCCAGTGAAGAATTACCAGATCACATAGGCAAATATTACTCACCACTGTATTTGAAGATATGCTTTCTCCAATGGGCAATTCAGACCAAGTCGCCTTTATTTTTTTTTTTAAAGATTTTGTTTATTTATCAGAGAGAGAGAGAGCACAAGCAGGGGGAGCTGTAGGCAGAGGGAGAAGCAGACTCCCCGCTGAGCAAGAAGCCCGACGCGGGACTCAATCCCAGGACCCTGGGACCACTACCCGAGCTGAGGGCAGACGCTCAACCGACTGAGCCACCCAGGCATCCCAGACCAAGTCTCCCTTAAAATGTTTTAACAAGCGGCTATTTCTCAGGACCACTGGCCTTCTATTTTCAGCTGTTCGTAGTTAGCACTTAATATGGAAGTATTAGTTATTAAAATCAGCTACTGTAGAGGCGGGACTTCCAAAATGGCTTAGTGAGAAACTCAACAAATCCCTTCCTCAAAAAGCAATGATAAAACTGACAAAGGTGCAAAAACAACCACTTCGGGACTCTGGACATTGACTAGATGGAGAGGAAAGAGAGAGAGGGGCAGAAAAAACATTTAAGAAATAGTGGCTAAAACCATGCCAAATTTGATGAAAATCATTAATCTACACACACAAGAAGTTCAATGAATTCCCTGTAGGATAAACACAAAGAGCTCCAAACCTAAACACATCATATTCAAACCATTAAAAGCCAAAGATGAAATCCTGAAAGCCACAAGAGAAAAATGATTCATCAGGTACAAGGAAACCACATCACATACAAAGGGTTCACAATGACTTCTCGACAGTGGAGGCCAAAGGCAGTGGTATGATGTGTTCAAAGTGCCAGAAGAATGGGGAGCCTGGCTGGCTCAGTTGGTAGCGTATGGGACTCTTGATCTTGGGGTCTTGAGTTCAAGGCCCACATTGGGCATAGAGCTTACTTTAAAAAAAGTGCCAGAAGAAAAAAAATATGTCAATGAGAATTCCATATCCAGCAAAAACTATCTTTCAAAAATAAAGGGAACAGGTAAAGGATCTGAATAGACATTTCTCCAAAGAAGATATAGAAGTGTCCAATAAGCACATGAAAAGACGCTCAACATCATTATCTCTCAGGGAAACACAAAAATCACAGTGAGATATCAATTCACACCCACTAGGATGGCTATTACCAAGTCAGATATTAACAAGTGTTGATGAGGATATGGAGAAATCAGAAGCTACATACACTCCTGGTGGGAATGTAAAATGGTGCAGCCGCTTCGGAAAACATTCTGGCAGTTCCTTAAAGTTTAAACATAGAGTTACCATTTGACTCAGCAATTTCACTTTTAAGTATATACCCCAAAGAAGTAAAGATGTATGTTCACACAAAAACTTACACATGAATATTCATGGCAGCATCATTCATACTAGCCCAAAGTGGAAACAACATAAATGTCTATCAACTGATGAATGGATAAACAAAATGTGGTATATTCATACATGGACTATTGTTCAGCCATAAAAAGAAGTGAATTGCTGATACATGTTACAACATGGATGAACCTTGAAAACCTTATGCTAAGTGAAGGAAATCAATCACAAAAGACCACATATTGTATGATTCCATTTTTATGAAATGTCCAGAATTGGAAAATCTATAAAGACAGAAGGCAGATTAGTGGTCGCTGAGGGCTGGGGAAGGGAGTGGGGTATTGGGAGGGTGACAGCTAAAGGGTACAAGATTTCTTTTTGTGTTTATAACATTGTATTAAAATTAATTTCGGATGATTTTGCACAGCTCTGTGAACATACTAGAAACCATTAAATCACACCTTTAAATGGGTGAATTATGTGGTACATAAATTACACCTCAGTAATGTTATCAGCCATGAATCATGGAACACTACATCAAAAACTAATGATGTACCGTATGGTAACGAACATAACATAATAAAATAAAAAAATAAAGTTGTTATCAGGAAAAGAAGTATGATTAAAGTTTATGATGAGAAAGCTCTAATGGAAAAACTACACAACAGAGAGACCAGATGTGTAATATCACCACAGAAATGGGAACTAAAAGAATTTTTTTTTAAAGATTTTATTTATTTATTTGACAGAGAGAGAGAGAGAAAGACAGCGAGAGAGGGAACACAAGCAGGGGGAGTGGGAGAGGGAGAAGCAGGCTTCCCGCTGAGCAGGAGCCCGATGCGGGGCTCGATCCCAGGACCCTGGGATCATGACCTGAGCTGAAGGCAGACGCTTAATGATTGAGCCACCCAGGAGCCCCTAAAAGAATTTTTTTTAATGCCAGAGGGAGTAACATCATTGAAAACAGTGGAGTAGGGAGCCTGTTTAAGATTCTTTCTCTCCCACTGCCACTCTCCCCGCTAAAAACAAACAAACAAACAAACAAAGAACATGACAGAACAATATGCTATCTACAAGAGAATCATTTTAGATTAAAAAAAAAACAAACCAGGGGTGCCTGGCTGGCTCAGTCAGTGGAACATGTGACTCTTGATCTCTGGGATTGTTTGAGCCCCATGTTGGGTATAGAGATTACTTAAAAATAAAATCTTTGGGGCACCTGGGTGGTTCAGTTGGTTGAACATCCTACTCTTGATCTCAGCTCAGGTCTTGATCTCATGGTTGTGAGTTTGAGCCCCATCTTGGGCTCCGCACCGGGCATGGAACCTACTTTAAAAAAAAAAAAAAAGATAAAAAAAATTAAAATCTCTTTTTAAAAGATTTGTTTATTTATTTATTTATTTGAGAGAGAGAGAGAGGGTGCACGAGGGACGAGCAGAGGGAGAGGGGGAGAGAGTCTCAAGCCAACTCCACGCTGAGTGCAGAGCCTGACATGGGGCTCAATGTCATGACCCTGAGATCACAGCCTGAGCTGAAACTAAGAGTCGGACATTCAACCAACTGTGCCACCCAGGCAACGCCCCAAAATAAAATCTTTTTTAAAAAACCTTACATATAGGGGAAAGTGAAAGGTTAGATAATGTTATCCCATGCAAATAGTAACCAAAAGATATGAGATGGCTATATTAATATCAGACAAAATACAGTTTAAGTCAAAAATTGTTACAAGAGACAAAGAAGGCATTATATATTGATAAAATGTCAATCAAGATGATATAGATTAGTGTGTTATAGATTAGATATAGTGTGTATAAACATATACACACTCAAAAACAGGGCCCCAAAATATATATATCAAAAATTGAAGGGCACCTGGGTGGCTCAGTGGCATCTGCCTTTGGCTCAGGGCATGATCCCAGGGTCCTGGGATCGAGCCCCACATTGGGCTCCTTGCTCAGTGGGGAGTCTGCTTGTCTCTCTGCCCCTCCCCCCACTCATGCTCTCTTTCTCTCTCTCAAATAAGTAAATTAAATCGATGTCAGTGTTGTGAGTTCGAGCCCCACGTTGGGTGTAGAGATTACTTAAAAATAAAATCTGTTTAAAAATTGAGAACATTGAAAGGAAAAATAGACATATAATTGAAAGGGGAAATAATAGTTGGAAACTTCAATATCCCACTTCAATCATGGATAGAGCAATGAGACAGAAGATCAGCAAGGAAAGAGAAGACATAAAGAACATTTTAGGGGTGCCTGGGTGGCTCAGTCGTTAAGCATCTGCCCTTGGCTCAGGTCATGATCCCAGGGTCCTGGGATCGAGCCCCGCATCAGGCTCCCTGCTCAGCAGAGAGCCTGCTTCTCCCTCTCCCACTCCCCCTGCTTGTGTTCCCTCTCTCGCTGTGTCTCTCTCTGTCAAATAAATAAATAAATAAATAAAACCTTTAAAAAAAAAAAGAACATTTTAAACCAACTAGACCCAACAGACATCTACAGAACAGTCCATCTGACAGAAGAGTACACATTCTTCTCAAGTGTACATGGAACATTTTCCAGGATAAACCATATTCTAGGCCACAAAACAAATCTCAATAAATTAAAAAAGATTAAAATAATACAAATATCTTTTAAAACCACAATGGAAGGAAACTAGAAATTAATAACAGAAGGAAAACTGAAAAATTCACAAACGTGGATATTTAACAACCAATGGATCAAAGAAGAAATAACAAGAAAAATTAGGAAATATTTTTGAGCTAAATGAAACTAAAAACACAGCATATCAAACTTTATGAGATGCAACAAAAGCAGGGCTCAGAGGGAAATTTGTACCTGTAAATGATTACATTAAAAAAGAAAGATCTCAGGGGCGCCTGGGTGGCTCAGTCGTTAAGCGTCTGCCTTCAGCTCGGGTCATGATCCCAGGGTCCTGGGATCGAGCCCCGCATCGGGCTTCTGCTCCACGGGAAGCCTGCTTCTCCCTCTCCCACTCCCCCTGCTTGTGTTCCCTCTCTCGCTGTGTCTCTCTCTGTCAAATAAATAAATTAAAAATCTTTAAAAAAAATAAAAATAAAATAAAAAAGAAAGATCTTGGGGTGCCTGGGTGGCTCAGTCAGTTAAGCAACTGCCTTCAGCTCAGGTCATGATCCCAGGGTCCTGGGATTGAGCCCCGCCTCGGGCTCCCTGCTCAGCGGGAAGCCTGCTTCTCCCTCTCCCACTCCCCCTTGCTTGTGTTCCCTCTCTCGCTGTGTCTCTCTCTGTCAAATAAATAAATAAAAAATCTTAAAAAAAATAAAAATAAAAAAATAAAAAAGAAAGATCTCAGGGCGCCTGGGTGGCTCAGTCGGGTAAGCATCTGCCTTCAGCTCAGGTCATGATCCCAAGGTCCTGGGATTGAGCCCCACGTCGGGCTCCCTGCTCAGTGGAGAACCTGCTTCTCCCTCTCCCTCTGCCTGCCGCTCTGCCTACTTGTGCTCTCTCTCTGTCTCTCTGTCAAATAAATAAATAAAATCTTTTTTAAAAAAAAAGAAAGATCTCAAATCAATAACCTAACTTCACACCTTAACAAACCAGAGAAAAAAAAGCAAGTAATGAAGTCCCAATAGTTTATTTTTGCTTTTGTTTCCCTTGCCCCAGGAGACAGATCTAGTAAGAAGTTGCTATGGCTGATGTCAAAGGCATTACTGCCTTGGTTCTCCTCTAGGATTGTAATGGTTTCAGGTTTCACAGTTAGGTATTTCATCCATTTTGAATTTATTTTGGTGTATGGTGTAAAAAAGTTGGTCCAGTTTCATTCTTTTGCGTGTAGCTGTCCAGTTTTCCCAGCACCATTGGTTGAAGAGACTATCTTTTTCCTATTGGATATTCTTTCCTGCTTGGTTGAAGATTAATTGACAATATAGTTGTGGGTTTATTTCTGGGTTTTCTATTCTGTTCAATTGATCTTTGTGTCTATTTTTATGCCAGTACCATACCGTTTTGCTCACTACAGCTTTGTAGTATAACTCGAAATCCAGAACTGTGATGTCTCCAGCTTTGCTTTTCTTTTTCAAGGTTGCTTTGGCTATTCAGGGTCTTTCGTGGTTCCATACAAATTTTAGGATTGTTTGTTCTAGCTCTGTGAAAAATGCCGGTGGTATTTTGATAGGGATTGCATTAAATGTGTAGATTGCTTTGGGTAGTATAGACATTTTAACAATATTTGTTCCGATCCATGAGCATGGAATGTCTTTCCTTTTCTTTGTGTCCTTTTCAAATTTTTTCATAAGTGTTTTATAGTTTTCAGGGTACAGGTCTTTCACCTCTTTGGTTAGGTTTATTCCTAGATCATCTTATGGTTTTTGGTACAATTGTAAATGGGATTGATTCCTTAATTTCCATTTCTGCTGCTTCATTATTGGTGTATAGAAACACAACAGATTTCTATACATCGATTTTGTATCCTGACTTTACTGAATTCGTGTATCAGTTCTAGCAATTTTTTGTTGGAGTCTTTTGTGTTTTCTATATAGAGTATCATGTCATCTGCAAATAGTAAAAATTTGACTTCTTCCTTGCCGATTTGGATGCCTTTTCAAACTAAAAAGCTTCTGCACAGCAAAGGAAACAATAAACAAACTAAAAAGCAATCTGCAGAATGGGAGAAGATATTTGCAAATGACACATCTGATAAAGGGTTAGTATCCAAAATATACAAAGAATTTATAAAACTCAATACCCAAAAAAGAATAATCCAATTTTAATTGCATTTTTAAATGGGCAGAGGATCTGAATAGACGTTTTTCCAAGGAAGACATATAGATGGCCAATAGACATGTGAAAAGATGCTCAATATCACTCATCAGGAAAATACAAATCAAAACTACAATGAGATATCACCTCACACCTGTCAGAATGGCTAAAATCAACAACACAAGAAACAACAGGTGTTGGTGAGGATGTGGGGAAAGGGGAACACTCTAACACTGTTGGTGGGAATGCAAACTGATGCGGCCACTCTGGAAAACAGTATGGAGGTTTCTCAAAAAGTGAAAAATAAAACTACCTGATGATCCAGCAATTGCACTACTAGGTATTACCCAAGGGATAACAGAATACTCATTCAAAGGGATACATGAACCCCAATGTTTATAGCAGCATTATCTACAAGAGCCAAACTATGGAAAGAGCCCAAGTGTCCATCGACTGATGAATGGATAAAGAAGGTGTGGGGTGTGTGTGTGTGTGTGTGTGTGTGTGTGTGTGTGTAATGGGATATTACTCAGCCATAAAAAAGAATGAAATCTTACCATAAAAAAGAATGAAATTTACAATGATGTGGATGGAGCTAGAGAGTATTATGCTAAGTGAGGTAAGTTAGAGAAAGACAAATACCATATGACTTCAGTCATATGTGAAACTTATGAAACAAAACAAATGAGCAAAGGGGGAAAAAAAGAGAGGCAAACCATGGAACAGACTCTTAACTATAGAGAACAAACTGATGGTTACCAGAGGGGAGGTGGGTGGGGGTATGGACGAAATAGGTGATGGGGATTAAGGAGAGCACTTGTGATAAGCACCGGGTGCTGTATGGAAGTGTTGAATCACTAAACTGTACACCTGAAATTGATATTACACAGTATATTAACTAACTGGAATTTAAATAAAAATGTAAAAAAAAAACCCAAGTGAAATCTAAAACTAGGAGAAGAAAGGAAATACTAAAGATTAGATCAGAGATAAATAAAATAAAGAGAAAACAGTAAAGAAAATCAACTAAACTACACATTGATTCATTGAAAATAACACAATTAACAAACCTTTAGCTAGACTAGAAGAAAAAAAGAGAGAAGATGAAAATAACTAAAATTTGAAATGAAAATGAGGACATTCCTACTGACCTTACAGAAATAAAAAGTTTTGTAAAACAATACTATAAACAATTGTACCAAAAAGTTAGATAACCTGGATGAAATTCACAAATTCCTAGTAACAGAAATTAACAAACTGTTTCAAGAAGAAATTAAAAAGTCTGAACAGATGTATAGCAAGTAAAGTGATTCAATCAGTAATCAAAAATTTCCATCAAAGTCGAAGACCAGATGGCTTCACTGATGAGTGTTACCAAACATTTAAAGAATTAATGCTAATCCTTTTCCAACTTTTCCAAAAATAGAAGAGGAAGTGACACTTCCAAATTCACTCCGACAAAGAAACTCCAAGAAAAGAAAATTACAAACTAAGGCCCTTTATGAATATAAATTAAAAATTCTCAACAAAATATTAGCAAACCAAACCCAGCAACATATTAAAAGGGTTATACACCATGACTAAGTGGGTTTTACCCCAGGGACATAAAGATGTTTCAACATAAGAAAATCAATCAATGTAATACAGCACAATAATAGAATGAAGGAAAAACCACATGATAATCTCAATGGATGCAAAAAAGCATTTGAAATTACCAACACCCTTTCATTATTAAAAAAAATAGTCAGTAAACCAGGAATAGAAGAAAACTTCCTTAACATAATAGAAGGCATTTATGAAAAACTCACAGCTAACAACCTCCTCAATGGTGAAATATTAAAAGCTTTCCCTCTAAGATTAGGAACTAGAGAAGGATGTCTCCTATTGTAACTGCAATTCGACATTGTCCTAGAAATTCTAACCAGAGCAATTAGGCAAGAAAAAGAAATAAAAGGCATCTAAATTGGAAAAGAAAAAGTATAACTATCTCTAATCACAGATGACATCATCCTGTAATAGAGAAAATCCTGAAGAATCCCCACACAAAAAAGCTATTAGAGCTAATAAAATCAGCAAAGTTGCAGGGCACATTATCAGCATGCAAAAATCAGTTGTATTTTTATATACTAGCAGTGAAAAATACAAAAAGGAAATTAAAGGATTCCATTTACAGTAGCATCAAAAGAATACAATACTCAGGAATAAATTTAATCAAAACGGTGAAAGACCTGTACACTGAAAACTACAAAACATTGAAAGTAATTAAAGAAGACCTAAATAAGGGCGCCTGGGTGGCTCAGTCCGTTAAGCTTCTGCCTTCAGCTCAGGTCGTGATCCTGGGGGTCCTGGGATCAAGCCCCACGTAGGGCTCCCTGCTCAGTGGAGAGTCTGCTTCTCCTTCTGCCTCTGCCCTTCTCCCCACTTGGGCTCTCTCTGTCTCTGTCTCTGTCTCTCCCTCAAATAAATAAAATCTTTTAAAAAAAGAAGACCTCGGGCGCCTGGGTGGCTCAGATGGTTAAGCGTCTGCCTTCGGCTCAGGTCATGATCCCAGGGTCCTGGGATCAAGTCCCGCATCGGGCTCTCTGCTCCTTGGGAGCCTGCTTCTCCCTCTGCCTCTCTCTCTCTCTCTCTCTCTGTCTCTCATGAATAAATAAATAAAATCTTTGGGGCGCCTGGGTGGCTCAGTCGTTAAGTGTCTGCCTTCGGCTCAGGTCATGATCTCAGGGTCCTGGGATCGAGCCCCGCATCGGGCTCCCTGCTATGCGGGAAGCCTGCTTCTCCCTCTCCCACTCCCCCTGCTTGTGTTCCCTCTCTCGCTGTGTCTCTCTCTGTCAAAAAAAAAAAAAATAAAAGAAAAATAAATAAATAAATAAATAAATAAAATCTTTAAAAAAAAATAAAAAAATAAAAAAAGAAGACCTAAATAAATGGAAAAATGTCTCATGTCCTGGCTTTAAAGACTTAATATTGTTAAGATGGCAATAGTCAACCAAAGAAATTTATACTCATATTATACTTATATTCAGTAAAATCCCTATCAAAATCTCAATGGCCTTTTAATTTTTTGCAGAAATAAGAAAGCTGTTCCTAAGTTTCTTATGGAATTTCAAGGGACCAAGAATAGCCAAAATAGTCTTGAAAAAGAGAAACAAAATAGTAGGACTAACATTCCCTGGTGTCAAAACTTACTACAAAGCCATGGCAATAAAAACAATGCAGATAAGGATAGACATATAGATCAACAGAATGAAATTGAGAGTCCAAAATGAATCCATACATCTATGGCCAACTGAATTTTGGTAAGTGTGCCAAGACCATTCAATGGGGGAAAGAACAGGCTTTTCAACAAATTGTGCTGGGACAACTGGCTATCCACATGCAAAAGAGTGAAACTGCCTCTGCTTCACACCATATCCAAAAACTAACTCAAAGTGGATAAAAAAACCTAAATATTAGGGCTAAAATCATAAAACTCTTAGAAGTAAACATAGGGGCAAATCTTCATAACAGTTTGGCAATGGTTTCGTAGGTATGACAGCAAAGCACAGCAAGAAAATAAAAAATAAATAGGACTTCATAAAAATTTAAAACTTTCGTGCATCAAAGGACACAGCCAAGAAAGTGAAAATACAACCCACAGAAGGGGAGAAAGTATTTTCAAATCATATGTCTGATAAAGTTTTCTTATCCATAATATATATATAAAAAAACTCTTAAACTTTACCAAAAGGAGACAACCCAATTAAAAATGGGCAAAGGACTTGAACAGATATAGCTCAAAGAAGATGTATAAATTGCCAAGGGCGCCTGGGTGGCTCAGTTGGTTAAGCGACTGCCTTCGGCTCAGGTCATGATCCTGGAGTCCCTGGATCGAGTCCCACATCGGGCTCCCTGCTCGGCAGGGAGTCTGCTTCTCCCTCTGACCCTCCCCCCTCTCATGTGCTCTCTCTCTCTCTCTCATTCTCTCTGTCTCAAATAAATAAATAAAATCTTTAAAAAAAAATAAATAAATAAATTGCCAATAAGCAATTGAGTAGATGCCAACATGCTTAGTCATTAGGGAAGTGCAAATAAATACCATAATGAGATACCACTTACCACCCACTAGGATGGTTAATCTTTTTTTTTTTTTTAAACATAAAATAGCGAGTGTTGGTGAGGATGTGGAGAAATTGGGACCCTTATATATTGCTGGTGGAATGTAAAATGTTACGGCTGCTGTGAAAAATAGTCTGGTGGCTCCTCAGTAAGTTAAACATAAAATTACCATATGACCCAGCAATTCTACTCTTGAGTATTGTTATGAACTGAATGTTCGTGTCCCACCTCCCCCACACCAATTAATATGTTGAAGTTCTAAACCCCCCCCCCCACATCACTGTATTTGGAGATGAGGCCTTTAAGAAAGTATTTAGCTTTAAATGAGGTCATAAGGGTGGGGTCTGACAAAATTTGTGTCCTTACAAGATGAGATACCAGAAAGCTCTCTCTCTCTCTTTCTCCCTCTCCATACACATGCAATGAAGAAAGGCTATGTGATGATATAGCAAGAAGGTGGCCATCTACAAGCCAGGAAGTGAGCTCTCACCAGAAACTGACTATGCTGGCACCATGACCTCAGACTTCCAGCCTTCAGAACTGCAAGGAAATAAATTTCTCTTGTTTAAGCCATCTCAGCTGTGGTATTTTGTTATGGCAGCCTGAGCAGACTAAGACCAGTATATACCCAAAATAATTGAAAACAGGTGCCCAAAAAACACACCCCTTCTATGTGAATGTTCATAGCAACACTATTCACAATAGTCAAAAGGAGGAAACAACCCAGATGTCCATCATCTGATGAATGGATAAACAAAATGTGGCCTATCCATACAGTGGTATATTGTTCAACTGTAAAAAGGAATGGAGTACTGATAAATTGTACGACACAGATGAACCTTGAAAACATCATGCTAAGTGAAAAGAACCAGACACACAAAAATGCCATATGTTATTGGTTCCATTTATATGAAATATTCAGAATGGGCAAATCCATAGAGACAGAAAGCAGATTAGTGGTTGCCAGGAACTGAGGGGAAAGGTGGAGTGGAGTGTGACTGATTAGTGTGTATGGGATTTCCTTTTCAGGTGATGAAAAAGTTCTGGAAGTAGATAGTGGTCATGTTTGCACATTTTCAATGTACTAAAAGTTACTTACTTGTACACTTTTAAATGGTTAAAGTGTTACGTTATATGTATTTTACCACGAAAAAATATTTCTAAAAAATAAAGGGATATGTTGAACACTAAATCAAAAACTAATGATGTACTATATGCTGGCTAATTGAATATAATAAATAAATAAATAAATAAATAAATAAATAAATAAATAAAAGATGGATAAATATATACCATGCTAACAGTAATTTAAAGAAATCTGGAGTAGCTATATACATTTCATACAAAGTGGACTTCAGAACAAGGAGAAATAAGAATCCTTAATGTGTATGCACCTAACAACACAGCACCAAAATACCTGAGGCAAAAAGTGATAGAACTGCAAGGAGGAGTAGATAAATACATTATTATAGTTGAAGACTGTAACACTCCTCTATCAATGCTTGACAGGTCCAGCCAGCATAAAATCAGTAAGGATATAACTGAAATGAATAGCATCATCAATCAACTGAATCTAATTGACATTTATCCAACAACAGCAGGATACACATTCTTCTCAAGCTCATATGGAACATTCACCATGATAGACTACATACTGGGCTCTAGAAACACTTTAACCTATTTGAAAGAATAGAAATCATGCGATGTATGCTCTCTGATTATAGTGGAATCAAACTAGAAACCAAAAACAGAGATAGCTGGAAAATCCTAAAATATTTGAAGATGAAACTACCCACTTCTAAATAACACACAAGTCAGAGAAGAAGTCTCCAGAGAAATGTCAAATCAACAACCTAACCTTCCACCTTAAGAAACTAGAAAAAAAAAAAAAAGAGCACATGAAACCCAAAGCAAGTAGAAGGAAGGAAATAATAAACATTAATAGGGGACTAAATAAAATAGAGATCAGAAAAACATCATAGGAAAGCAACCAAACCAAAAGTTAGTTTGTGGAAATTATCAATAAATTGACAAACCTTTAGGTAGAAAAGAAGAAAGAAAACTCAAATTATTGAATCAGGAATGGAAGGGGGACTTTACTATTGATCCTACAGAAACAGGATGTTTTAAAGGAACACTACAAAAATTATATGCCAACAAATTAGATAACTGATATGAAATGTATAAATTCTTTTTTTTTTAAAGATTTTATTTATTTATTTGAGAGAAAGAGAATGAGAGAGAGCAGATGAGAGGGGGGAGGGTCAGAGGGAGAAGCAGACTCCCTGCCGAGCAGGGAGCCCGATGCGGGACTCGATCCAGGGACTCCAGGATCATGACCTGAGCCGAAGGCAGTCACCCAACCAACTGAGCCACCCAGGTGCCCGAAATGTATAAATTCTTAGACACAAACTTCTGAAACTTTCTCAAGAAGAAATAAAAAATGTGAAGGGACCTATAAAAAGCAAGGAGATTAAATTAGTACTAGTAATATAAAAAACTTCTCACAAAGAAAATCCCAGGACCAAATGCCTTCTCTGGTGAATTCTGCCACTTATAGAATGAACAGCTCAGAAATTCTTCCAAAAAATAGAAGAGTAGGGTATACTTCCCAACTTATTTTATGGGGCTCGTATTACCCTGATACCCAGAGCAGACAAAGACATCATAATAAAACTATAGACCAATATTTTTATAAACACAGGCACACATAAAAACCTGGAACAAAACACTAGCAAACCAAATCAAACAATATGTAAAAAGGATTACATGTCATGACCAAGTGGGAATTTATCCCAGAAATGTAAGTTTGTGATTTAACACACAATAATTAATCAATGGAATACACCATATTAACAGAGTAAAGGCCAACAACCACATGGTTATCTCTATAGATGCAGATAAAAATTGACAACATCTAACACCCTTTCATGATAAAACCACTCAACACACTGGGAATGGAAGGAATCGTCCTCAATCTGATAAAAGGTATCTATGAAAAAACCACAACTAACATCAAATTAACAGTGAAAGACTGAGAGTTTTCTCCCTAAATGGGAACAAGACAAGGATGTTCACTCTTCTCACTTCCATTCCATATTGTACTGGATGTTTTAGCCAGGGCAATAAGACAAGAAAAAGAAATACATGGCATATTGATTGGAAAGGAAGAAGTAAACTTAAAACAGGTGAATTTTACAGAATGTATATCATACCTCAGTGAAGCTGCTTAACACATTTTTGCTACTGTGATGATAACACTTGGAATTTTGAGTCAAAGTTGTTTCAGTCAAAAGTAAATCCAGTCCAGGAAGCAGAAGTAATCATGTGTGGGTTGACTTCAGACTATTCCTTCACCAGACAGCCGTGAACAAATATTACATGTCCAAACATCAGCCTCCAAATGTTTTCAGATTGAGAAATGTGGGCAGGAGTGAAAATCCGCCAACATAGAATTTCTGAGTCTGATCCATCAGGACCAGAGGGTTCCTCTCTGCATTCAGATGGTTGTAGTCCAGATTTCATTGTGTCAAATCTGGAGCATGGCCATTTCCTCCTGGCAGAACTACTTGTCTCAAGTTTCTCTCCGCACCCACACTGTTGCCAGCTTAACTTCTTTATTATGTTTAAATATACATAACATTTACCATTTTAGCCATTTTTCAGTACGTTGTTCAGTGGCATTAAGTACATTCACACTGTAAGGCAGCCATCGCCACCATCCATCTCCAGATGATTTTCACCTTCCCCAACTGAAACTCTGTACCTCTTAAACAATAACTTCTCATTTCGCCCTCCCTTCAACCCTAGGAAAACACTTCTCTATTTTCTGGCTCCGTGAATTTGACTACTCTAGGTACCTCATTTAAGTGGAATCATACAGAATTTATCCTTTTGTGTCTGGCTTATTCCACTTAACATCATGTCCTCAAAATTCATCCATGTTGTAGCATGTGTCAGAATTTCATTAATTTTTATTTTTTATTTTTTTAAAGATTTAATTTATTTGAGAGAGAGTGAGCATGAGCGGGGTGGGGGGCAGGGAAAGAGAGAGAGGGAGAAGCAGGCTCCCCACTGAGCAGGGAGCCCAACACGGGGCTCGATCTCAGAACCCTGAAATCAGGACCTGAGCCGAAGGCAGACGTTTAAGGTGACTGAGCCAACCAGGCACCCTGGAATTTCATTTCTTTTTAAGACTGAATAATATTCCATTATGTGTATATACCACATTTTGTTTACTCATCTGCTGATGGGACATTTGGGTTGTTTCCACCTTTTGGCTTTTGTGAATAATGCTGTCATGAACAATGGTGTACAAATGTCAGTTTGAGTCCCTGCTTTCAATTCTTTTGTGTATACACCTAGAAGTGGGATCGCTAGATCATATGGTAATCCATGTTGAATTTTTAAATGAGAAATCACCATGCTGTTTTCCACAGCAACCACATCACTTTACATCCCCACCAGCAATGCACAAGGGTTCTGATTTCTCCACATTCTTAGCCAACACTTGTTATTTTCTGTTTTGTTTTTTTTTTTATAATAGCCATTCTAATGGGTAGGATGTGGTATCTCATTGTGGTTTTGATTTCTATTTACCTGATTAGTGATATTGAGTATATTTTCACGTGCTTATTGACAATCTGTATATCCTCTTTACAGAAATGTCTATTTGAGTTCCTTGTCCATTTATTAATTGGGTTGTTTGTTTGACATCATTGAGCTGTAGGAGTTTTTATACATTCTGGATATTATCTTTTATCATATATATGATTTGCAAAAATTGTCTTCCATAGTGTGGGTTGCCTTTTTACTCTGTTAATATTGTCCTTTGATGCACAAAAGCTTTTTAAAATTTTGATGTCATCCAATTAATTTTTCTTATTGCCTGTGCTTTTGATGTCATATCCAAAAATCATTGAGAAACCCAATGTCATGAAGCTTTCCCATTATGTTTTCTTCTAAGATTTTATGATTTAGCTCTATAATTAGGTCTTTGATCCATTTTGAGTTAATTTTTGTTTATAGTATAAGATACAAACCCATCTTCATTCTTTTGCATATGGATAACCAGTTTTCCCAGGACCATTTGTTGAGAATAATTTCCTTTCCCCGTTGACTTGTCTTGGAACCCTTGTTGATAATCAACTACCGTAAATGTGAAAGTTTATTTCTGGATTCTTTATTCTGTTCCTTTGGTCTACATGTCAGCTGATTAACTTTTAATTTGATTTTATTTTGTCTTTAATTTAAATTTTAGTTAACATACAGTGCAATATTGGTTTCTGGAATAGAATTCAGTGATTCATCACTTACATACAACACCTAGTGCTCATCACAACAAGTGCCCTCTTTAATACTCATCACCCATCTAGCTCATCCCCCGCCCACTTCCCTCCATCAACCCTCAGTTTATTCTCTATCATTAAGAGTCTCTTTTTATTGTTATGTTAATCCCCATACATTACATCATTAGTTTTAGATGTAGTGTTCCATGATTCATTGTTTGTGCATAACACCCAGTGCTCCATGCAGAACGTGCCCTCCTCAATACCCATCACCAGGCTAACCCATCCTCCTACCCCCCTCCCCTCTAGAACCCTCAGTTTGTTTTCCAGAGTCCATCATCTCTCATGGTTCGTCTACCCCTCCAATTTCCCCCCTTCATTCTTCCCCTCCTGCTATCTTCTTCTTCTTTTTTTTTCTTAACATATATTGCATTATTTGTTTCAGAGGTACAGATCTGAGATTCAACAGTCTTGCACAATTCACAGTGCTTACCAGAGCACATACCCTCCCCAGTGTCTATCACCCAGTCACCCCATCCCTCCCACCCCACCCCCCATTCCAGCAACCCTCAGTTTGTTTCCTGAGATTAAGAATTCCTCATATCAGTGAGGTCATATGATACATGTCTTTCTCTGTTTGACTTACTTCGCTCAGCATAATACCCTCCAGTTCAATCCACGTCGTTGCAAATGGCAAGATCTCATTCCTTTTGATGGCTGCATAATATTCCATTGTATATATATACCACTTCTTCTTTATCCATTCATCTGTCGATGGACAACTTGGCTCTTTCCACAGTTTGGCTATTGTGGACATTGCTGCTATAAACATCGGGGTGCACGTACCCTTTCGGGTCCCTACTTTTGTATCTTTGGGGTAAATACCCAGTAGTGCAATTGCTGGATCATATGGTAGCTCTATTTTCAACTTTTTGAGGAACCTCCATACTGTTTTCCAGAGTGGCTGCACCAGCTTGCATTCCCACCAACAGTGTAGGAGGGTTCCCCTTTCTCCACATCCCCGCCAACATCTGTCATTTCCTGACTTGTTAATTTTAGCCATTCTGACTGGTGTGAGGTGGTATCTCATTGAGGTTTTGATTTGGATTTCCCTGATGCCGAGCGATATTGAGCTCTTTTTCATGTGTCTGTTGGCCATTTGGATGTCTTCTTTGGAAAAATGTCTGTTCATGTCTTCTGCCCATTCCTTGATTGGAGTCTTTGTTCTTTGGGTGTTGAGTTTGATTAAGTTCTTTATAGATTTTGGATACTAGCCCTTTATCTGATATGTCATTTGCAAATATCTTCTCCCATTCTGTTGGTTGTCTTTTGGTTTTGTTGACTGTTTCCTTTGCTTTGCAAAAGCCTTTTATCTTGATGAAGTCCCAATAGTTCATTTTTGCCCTTGCTTCCCTTGCCTTTGGCGATGTTTCTAGGAAGAAGTTGCTGCGGCTGAGGTCGAAGAGGTTGCTGCCTGTGTTCTCCTTTAGGATTTTGATGGACTCCTGTCTCTCATTGAGGCCTTTCAACCATTTGGAGTCTATTTTTGTGTGTGGTGTAAGGAAATGGTCCAGTTTCATTCTTCTGCATGTGGCTATCCAATTTTCCCAACACCATTTGTTGAAGAGACTGTCTTTTTTCCCTTGGACATTCTTTCCTGCTTTGTCAAAGATTAGTTGACCATAGAGTTGAGGGCCCATTTCTGGGCTCTCTATTCTGTTCCATTGATCTATGTGTCTGTTTTTGTGCCAGTACCATACTGTCTTGATGATGACAGCTTTGTAATAGAGCTGGAAGTCTGAAATTGTGATGCTGCCAGCTTTGCTTTTCTTTTTCAACATCCCTCTGGCTATTCGGGGTCTTTTCTGGTTCCATACAAATTTTAGGATTATTTGTTCCATTTCTTTGAAAAAAGTGGATGGTATTTTGATGGGGATTGCATTGAATGTGTAGATTGCTCTAGGTAGCATTGACATCTTCACAATATTTGTTCTTCCAATCCATGAGCATGGAACATTTTCCCATTTCTTTGTGTCTTCCTCAATTTCTTTCATGAGTATTTTATAGTTTTCTGAGTACGGATCCTTTGCCTCTTTGGTTAGATTTATGCCTAGGTATCTTATGGTTTTGGGTGCAATTGTAAATGGGATCGACTCCTTAATTTCTCTTTCTTCTGTCTTGTTGTTGGTGTATAGGAATGCCACTGACTTCTGTGCATTTTATATCCTGCCACTTTACTGAATTCCTGTATGAGTTCTAGCAGTTTTGGGGTGGAGTCTTTGGGGTTTTCCACATAAAGTATCATATCATCTGCAAAGAGTGAGAGTTTGACTTCTTCTTTGCCAATTTGGATGCCTTTGATTTCTTTTTGTTGTCTGATTGCTGTGGCCAGGACTTCTAATACTATGTTGAATAGCAGTGGTGATAGTGGACATCCCTGCCGCGTTCCTGACCTTAGGGGGAAAGCTCTCAGTTTTTCCCCATTGAGAATGATATTCGCTGTAGGTTTTTCATAGATGGCTTTTATGATATTGAGGTATGTACCCTCTATGCCTATACTCTGAAGAGTTTTGATCAAGAAAGGATGCTGTACTTTGTCAGATGCTTTTTCTGCATCTATTGAGAGGATCATATGATTCTTGTTCTTTCTTTTGTTAATATATTGTATCATGTTGATTGATTTGCAGATGTTGAACCAACCTTGCAGCCCAGGGATAAATCCCACTTGGTCGTGGTGAATAATCCTTTAATGTACTGTTGGATCCTATTGGCTAGTATTTTGGGGAGAATTTTTGCATCCATGTTCATCAGGGATATTGGTCTGTAGTTCTCCTTTTTGATGGGGTCTTTGGTTTTGGGATCAAGGTAATGGTGGCCTCATAAAATGAGTTTGGAAGTTTTCCTTCCATTTCTATTTTTTGGAACAGTTTCAGAAGAATAGGTATTAATTCTTCTTGAAATGTTTGGTAGAATTCCCCTGGGAAGCCATCTGGCCCTGGGCTTTTGTTTTTTGGGAGATTTTTGATGACTGCTTCAATTTCCTTAGTGGTTATAGGTCTGTTCAGGTTTTCTATTTCTTCCTGGTTCAGTTTTGGTAGTTGATACATCTCTAGGAATGCATCCATTTCTTCCAGGTTATCTAATTTGCTGGCATAGAGTTGCTCATAATATGTTCTTATAATTGTTCATATTTCTTTGGTGTTGGTTGTGATCTCTCCTCTTTCATTAGTGATTTTGTTGATTTGGGTCATTTCTCTTTTCTTTTTGATAAGTCTGGCCAGGGGTTTATCAATCTTGTTAATTCTTTCAAAGAACCAGCTCCTAGTTTCGTTGATCTGTTCTACTGTTCTTTTAGTTTCTATTTCATTGATTTCTGCTCTGATCTTTATTATTTCTCTTCTCCTGCTGGGTTTAGGCTTTATTTGCTGTTCTTTCTCCAGCTCCTTTAGGTGTAGGGTTAGGTTGTGTACTTGAGACCTTTCTTGTTTCTTGAGAAAGGCTTGTATTGCTATATACTTTCCTCTTAGGACTGCCTTCGCTGCATCCCAAAGATTTTGAATAGTTGTGTTTTCATTTTCATTGGTTTCCATGAATTTTTTTAATTCTTCTTTAATTTCCTGATTGACCCATTCATTCTTTAGTAGGATGCTCTTTAACCTCCATGTATTTGAGTTCTTTCCAACTTTCCTCTTGTGATTGAGTTCTAGTTTCAAAGCACTGTGGTCTGAAAATAGGCAGGGAATGATCCCAATCTTTTGGTACCAGTTGAGACCTGATTTATGACCTAGGATGTGATTGATTCTGGAGAATGTTCCATGGGCACTAGAGAAGAATGTGTATTCTGTTGCTTTGGGATGGAATGTTCTGAATATGTCTGTGAAGTCCATTTGGTCCAGTGTGTCATTTAAAGTCTTTATTTCCTTGCTGATCTTTTGCTTAGACGATCTGTCCATTTCAGTGAGGGGGGTGTTAAAGTCCCCCACTATTATTGTATTGTTGTCGATGTGTTTCTTTGCTTTTGTTATTAATTGCCTTATATAATTGGCTGCTCCCATGTTAGCAGAAGAAGAAGAAGATATTTACAATTGTTAGATCTTCTTGTTGGATAGACCCTTTAAGTAGGATATAGTGTCCTTCCTCGTCTCTTATTACAGTCTTTGGTTTAAAATCTAATTTGTCTGATATAAGGATTGCCACCCCAGCTTTCTTTTGGTGTCCATTAGCCTGGTAAATGGTTTTCCACCCCCTCACTTTAAATCTGGGGTGTCTTTGGGTCTAAAATGAGCCTCTTGCAGACAGCATATCGATGGGTCTTGTTTTTTAATCCAATCTGATAGCCTGTGTCTTTTGATTGGGGCATTTAGCCCATTTACATTCAGGGTAACTATTGAAAGATAGGAATTTAGTGCCATTGTATTGCCTGTAAGGTGACTGTTACTGTATATTGTCTGTGTTCCTTACTGCTCTATGTTGCTTTTAGGCTCTCTCTTTGCTTAGAGGACCCCTTTCAAGATTTCTTGTAGGGCTGGTTTCGTGTTTGCAAATTCCTTTAGTTTTTGTTTGTCCTGGAAGCTTTTTATCTCTCTTCTATTTTCAATGACAGCCTAGCTGGATATAGTATTCTTGGCTGCATATTTTTCTCATTTAGTGCTCTGAATATATCCTGCCAGTCCTTTCTGGCCTGCCAGGTCTCGGTGGATAGGTCTGTTGCCAATCTAATGTTTCTACCATTGTAGGTTACATATCTCTTCTCCCAAGCTGCTTTCAGGATTTTCTCTTTGTCTCTGAGACTCGTAAGTTTTACTATTAGATGTCGGGGTGTGGACCTATTTTTATTGATTTTGAGAGGGGTTCTCTGTGCTTCCTGGATTTTGATGCCTGTTTCCTTCCCCAAATTAGGGAAGTTCTCTGCTATAATTTGCTCCATTATACCTTCTGCCCCTCTCTCTCTTTCTTCTTCTTCTGGGATCCCAATTATTCTAATGTTGTTTCGGCTTATGGTATCGCTTAGCTCTCGAATTCTGCCCTTGTGATCCAGTAGTTGTTTATCTCTCTTTTTCTCAGCTTCTTTATTTTCCATCATTTGGTCTTCTGTATCACTGATTCTCTCTTCTGCCTCATTTATCCTAGCAGTTAGCACCCCCATTATTTGATTGCACCTCATTAACAGCCTTTTTGATTGCTACTTGGTTAGATTTTAGTTCTTTTACTTCTCCAGAAAGGGTTTTTCTAATAACTTCCATGCTTTTTTCAAGCCCAGCTAGTATCTTTAAAGTGATGATTCTGAACTCTAGATCTGACATCGTACTAATGTCCGTATTGAGTAGGTCCCTGGCAGTCGGTACTACCTCTTGTTCTTTTTGTTGAGGTGATTTTTTCCGTCTTGTCATTTTGTCCAGAGGAGACTAGATTAATGAGAGAACAAAATGCTAACAGGGTAACAACGTTCCCAGAAAATATACTCTAAACAAATCAGAAAAGACCCGAAGCATTGGGAAAAGAAAGGGAAAGAGAGAAAAAAGAAAAAGAAAAAAAAAAGGAAAAGAAAAAGATAAAGACAAAAACAAACAAAAACAGAACAAAACAAAACAAAAAAACAGAATGTGATCAAATATGATCAGGCTGGTATATAGATCAGTGCCACACACTAGATTTTGGGTGTATTTGGTCTGTTAGAAGAAAGTGCCTCCCAAAATTTTAAAGAAAGAAAAACTTATATATGTACAAAAATAAGGGTTGATATGACGAAGGGATGGAATATGACTGTAAAGATGGAAATTATAAAAAATTTTATAAAAGGAATTGATAAGAAGTTGTTTGAAAAAAGAAAGAAGAGGATTTTAAAAAAAGAAAAAAAAGGGAGAGAATGTGATCAGGCAGGGGAGTAGAAAAAAACCATACAATAGAGATTTAGGGTATATTTTGATCTGTTAGAAGAAACTATCTCAAAATTTTAAAGAGAGAACAACTTATATATATATGCCAAAAATACGGGTAACTACTATGAAGGGATAGAATATGACTCTAAAAATGAAAAATAAAAATGAAAAATAAAAATTTTTTTTTAAAAAAGGGATTGATAAGATGTTGGTTGAAAAAGGGAAAAAGAAAAAAAAAAGACAGTTTAAAAAAAAAATTAACTTTGAAAGACTAAAGAATCATGGTAAAAAAGCCATGAATTCTATGTGCATTATTCCCCTAGCGCTGGAGTTCTGCCGTTCTCATTGATCGGTGAACTTGGTCTTGGCTGGCTGTTCTTGTTGATCTTCTGGGGGAGGGGCCTGTTGCCGTGGTTCCCAAATGTCTTTGCCGGAGGCGGAATTGCCCCGCCCTTGCCCAGTCCGGGCTAAGTAATCTGCTCGGGTTTGCTCTCGGGAGCTTTTGTTCCCTTCAAGCTTTCCGTACAGCTTTGGAGGCGGAGAGTGCAAATGGCGGCCTCCCAGTCTCCGCCCCGGAGGAGCCGAGAACTCGGGGTCCCGCTCCTCAGTGCGCCCCCAGAGAAAAGCCGCCAGTCACTCCCGTCTCCCCGGTCTCCGGCCACACTCCGTGCTCACCCAGCCTGTGACCGAGGGTTTCTATCTCTGGCACCCGACCCCGTGTGGAGTCTCCAAACCCAGCAGATCCCTGCGGTGCGCTCCCGCGCCGCTCCTCCTGGGGGAGGAAGGGGAGTCTCCCTGGATCTGCCGCTTGTTGGGTCCCTGCTGGAGGAGCAGGGGCCTGACTGTGCCACAGATCACGGTTTATAGCAACCCCGAGCTGAGAGCCCGCGCCTCGGCTCCGTCTCTGCAGCCGGCTTCCCCGCTCTGATACCTGGGAGCTCTGCCGCACTCAGGCACCCCCGGTCTTTCTGTGACTCCGAGGGTCCTGAGACCACACTGTCCCACGAGGGTTCCACCCCCCGCTTAGCCACCGGAGCGACGTCCCTCAGCGGAGCCGACTCTAAAAGTTCCGATTTTGTGCTCCGTGGCTCTATCACTTGCCGGTAGCGGCTGATGGAGGCCCCTCCCCCACCGTCTATCCTCCCGAATATCCCCTCGGATTCACTTCTCCGCACGTCCTACCTTCCAGAAAGTGGTCGCTTTTCTGTTCAGAGAGTTGTTGCTCTTCTTTTCTTCGATCTCCTGTTGAGTTCGTAGGTGTTCAGAATGGTTTGATCCCTATCCAGCTGAATTCCTGAGAGGAGACGAAATCCAGGTCTCCTACTCCTCCGCCATCTTGCTCCGCCCCCCTCATTAAGAGTCTCTTATGGCTTGTTTCCCTCTCTCCTTTTTTTCTTTCCAACTTCCCATATGTTCATCTATTTTCTTTCTTAAATTCCACATGAGTGAGATCGTATGGTATTCGTCTTTCTCTGACATATTTCACTTAGCATAATACACTCTAGCTATATCCACGTAATTGCAAATGGCAAGATTTCATTTTTCTGATGGCTGAGTAATATTCCATTGTATATATATACCACATCTTCTTTATCCATTCATCACTCAAAGGACATTTGGGCTCTCTCCATAGTTTGGCTATTGTTAATGCTGCTATAAACATTAGGGTGCATGTGCCCCTTCAAATCTGTATTATTGTATCTTTGGGTAAATACCTAGTAGTGCAATTGCTGGACTGTAAGGTAGCTCTATTTTTAACTTTTTGAGGAACCTCCAAACTGTTTTCCAGAGGGGCTGCACCAGTTTGCATTCCCAGCAGTGCCAGAAGGTTCCCCTTTCTCTGCATCCTCGCCAACACCTGTTGTTTCTTGTGTGGTTAATTTTAGCCAATGACAGGTGTGAGGCGGCATCTCACTGTGGTTTTGATTTGTATTTCACTGATGCTGAGCATCTTTTCTTGTGTCTGTTAGCTATCAGGATGTCTTCCTTAGAAAGGTGTCTATTCATGTCTTCTGCCCATTTCTTAACTGGATTATTTGTTTTTTGGGTATTGAGTTTGATAAGTTCTTTATAGATTTTGGATACTAACCCTTTATCAGCTATGTCATTTGCAAATATCCTCTCCCATTTGCCTTTTAGTTTTGTTGATTGTTTCCTTCACTGTGCAGAAACTTTTTATCTTGATGAAGTCCCAGTAGTTCATTTTTGCTTTTGCTTCCCTTGCCTCCGGCAATATGTCTAGTAAGAAAATGTTATGTCCAATGTCAAAGAGGTTTCTGCCTGTGTTCTCCTTTAGGGTTTTGATGGTTTCCTATCTTGCATTTAGGTCTTTGATCCATTTTGAACTTATTTTTGTGTATGGTGTAAGAAAGTGGTCCAGTTTCATTCTTCTGCATGTTGTTGTCCAGTTTTCCCAACACTATTTGTTGAAGAGACTGTCTTTTTCCATTGGATGTTCCTTCCTGCTTTGTTGAAGATTAATTGGCCATATAGTTATGGGCCCATTTCTGGGTTCTCTGTTCTGCTCCATTGATCTATGTGTCTGTTTTTGTGCCAGTACCATACTGTCTTGATGACTACAGCTTTGTAATATAGCTTGAAATCCAGAATTGTGATGCCTCCAGTTTTGTTTTTCTTTTTCAGAATTGCTTTGGCTATTTGGGTCTTTTGTGGTTTCATACAAATTTTAGGATTGTTTGTTCTAGCTCTGTGAAAAATGCTGGTGGTGGTATTTTGATAGGGATTGCATTAAATGTGTAGATTGCTTTGGGTAGTACAGACATTTTAACAATGTTTGTTCTTTCAATCCATGAGCATGGAATGCTTTTACATTTATTTTTTTAAAAAGATTTCTTTATTTATTTTAGAGAGAGGGAGCATGAGCAGAAGTGGTAGAGGGAGAGGGAGAGAGAATCTCAAGCAGAATCCACGCTGAGCACAGAGCCCAACCCAGGTCTCTATCTCCTGACCCTGAGATCACGACCTGAGCCAAAACCAAGAGTTGGATGCTTAACCAATTGTGCCACCCAGGCTCCCCTGCTATCCATGTCTTTGTGTCCTCTTCAATTTCTTTCATAAGTGTCCTATAGTTTTCAGAGTTCAGATCTTTTACCTCTTTGTTAGATTTATTCCTACATATCTTACTGTTTTTGGTGCAATTGCAAATGGGATCAATTCCTTGATTTCTTTTTCTGCTGCTTCATTATTGGTATATGGAAATGCAATGGATTTCTGCAGATTGATTTTATATCCTGCAACTTTGCTGAATTCACGTATTAATTCTAGTAATTTTTTGGTGGAGTCTTCAAGTTTTCTATATAGAGTATCATGTCGTCTGCAAATAGTAAAAGTTTAATTTCTTCCTTGCCAATTTGGATGCCTTTTATTTCTTTTTGTTGTCTGATTGCTGAAGCTAAGACCCCCAGTACTATGTTAAATACTAATGGTGAGAGTGGACATCCTTGTCTTGTTCCTGACCATAGGGAAAATGCTCTTAGTTTTTCCCCATTGAGGATGATATTAGCTGTGGGTCTTTCATATATGGCCTTTATGATTTTGAGGTATGTTCTATCTATCCACACTTTGTTGAGGGTTATTATCAGGAATGGATGTTGTACTTCATCAAATGCTTTTTCTGCATCTTGTGAGAGGATCATATGGTTCTTATCCTTTTATTAATGTGGTGTATCAAGCCACTCTGAACACCCACAAAATTAGCCTGAGATATAAGATTATATGTCTGGATCTCTATGGGGGCAGAGGATCATCAGTCAAGAGGGTGCACCTTGCCTGGATTGTGGTTGATATTTTTGACTGTACATCCCCTCAACCACAACTCAACAGAATGACTAGGAGGAGGAACTCCCAACAAAGAAAAGTCCCAGAGACAATGGCATCTCCTGCAGACTTAATGGATATTGATATAAGCAAGATGTTGGAAACAGACTTCAGGGTAACAGTTATGAAGATGATAGCTAGAATGGAGAAATCGATTAATGGCAACATGGAGTCTCTAAGGGCAGAAATGAGAGCTGAACTGGCAGAACTTAAAAATGCTATCAATGAGATCCAATCTAATCTAGATATTCTAACAGCTAGGGTAAACAAGGCAGAAGAATGAATTAGTGATCTAGAAGACAAACTGAAAGAAAAGAAGGAAAAAGAGGAGGCCTGGGAGAAACAGCTTAAAATCCACAAAAAACAGAATTAGAGAAATAAGTGATGCCATGAAATGTTCCAATGTCAGAATTATTGGGATCCCTGAGGGGCTGGAGAGAGAGAGAGGACTAGAAGATATATTTCAGCAAATCATAGCTGAGAACTTCCCTAATCTGGGGAATTAAACAAACACTCATGTCCTAGAGGCAGAGAGGACCCCTCCCAATATCAAGGAAAACAGACCAACGTCCCGGCATGTAATAGTAAAACTCGCAAATCTTAGAACCAAGGAAACCATCTTAAGGGCAGTTAGGGGGAAGAGATTCCTTATGTACAGAGGAAGGGACATCAGAATAACGTCAGACCTATCCACAGAGACCTGGCAAGCCAGAAAGGGCTGGCAAGACATATTCAAGGTACTAAATAAGAAGAACAAGCAGCCAAGAATACTTTATCCAGCAAGGCTCTCATTTAGAATGGATGGAGAGATGCAGAGCTTCCAGGACCAGCAGAAACTGAAAGAATATGTGACCACGAAGCAGGCCCTGCAAGAAATATTAAGGGGGGGTTCTATAAAAGGAGAAAGACCCCAAGAGTGATATAGAACAGAAATTTACAGAGATAATCTATAGAAACGAGGGCTTCACAGGCAATATGATGACAATAAATTCATATCTTTCAATAATCACTCTCAACGTAAACGGCATAAATGCTCCCATAAAACAGCACAGGGTTGCAGACTGGATAAAAAGACAGGACCCAGCCATACGCTGTCTACAAGAGACTCATTTTGAACCTAAAGATACATCCAGACTGAAAGTGAAGGGATGGAGATCCATCTTCCATGCCAACAGACCTCCAAAGAAAGCTGGGGTAGCAATTCTCATATCAAACAAATTAGATTTTAAGCTAAAGACGGTAGTTAGAGACACAGAAAGACACTATATCATTCTTAAAGGGTCTATCCAACAAGAAGATCTAATAATTGTAAATATCTATGCCCCCAACATGGGAGCAGCCATCTACATAAGCCAACTGTTAACCAAAATAAAGAGTCATATTGATAACAATACGTTAATTGTAGGAGACCTCAATATTCCACTCTCAGCAATGGACAGATCATCTAAGCAGAAAATCAACAAGGAAACAAGAGCTTTGAATGACACACTGGACCAGATGGACCTCATAGATATATACAGAACATTCCACCCTAAAACAACAGAATACTCATTCTTCTCAAGCGCACATGGAACTTTCTCCAGAATAGACCATATACTGGGCCACAAATCAGGTCTCAACCAATACCAAAAGATCGAGATTATTCCCTGCATTTTCTCAGACCATAATGCTTTAAAACTGGAATGCAATCACAAGAAAAATTTTGGAAGAAATTCAAACACTTGGAAGCTAAAGACCACTCTGCTTAAGAATGTTTGGGTCAAACAGGAAATCAAAGAACTTAAACAATTCATGGAAACCAATGAGAACAAAAACACATCGGTCCAAAACCTATGGGACACTGCAAAGGCGGTCCTAAGGGGGAAATACATAGCCATCCAAGCCTCACTCAAAAAAATAGAAAAATCCCAAATTCACCAACTGTCTTTACACCTTAAAGAACTGGAGAAAAAGCAACAAATGATGCCTAAGCCACGCATTAGAAGAGAAACAATTAAGATTAGAGCAGAGATCAATGAATTAGAAACCAGAAACACAGATCAGATCAACGAAACTAGAAGCTGGTTCTTTGAAAGAATTAATAAGATCGATAAACCACTAAGCAGACTTATCCAAAAGAAAAGAGAAAGGACCCAAATTAATAAAATTATGAATGAAAGGGGAGAGATCACAACTAACACCAAGGAAATAAAAACAATTATTAGAAATTATTATCAACAATTATATGCCAATAAATTAAGCAACCAGGAAGAAATGGATGCCTTCCTGGAAACCTATAAACTACCAAGACTGAAACAGGAAGAAATAGACAACCTGAATAGACCAATATCCAGTAACGAGATGGAAGCAATGATCAAAAACCTCCCAAAAAACAAGAGTCCAGGGCCTGATGGATTCCCTGGGGAATTCTACCAAACATTCAAAGAAGAAATAATACCCATTCTCCTGAAGCTGTTTCAAAAAATAGAAACAGAAGGAAAGCTTCCAGACTCATTCTATGAGACCAGCATTACCTTAATCCCCAAACCAGGCAAAGACCCCATCAAAAAGGAGAAATTTAGACAGATATCCCTGATGAATATGGATGCCAAAATTCTCAACAAAATCCTAGCTAATAGGATCCAACAGTACATTAAAAGGATCATCCACCACGACCAAGTGGGATTTATCCCCGGGATGCAAGGGTGGTTCAACATTCGCAAATCAGTCAATGTGATATAACACATTAATAAGAGGAGAGAGAAGGACCATATGGTCCTCTCGCAGAAAAAGCATTTGACAAAATACAGCATCCCTTCCTGATTAAAACTCTTCAGAGTATAGGGATAGAGGGAACATTCCTCAAGTTCGTAAAATCCATCTATGAAAAACCCACAGCAAATATCATTCTCAGTGGGGAAAAGCTGAGAGCCCTTCCCTTAAGATCAGGAATACGACAAGGATGCCCACTCTCACCACTGTTGTTCAACATAGTACTAGAAGTCCTAGCAACAGCAATCAAACAACAAAAAGAAATAAAAGTTATTCAAATTGGCAAAGAAGAAGTCAAACTCGCTCTCTTCGCAGATGACATGATACTTTATGTGGAAAACCCAAAAGACTCCACCCCCAAATTACTAGGACTCATCCAGCAATTCAGTAATGTGGCAGGATACAAAATCAATGCACAGAAATCAGTTGCTTTCTTATACACTAACAATGTAACTGTAAAAAGAGAAATTAGAGAATCAATTCCATTTACAATAGCACCAAAAACCATAAGATACCTTGGAATAAACCTAACCAAAGAGATAAAGGATGTATACTCTAGGAACTACAGAACATTCATGGAAGAAATTGAAGAAGACACAAAAAGATGGAAAAACATTCCATGCTCATGGATCGGAAGAATAAACATTGTTAAAATGTCTATGCTACCCAGAGCAATCTATACCTTCAGTGCCATCCCAATCAAAATTCCAATGGCATTTTTCAAAGTGCTGGAACAAACAATCCTAAAATTTCTATGGAATCAGAAAAGACCCTGAATCGCCAAGGAAATGTTGAAAAAGAAAAACAAAGTTGCCTGATTTCAAGCTATATTACAAAGCCGTGATCACCAAGCCAGCATGGTACTGGCACGAAAACAGACATATAGGCCAATGGAACAGAATAAAGAGCCCAGATATGGACCCTCAACTCTATGGTCAAATAATCTTCGACAAAGCAGGAAAAAATATGCAATGGAAAAAAGACAGTCTCTTCAATAAATGGTGCTGGTAAAATCGGACAGCTATATACAGAATGAAACTTGACCATTCTCTTACACCATACACAAAGATAAACTCAAAATGATGAAAGACCTCAATGTGAGAGAGGAATCCATCAAAATCCTAGAGGAGAACATAGGCAGTAACCTCTTCGACATCGGCCACAGCAACTTCTTTCAAGACACATCCCCAAAGGCAGGGGAAACAAAAGCAAAAATGAAGTTTTGGGACTTCATCAAGATAAAAAGCTTCTGCACAGGAAAGGAAACAGTCAACAAAACAAAGAGGCAACCCACAGAATGGGAGAAGATTTTTGCAAATGACACTACAGACAAAGGGCTGGTATCCAAGATCTATAAAGAACTTCTCAAACTCAACACCCAAAAAACAATAATCAAGTCAATAAATGGGCAGAAGACATGAACAGACACTTCTCCAAAGAAGACATACAAATGGCTAAGAGACACATGAAAAAATGTTCATCATCATTAGCCATCAGGGAAATTCAAATCAAAACCACATTGAGATACCACGTTACCAGTGAGAATGGCAAAAATTGACAAAGCAAGAAACAACAAATGTTGGAGAGGTTGTGGAGAAAGGGGAACCCTCTTACAGTGTTGGTGGGAATGCAAGTTGGTACAGCCACTTTGGAAAACAGTATGGAGGTTACTCAAAAAGTTAAAAATAGAGCTACCCTATGACCCAGCAATTGCACTACTGGGTATTTACCCCAAAGACACAGATGTAGTGAAAAGAAGGGCCATATGCACTCCAATGTTCATAGCAGCAATGTCTGCAATAGCCAAACTGTGGAAAGAGCCCAGATGTCCTTCAACAGAGGAAAGAAGATGTGGTCCATATATACAATGGAATATTACTCAGCCATCAGAAAGGATGAATACCCAACATTTGCATCAACATGGATGGAACTGGAGGAGATTATGTTAAGTGAAATAAGTCAAGTAGAGAAAGTCAATTATTATATGGTTTCACTTATTTGTGGAACATAAGGAATAGCATGGAGGACATTAGGAGAAGGAAGGGAAAAATGAAGGGGGGGATATCAGAGGGGGAGATGAACCATGAGAGACTACGGACTCTGAGAAACAAACAGGGTTTTGGGGGGGGTGGGGAATGGGTGACCCTGGTGGTGGGTATTAAGGAGGGCACGTACTGCATGGAGCACTGGGTGTTATATGCAAAAAATGAATCATGGAACACTATATCAAAAACTAATGATGTACTGTATGGTGACTAACATAACATCATAAAATAAAATTAAATAAATAAATAAATAAATAAATAAATAAATAAATAAATAAATCTTAAAAAAAAAAAAGAAAAGAAAATCCACATTTCCAAAGGAACATTTCCAGAAAGGACATGGGTGCATGTATCTTTGCTTGTTTTTTGAGTTAACTTTTGTTCAATCCCTGAGACATGCATTCTACCCTTGCTCTTTTGGTTTTCCCACACCAGAGAGTAACCTTAAGGAGAGTCAATGACCAGGTTAGGGTGACTTAGTTCCTGGTGGCATGGACTGGAACTAATGCCAGGAGTTCGTGACACCAGGCCTACCTGTCATTCTTGCAAATGAACTTCCTGAGTGGGATGCTTTGTTTTGTTTTGCTTTGCTTTTGTTGAGCAGAACGCTGTGCACCAGTTACCACCACAGGGGAGAATTCCAAACATCTCAGTCCACCACATCTTGGTATTGGAGTCACCAAGGAAAACACAATGCAGCCAAGCACTGGATGGAACAGCGTGTTACTTACATAGATAAAAGACAGAGCAAGATCAGCTTCAGTAGTGGGTGTTGGTCCCCCATGGCCAGCGGGTCTCTCCCCACAGCTGAACCAGGGCAATTCGCCTATGAACACCCTTCTTGTCCTTTCCCCTTGTTGGCCAGCAGTGGGGTTGGCCAGGTGTCATATGACACACATACTTAAGCAGAACAAAGGCACATACATTGAACTTGCAACAGGGAAAGATATTCACATGAGCACAGGCTGCATGGAGCTCTTCATCACTTGGTAAGGACGTATTCCAGCCCCAAGACCCATTCTTATATGGCCAGGTGGGAATCAAAAGACTGAAAGATGATACTGCGTGTCCCAATAGTTTTGTTTTTGGCAGGGGCCTGGGAAGGCAGAAGAAGGATTTACTATGAAGAGAAACCAGGACTGGAAAATGTCAGTGAACATCATAGACACATGAAGAAGCTGGCAAAGGCCAGCAACACTGAATTCAAGAGGATCTCAGTCACTTTGGAATACTGACAATAATGGCTAACCCTTATATGGTGCTTACTCTGTATCAAATACAAATAGGCACTGATTTATTTAGATAAATACAGATCTTATCTAAATACCGATAAGGCACTGTTCTAAGTACCTTATTGATATTAGTTCCATTTAGTCCCCACTCAATAGCACTAAGGAGTAGGTATACTTATTATTCCTATAATAATACAGACGAGAAAGCTGAGGCACGGATAGGTTAATTAACTTGCTTAAGACCACACAACTAATAAGTGGCAGAGGCAGGCTTCAAACTCAGGCAGTTTGGCTCCAGAGCACATGCTTTTAATCACTGTGTCACGATGACTTTTAGGAAGACAAGGAACTCATTGCAGTCTGACTGAGACAGGACCAGATCACCAAGATGGAAGAATACCCCTTGGATCTGAGAAATACAGAGACTGATGCCAAGGAGAAGAAAATGAATACAACCCTTGACTGTGTACCAGTGAGGCTGGTAGTTGGACTAGATGTTGTCAGTGTCATAAATAAGCATTGTTAATATGTTCCTTATAAATGCTTTATTTATTGATTATTTATGTGTGATAGGGAGAAAAGAGAGTGTAGGTCAGGTAGATCTTTTTTTATAAACCTAGTTGAAAGTATTTCCTACTTTTTATGTATTGGTTTTGAGAAAATTCATTTTGAGTAAAGCATTTAATTAGGCTTCCCTTTTCATGAGGCTAATTGTCATGGAACTCTAGAGATAGGTACATGGTGTTGGTCTAACAACTTTGGAACTGGGCAAGAGACATGAAGTTGCTTTGAGGTAGCAGCACAAGGATGTTGGGAACTCCTAGAAAGGAAATGTAAGATGTGAGCACTGCAACCCAGGCAACTGAATTAATTATAAAGAAAGAAAAGTATAGGGGTGTCTGGCTGGCGACTCAATCTTGGGGTTGTAAGTTCATGCCCCATGTTGGGTGTAGAGATTACTTAAAAATAAAATCTTTAGGGGTGCCTGGGTGGCTCAGTCAGTTAAGCGTCTGACTCTTGGTTTTGGCTCAGGTCATGATCTCAGGGTCATGAAATGGAGGCCTGCGTCAGGCTCAGCACTCAGCTGGGAGTCTGCTTGAGATTCTCTCTTCTTCTTCTTCCCCCTCTGCCCCTCTCATTTGCATTTGTGCTCACTCTGTCTCTCTCTCTATCTCAAATAAATAAAATCTTTTAAAAAATAAATCTTCGAAAAGAAAGAAAGACAGACAGACAAGTACAGACCAGTATCCCTCATGAACAAGGGATACAGAAATCCACAACTAAATATTAGCAAATCGAATCCAGTAATATATAAAAAGATATATCTTATTCCAGGAATGCAAGGAAGGTTTGATATTTGGAGAAATCTATCGATGTAATGCATCATATTAACATTCTAAAAAAAATGACTTGATAAGATCCACTGATGCAAAACAAATTTGAAAAAATTCAACATTCATTTATGATAAAAGTCCTTAGCAAACTAGGAATTCATCCTTTTGACGAGGGCTTGACTTGTGTTAGATGACGGAGGCATTTGACAATGATATGAGAGGGACTGATGAGAACAAAACAAAACAAAACTTGCCTTAGAAAAAATTCTCTCCTTCAGGTTCCTTTCACAGGCTTTTCTTCTTGTCTGTTTATCTGGACTCAAAATAGAGCCCATGTACTCCAGTGGGTGAGGATATGAAGTCACACCATTTTCACTCATAGGAGGTTACTGTAAGGGAAAGATCTCATTGATCACTGAAAGTCTAAAGAACCCATCACTTGTTCTTCAGTCTTTAACTCTTCTAGCCTTCTCTTTCCATCATTCCCTTGGCCCTCACTCCAGCTCCAGTTTTATTACTTCCTACCATCATCCATTCCCTCCATCTCAAAAGCATCATACAGCCTTGATAAGTAATGTAATAAAGCATATAGTATATGCAGTAGTGTGCCTCTCAGATGTCTCCTTCAGAATTAAGTAACTCATTCTCTCAGGTAGCTAATAACTCTCATCTGAGTCTCTGTCTAGGCACTTCCCTAGGATGAAGAAAGTTACTGACCAAAGTTATGTACCATCTCCAAGGGCAGTCCACCTCCAAATAACTGGTAGATGTGGGGTTCAAGGTCTGGCCCCCTTTGCCTCAATTAAGGATAACATTGAAGGGCATTTCCAAATCCATGAAGACTTTATACAATTCACCAATTAACATAGGGTTCCAAAGCTTGACAATTCAATTCAGAAAATTTATCCCCTTATATCTGAGCTGGATATTTCTCTTTGCCTCTACAGATCCACTCACCACCTTCTCTATCCTGCCTGTGTGTCTAAGGAGGCTGGCCTCTGCATCTATCAGGCTCTCTTGCCTTCTGGTTTCTAGTCGGATTCAGCCAATGGGGGAACCATCCAGAGAGGCTACATGAAAGGCAGGAGGGAGTTGAGAAAATGGGAATCCAAAAGCAATTATTAACAGAGTAGGAACATGGGAGATAGTAAAAAACTCCATCTCAGAGAAATTTTTTTTTCATTAAAAAAGCTCTCTGTGCAGTTATGAGCCTGAATTAGACCTGTCATCCCTCTCTATTAAGGTCATAATGAGATTTCTGCCGTGAGAAGACAATTAAGGCACTGGTTTGACTGTAGTACTTAAAATCAGATTAATTTTTCTTAAAGATTTTTTTATTATTTATTTATTTGACAGAGAGAGAGACAGCGGGAGAGGGAATACAAGCAGGGGGAGTGGAAGAGGAAGAAGCAGGCCCCCCGCTGAGGAGGGAGCCCAATGAGGGGCTTGATCCCAGGACTCTGGGATCATGACCTGAGCCAAAGGCAGATGCTTAACAACTGAGCCACCCAGGTGCCCTAAAAGCAGATTAACTTTAAGGGTTACATATTTAAGATATTACTTCTCAAATGCACAAATTTAAGACAAGGTATAAAACCTCCCATTTATTTATCTAGTCATTCAACAACTATTTATTGAGCATCTATTATGTTCCCAACAGTATTCTAGGCACTGAGGTACAAAATATACAAAAATCCCTGTTCTCATGGGGGCTTATATTCTACAGAAGTGGTGGAGAATAATAGCATATCCATGCCTGAAAAAGACGACCTTACCAGAAGATTTAAGGTGTGTTTTTGTAATTGTTAAATTAAAATTTAATTCACATAACATAAAATTCACCATTACAAAGCGTTCAATTCAGTGGTTTTTAGTATATTCACAATGTTGTGCAACCATCAGCACTCTCTTAACTCCCAGAAAATTTTCACCACTCTCAAAAGAAACTCCACACCCATCTGTTACAGGTTGAATTGTGTTTGTCCCCCAGATTTCATGTTTAAGGCCCTAATCCCCAGAAAGCAACCTTATTTGGAAATAGGGTCATTGCAGATGAAGCTAGTTAAGATGAATTCACAGAGGGGTAGAATTGGTCCCCAATCCAATATGACTGATATCCTTATAAAAAGGGACATTTGGACACTGAAACAGACACACACATAGGGAGAATACTAGTGAAGATTAGATTTAGGCTGCCACAAGCCAAGGAACTACCAGAAACTAGGAGAGAAGTCTAGAACAAATCCTTCCCTAGTACCTTCAGAGGGAGCATAGGCCTTGGTGACACCTTGATTTCAGACTTCTAGTCTCCAGAACTGTGAGACAATAAATTTCTTCTTTGTGTGTGAGACAATAAATTTCTGTTGTTTATGCCATCCAGTTGTGATACTTTGTTATGGCGGCCTTAGCAAACTAATAAACCATTAACAGTCACTCCATTTCCCCTTCCCCTCAGCCACTGGCAACCACTAATCTACTTTATGTCTTTAAGGATTTGTCTATTCTGGATATTTCTTCTTTTAAGATTTATTTATTTGAGAGAGAGAGAGCGCACGCGCGCTCGCACGCGTGGAGGGAGGGGCTGAGGGAGAGAATCTTCAAGCAGACTCCCTGCTGAGCATGGAGCCCAGTGTGGGGCTGGATCCCATGACCCATGAGATCACGACCTGAGCCGAAATGAAGAGTAAGACGCTCAACGGACTGAGCCACCCAGGCACCTCTATTCTGGATATTTCTTATAAATGGAATCATAGAAGGGGTACCTGGGTGGCTCAGTCGTTAAGCGTCTGCCTTCAGCTCAGGTCATGATCCCAGGGTCCTGAGATCGAGCCCCGCATCGGGCTCTCTGCTCTGCAGGAAGCCTGCTTCTCCCTCTCCCACTCCCCCTGCTTGTGTTTCCTCTCTCACTGTGTCTGTCTCTGCCAAATAAATAAATAAAATCTTTAAAAAAAATAAATCTCAAAAAAATTAATGGAATCATAGAATATGTGGCTTTTTGTGTCTCGCTTTTTTCACTTGTGATTTTGTCAAGGTCCATCCATAATTGTTTATTGTATCAGTACTTCATTTCTTTTTATGATTAAGTAATATTTTACTGTATGGATATACCGCAATTTGTTTATTCATCACTTGATTGACATTTGGTTTATTTCCACTTTTGGTTACTAGGAATAACACAGCTATAGACATTCATGTACAAGTTTCTTTGTGTATGAACACATGTTTTCAGTTCTCTTGGGTATACACCTGGGAGTGAAATTGCTGGGCCCTATGGTAACTCTATGTTTAACTTTTTGAGGAACTGCCAAACTGATTTCCAAAATGGCTATACCTTTTTACATTCCCACCAGCAAAGTAGGAGGGTTCCAGTTTCTTCTCAGTAATTTTTTTTTAATTTACTTGAGAGAGAGAGAAAATGTGAGAGAGCATAAGAGAGAGAGAGAGCACAAGCAGGGGCAGGGGTAGAGGGAGAAGCAGACTCCCCACCGAGCAGGGGGGCCAATGTGGGGCTTGATCTCAGGACTCTGGGGTCATGACCTGAGCCAAAGGCAGACACTCAACTGAATGAGCCACCCAGGCACCCTCTTCTCTGTAATTTTAATGCAATGATTGTATGTTACCATGTGATTAAAAATACGATGATGAATTTGTTTGGGTCTTAATAGATTTGAGGTGTGAATTTGGTTTCCAAGCATTAAGTGCAGTTGGCAGCAGGAAATGTAGAATTAGAGCTTAGAAAAAAGTCAGAGTTAGAGATATGGATATGAGATTCATCACACTTCCCCCTCAAATATGAACTTCCTTTCTTCCACCTTTGAAACACAGTGTACCATTCAAAAGAAAAACAAAACTAATTTCAAAATAATTACAACTTTTTTCTTGTTCTGTGATTTGCCTCTTCATATTCTTCATTTTTCTATTTGTATATTCTCTTTTACATAAGAGTTTGTGGGGACATTGTTTATCAGGGATACTAACTCTTTGTCACAAATGTCGCAAATATTTTCCCCGATATACAGTTTGTCTTTTGATTTTTTTGTGGCATATGTTCTCTTTTGGATTTTTATGTTTGTTCTATTTGGATATCAGAAATATCCATGTTTATTTAAAAAATTTTTTTAAAGTAATCTCTACACCTAATGTGGTGCTCAGCTCAAACTCACAACCCCAAGATCAAGAGTCGGATGCTCTACCAACTGAGCCAGCCAGGTGCCCCTTCTTTTGGATTTTAAAGAGGTTTTATTTATTTATTTATTTATTTATTTATTTATTTATTTATAAGATTTTATTTATTTGTCAGAGAGAGAGAGAGAACACAAGCAGAGGGGAGTGGCAGGCAGAGGCAGAGGGAGAAGTAGGCTTCCCGCTGAGCAGGGAACCCGATGTGGGACTTGATCCCAGGACCCTGGGATCATGACCTGAGCCAAAGGCAGACACTTAACCGACTGAACCACCCAGGTTTTCCTTAAAGATGTTTTAATGAAGTCTAGGATTTACTTTATGGCTTCCAGTTTGGTTTTGTTTACCCAACACTTTTATCATATATTATTATCCATATATGCATGAATATACACTGGACATCTTCTACTTTTTTGTCAGCCATTATAACCTAGCATTAAGTAAATTTATAGAAACTTTATATATAGTAAGTCAAATTCCCCTCTCAATTTCTTATTTTTTCATACTCTTGTTAGCTAAACTTGAGACTTTTAGTGTTTCATATACTTGATTCTGATTTCTTATTCTATTTCAGTGATCTCTTTAATTCTGCTCTACACCACGTTTTATATTTTTAAATTTTTTTTGTGTGCCACGTTTTATTTAGTGTAGTTTATAACGGAGTATAATATAAGTCTTCCCTTATTACAACTATCCTCAGAATACTCTTGGCTGTTTTCATATATATATATTTTTTCCCTGCCAATTAAAATAAAGATTGTCCTATAGGCCCTCCATCCTACTGAGGATATTGATTCAAATTGCCTGAAATTCATGGACTAGGTTTATGGGCAATTGGGTTTTTCCAGTATTTCATTTACATTCAGAAATACAGTTTATTTTCTTTTTTTTAAAGACTTTATTTATTTGACAGAGAGACACAGCGAGAGAGGGAACACAAGCAGGGGGAGTGGGAAAGGGAGAAGCGGGCTTCCCACTGAACAGGGAGCCCGATGTGGGGATCGATCCCATCATGACCTGAGGTGAAGGCAGATGCTTAATGACTGAGCCACCCAGGCTCCCCTATTTTCTTTTATATAGATGATGTGCAATCTTCTTAGGTTTATTTAGAGTTGTATTTTTGCTTTTTGATGTGCATCATTCTTCCTAGTATATATTTTACTCATTATCACCAACATGTACCTGATGGCTAATCTAGATTCTACAAAGTCCCTAGTCGGTATCTAGCTAGGAGGTCCATGCATGCTGAGAATGACACAATTTTCATTTTAGAAAAAAAAAGTGACAATGCAAAGGTTAATTTGAGAAGCAGAGGGGAAAAGGGAAGCATTTCAGGTAAAAGAGAGTTATCCATACTAAAGAAAAACACTGAGAAAAGAAGAGGCAAATGTAACTGGTGAAGGTTTCCATTTGAAGTCAGTGGTTGTTAAACAAGAGCATTTTCACAAAAGGAATTAGAGAACCACAAGAGTATATGTATGATCAAAAATTCCCAAATAAATTTAGTTACAATAAAGCAAGCTGCTTATGCAAAAGAAACCCCCTTGAAATGAAATGGACGTGAAAAGAATTCTACTCGTTTGCTCAAGGACAGAGATTGTCTTTTGGAGAAAAGACAGACTTTTATGTAATGCTTAGACTTTACGTAACATCAGAGAATGCAGAGAATTCAGAGAGCACAGAGAAAGCCTACGATTTAAATCAATTCGCAAATGCATTTAGTTCTGGATTACAATTTATTCAGCATTAGAAAATTCATACTGAATAGAAACCTTGTTAAAGTTAGGAACATGAAGGGGCACCTGGGTGGCTCAGTCAGTTGGGTATCTGCCTTTTGCTTGGGTCATGGTCCCCAGGGTCCTGGGATCGAGCCCCGCATCGGGCTCCCTGCTCCGTGGGAGCCTGCTTCTCCCTCTCCCTCTGCCTGCCGCTCCCCCTGCTTGTGCTCTCTGTCAAATAAATAAATAAAATCTTTTTTTAAAAAAGTTAGGAACATGGAAAAGCCTTAGCCAATACCCACAGCTTACTCAACATAAGAGAATTCATATTGGAGGGAAATTCTGCAAACGTGTTGAATTCGCCAATCCTCACATCTTACTCAACATCATAGCATTCATACTGAGATGAATATAAATGAAATAAATATATATAAATATATAAATGATGTGAATGAGGAAAGGCCTTTAGACATGACTTTGCCCTCATCAATGTGAGATAATTCTTGCTGGGGAGAATCCTACAAATGTATTATATTTGGGAAATCCCAAATACAGACATGGTTGCACTGTTGGCAAGCATTAGAGAATTCATCTCGGAGAAACCCCTATGAATGTAATAAATGGAGAGAGGAAGGAATGTGTTCATCTCCTACTCAGCACGAGAGAATTCATATAAAATAGAGATAATATGAATCTACGGTATGATCTTTTACCCAAAGCTTATACTTTAGTCATCAACAGCTAATTTATTATAGACAACAAAATAAAATTAAAATAATTGTAATTCATGGGTCATCCCTGGCTTAGCATGGGAAATTCACACTAGAGATGGATATTAAGAATTTTGTTCCGTGCTTCAACATTAATCAATAGGAAACCCATATAGAGATAACCAAAGCGGGTAGAAATGTAAAAATCTATTTGATTGTAGGCAATAACTTTCTTACATGAACCAGTATTACACCAAAAGTTACCTACTGAAAAGATGTCTGGCAGAAACAACTGATAAAGTCACAGGAGACAGTGACTTCAACAGAGGAGGGGACTATAAAGCACAGATGAGTACAGGGACTGGCCCTGAAGACCTTCATTTCTGACTATAGCAGCACCACTCACTCTTGGTCCGCTCCTGCCTGTGGCAATCTGAAGGGTCAGTCGGAGAGAGGGCAGGGCGGTCTAGCCAGGAGAATGCCTGCAAGTGGCCTTCCATTCTTGACAACGACTCATGCAGTTCAAAGAGCAGAATACCATCCAGGCATAGTTTGCCAGGCCTGTCACCTGGGCCATTGTGGGGAAGAACTCCAGGAAGAGGCAGGTACCGGGGATCCTCGGCAGAATGCAGCAAGAAAGCAAGCTCGCTCAGCTCCTGCTCAGGCAGGGCACGCACCCAGGACCTCTGTTTCTCAGCGATGGAAAAGCACAGCTGCGCCCTCCGGATGCCGCTGCTCGGGGCTGCGACCCGCCTATTGCTGAGGGCACAGTCGAACTGGGTTCAGAAGGTCCACCTCCCGGGATGGCACAAACACACGGTGGAGCGGGTAGCCATCTGAGCATCTGCAGCAACGCGGGTCTCCAAGACCACCCGCAGGCTTGAGGATTCCCCAGGACTCGTGCCTCAGAAGAGCGGTTCTCCTTCTGAGTCCCGGGAGGCCTTCTGAGCGCTTGGATACGCGGCTAAGACTTCTTGCAGGGAGAGTGTGCAGAGTGGAAGCAGTAAAGGGAAAAGGGGCGGGGGGGAGGCCCCGTAGCAACCAGGCACGACACGGCACTCGTTTCTTCCCAAAGGGGTCCCACGGTCAACGCATAAGTCGGCCAGGACTGCTGTGCGCCCAAACCTGCGAAGCTCGGCGAGCCAGGGAAGCTCACCCAGGCCTAGGGGCCAGGGGTTTTCTTGGAGGTTCTGCGAGCATGCAGCATCCCTGTGAGGACTTTAGCTACTCAGGCCACAGCCCTCCAGATGTCAAACTGATACAGCACGGCCCGAGGCCGCACGCAGACATAACCAGATGTTCACCGTAAGTCACCCTGTTTGCATAAACCACCGGGCCAACTTGGAACAGCGATGCTTGGAACACAAAAACCCTCCCACTAGGCAGAATGTGACAGGGGCTTAGTGGTGGTCTCCCAGGAGCCAGACAAGGACCAGTCCTCCTGAAATGGGATTTTCGGGGGCATGGACGGGCCTTGAGCAATCCAGGCCTCCTAGGTTTACCCTTTACAATTCGTTTTCACTTAATTAGAAGGCTTAGTGGCCGACGGAAAAAATGTTTTCAGTTGAGTATGAGTGGTAATCCTGGGTAAGGTTGGAACCGGGCACGGGCACAATCGTGCAAGGAGGCGGCAAAGGGGGAGCCCACACTATGGGAAGGTACAGCAATGGCACCAGCACGTTACCGAGTGTGTATGAGAAAACAATGTAAACTGCCACCACAGACCGGGAGCCTGCCCTGGGCTAAATCCTGGGGGCTCTAAGATGCACCCTACATCAGTCACAACAGCCCTTTAGGCAGGTGGTCTTCAGCTATGACCCGAGGGGCCAGAGGGTGGTGGGGACAAGCCTTCTCCCCTATGGATGGATACATCCGAACAGCCCGGGCAGAGGATGGACTGGAAGAACACCTTGCACGTTTCTCGGTTCCGAAACGACAAAGTCACACTAGAAATGCTGGCGTTGTATGACTAACAAATCTGCGTCCTTCCCCGGGCCCCACCCAAACCGTTAGGTCTTCTCTTTCTCGGCAAGCACCCGTCCCTGTCTTATCAGGATCTGGGGAGAGTCCCACCAGGGCCAAAGACCAGGTATTTCTGCAACTGGGGGTTTCTCAATTGTCCCTGGGACACTAGCATACTAACTCTACTAACCTTCTCCTGCCTCCTGATAGTGATCTCCGAAAAGAAGGTTAGCAGGTCACCTCTCCTCTAGAAACGAACAGGTAGCATATCTAAGCCGGGCCATCACTTACAAACGCACGAAGAACGCATTCGCAGTGGGGAGCAGTACCCACTCACACGCCTGAGGGAGAACGGGCTCTTCTCCCGGGACTCCTACTCAAGGCTTGGACAGTCACTTACTTCCCAGAACTCTGCGCCGGAGATCTGGGCTACGAATCATCCAAACCACCCGGGGAATGTTAGTTAACTCAGAGGGGAAAGGGAAGGACAGGGAGAGAGCAGTATGTTCCAAATGGAAGCCTCCATACGTGTCTGGTGGACTGCATGATGGTTTTTGTCACAGGCTTCTCTCACAGTGCGTGGCACCTGCTGGCTCTAGCTCAGAAGGAATTGGGTGCATCTGAGCTGAGAGCCGACCACGCCCCGCCCGAAGGGTTCTGCTTGGTGACCAGGCAGCTACAAGGGCAGCACACACTTGGCCTCTTTTTCCCAGACCCTACGGAAACACACACGTTGCTCAAGGGCACTTGCAGGCTTTTTTAGCAGGCCAAGCTACCAGGGGCTGCCACTGTCAGAGACCAAGATTCTCTCGTTCTCTAGGCAGTGTCGTCAGAAAGCAAAACCACTCTCCCAGGACGCCCGGGGTCCCCGAAACGCGAGCAACCCGATTTATTTCAGGAGAATGAGGCAGCGGGCTTTCCTCGTCTGTGGGTGTGACCGGCCCTCCAGCCCGGCTACCAGACCCTCCTCGGGGCCACTTCCCCCGCCTGGGCCGGACCGCTGCTCTCTGACCCCTGGGCCTGGGAAGGGCACGGGTCCCAGGGAACGGCCCCGCCCCCAAGATGGCCGCGCCCATGTGCCGCTGAGGACCGCAGCAGGCGCCGCTACCGTTTCTTATTGCGACGAGCTGAAGGGAGCGGAGAGCGTGGCTTTGCGGGACGGAGGGTGCGCAGCAGAACGGCGCGGGAGAGAGCGCCTCGGCCTCGGAGGCGGCGGAACCGGAGCCGCTGAGACCCTCCGCGCGCGCCTAGCCGCCCGGAGACGCCATTTCCGCCCCGCCCCCACCCCCCACCGCGCCGCCGTGATGTGCGACTCGTCGCGGGAAATATTCGCACGCTCTGGTCACTGCTTCGCGCCTCGGACGAACCCCGGCCGAATCACTGTCCGCGACACGCGCCATCTTGCCCATTGACAGTGGGGACCACCCCCCCCAGTGGCTTGTGCGCGTGCGCCTCGCTCCGACCTCGGGCTGCGCGGCGACGGGAGCGGAAGTGGTCCGCTGAGCCGGGGGCGGTGCGAGGTCCCACCCGTTGTTGTTCTCCGCCCCGGCTGTCGGGTTGTGGGAGGCAAGGGCCGGGAGGCGGAGCGGACACGGGCTGCAGGGGAGGGCGGGGGTGGTGGGTTCGCGCCTCTGCGGGCTCGCGGCACTGGGCGGCCGGCTGAGTGTGGGCAGCGGGATGCGGGCGACGGCAAGTGAGACAATCAGTGAGTTTGCTGAGTGCCTAGTAAGTGCGAGGCGCCCTTGGGGTTCCCGGGCATCTTCCCGATGGCCTGTGAGCAGGTGCTACGATGATCTTCATTTTATTGCGAGGAAGCAAGAACAGAAAGGCTCGGACTCCTGTCCAAAGTCACACAGCTAGTCAACCCCGGGGGATCCTTCAGTCTTTTTTCCCCGTGCCTAGCACTTAGCCTTTCTAACTAACGTTCCCGAAATTGATCAAGTTGTAGTTGCTGTCTGCCTTCCCTGCTCGAATACAGCTCCACAAGGTCGGGGACCTCGGATTGTTTTGTACCCTGATGTATCCGCAGCCCGTAGAACAGGCACATAGCGGGCCCTCAACATTTTCACTGAATGAATAAAAGCGACAGAGCAGGCAATCCGTTCGATTCCGGAGCGGGGACTCTTACGCATAGGGCAGTGCTCAGCTCCTTGTCTGCTGATAACTGGGGTCCTACTAAACGTTACTCTTCAAACTCAGAGGAGGCCTTGTGCTTCCTTCCATAAATGAAAACATTTGAGTTTTCCTCAACTTCACTCCATCATAGGGGCTGCTAATGACATCTCCTGTGTGGTCCTTCTTTCCAGGAGCAGGGTGCGTCACTGAGACCGCTGCTCACCAACTGCAGATTCCAGCTCGCCTGCTCCTGGGCTTCCTAGTCTGCGGAAGAGCCAGTGTGAAGCCTCAGAAGGTGAGTCCCCCTGGGTCAGAGGCACAGACATGGTGCTGCAGGGATGGTCCCGGCTGAGATGGGTTTGTCTCTGAATCCTTTGGTCCTGCATCCTTAGGAACTAGAGAGCTCTTATGAGGGGCCTGGGAGGAGGAGCCTCAGCCCGGGGCAGAGGATGCAGGGTCCCAGGTCAGATCCAGAACCCAGTGCAGGGGGTGCAGGCTCCCGGGACAGACCCGGACCCCGGGGCAGGGGGTGGAGGCTTAGAGGACAGCAGGTCCAAGAAGAGCTGGACCTGCAGCGGCCTCTGTCCCTCGACCAGCTGCGAGACAGCATGCCCACTGTGTGACCGTGGGCAGTTGGACCCCATCGGAGGAGAGAGATGAATGTGCAGGTGGATGGAGGGATACTACCATGAGGCAGTGGCCTGCCGCAGTCCTGCAGGGGCAGGATCAGGGTGACGAGGATCACCGCCAGCCTGGAAGGACTCTGTCCCGTCCTGCCACGCCTGTGTGCACGGCATATGCCCCCCTCTTTTCCATCGGCTGTCTCTGGATTTGCGTCAGCCCTAGAGCGTGAACATCCCACCCACCTCTGCACAAATGTTGAATCTCCCCCTAGTCTGAGCAAAGTGCAGAACACTTTTGTTTTCTTTTTGCCTTGGTAAAATTTGCAAGTAGCCTGCAGGTACGCTGTCTTCTGGTTCTGCTGCCTCATTTCGGTGCTACTGTGACCGGGCCTGAGAGCAGGAGACGTTAAGCTGCGTGGAGCTGAGCGCTGGTGTCCTGAGGCTGCCACCGGGGTTGCTGGGGCAGCAGCTACTCTGCAGAAGCTCCTGGCGGAGACTTTGTTTAGAAAACTGCCAAGCAGGGGCGCCTGGGTGGCTCAGTCGGTTAAGCATCTGCCTTCGGCTCAGGTCATGTTCCCAGGGTCCTAGGATCGAGCCCCGCGTTGGGCTCCCTGCTCAGTGGGAGGCCTGCTTCTCCCTCTCCCTCCCTACCTGCAGCTCCCCCTGCTTCTGCGTGTGTTCTCTCTCTCTCTCTGTCAAATAGATAAATAAAATCTTTAAAAAAAAAAAAGAAAACTGCCAAGCGGGGAAGAGCAGGCAATTGAATAGACATCCTGGGAAAGGAGGAAGTCACGAGCCGGGACCGGGGTGGAGGCGGGCAGTGAGGGGCAGTGTGCGCAGAGTGACAAGGTCAGTGGTTTCCAGCTCCTCGTGGAATGGCCGGTGCTGGGCTCTTCATTCCCTTCCCGCTCCCTGCCCCTTCCCCAGCCCTGGTTTGTCTCCGTCCTGCAAACCACAGCCAGAGGTCCCCGTCCTCCAGACTCTGCCCATATGAGCTTATCCACGTCGCAGGGACCGGGCTGGAGCTCCCAGGCTCGTTGCACGTCATTCTCCCCAGGTGCAAGGGTGATGGTCATCAGGCTGGTGGGACGGTCTCATGGCTGAACGCACTGATCTCGACCCCCCTCATTCTGTCTTCCTAGATCCCCGCCCTTTGTCTGGGGCAGAACAGGATGGCCGCGGCCCAGGTGAGCTCCTGATTTCCCCCCTCCCTTGTTTCCAGGGAACTTGAGGCAGCTTTGGGGCACCTGTACCGTAACCTTGACAAATCTGTCGCTCCCTTCTGCCGTGGCTGTTTTCCATTCAAGCTGTAATCCGCTCCGGTTTCTCCGATCCTTCCGCTCGCCACAAAAACCCAAAATAGAAAACAAGAAAAGAGAGAAGGAAAGTGACTGTTCTCATCTACTTCTTCCTCTGGGAAACGCACCTCCTCTTTGTTCTTCTGCTTCTCAGGGAAGCTCGTTGAAGCCCATAGACTCACTTTTTCTGTCTTCACTTCCGCCTCACTGTTTGCTTTTTCATTATATTCAAATAATGAAAGTAAATCCATGCTTGATGTTCTGTGCACTGAAGAAGAGTCACAACATCCCTGTTTCTTCGGCCCCCGGTGCCACGTTTCTCCTCCGAGTGCCCCCTGGTAACAGTGTGGGGATGGTGTGGGGCGGCTGCGTTTCTGTGAGCTTCACGAGCTGACCACAGGTCCGTAGGCCGTGGTGGGTGAGTGTGTGCACAGATGCCGTGCCAGCCCCGCTCCCGTCTTGTTTTTCCCGCCTGGTTCTACTCTGTGTGCTGTTGCCTCTCAGTGTAGAAAGAAGACTTCCGTTTCCATGCGGTGCTCTGGATGTATCATTCAACTGTTGCTCTCTTTGTGCATAGTCAGCATTTGGATTTTCTTTTTCTGTTCTGTACGGTGCCTCTCGGACGACTCCATGTGTGTGTTCAATAGTGCGGGTATTTAAGGAGGATCCACCCAGAAGTTGGATTTTGGGGTCAAAGGTATTCATACTTGAATTGGCTGTCCCAAATCCTAGACTAATTATGACTCTCCCAAAATGTTAAAGACCAGATAATTTCTGTGTTCAGCTTTTCCAGGCTGTTGAAAGTTGAAAAGGAAACCAGTTGGTTTTATGGAGCCACTTATCTTTAAATTTGATAAAGATATTACAGAAAGTAAGTTATACACCTGATTCACTTGAGACTATGGATGTCAAGATTCTAAACACAGAGTCTGAACAGAGTGTTGATACGTTGAGTCGAGCACTGTGAAAAATGATCTGTACATACGGTAAAAAATTCAAAACAAAAGCTTGTTTAACAAAAGGTGAAAAGTAATTCTCCCCGTCACCCCATGTCCCGTGTCCTTCCTTGTTTCATACGTTCTTGGCGAGATCACGTATGCACGAGTCTTCGCACCTAAGAACACCATTTACTTTGGAACTCTTCCTTCTTCACATATTCCAGCACATTCTGGACTTCCCCACGACCATTCCGTTTCACTGTGTGTTCGAACAAGCCCAGGTTTTTCCACCTGGGCACGCTTGACATTTGGGGCCAGGCAGTGCTGTGTTGTGGAGGGCGGCTCTGTGCCCTGGACGCTATCTAACCGTCCCTGCCCCGGGCTCCCCTGAGGCCAGTGTCCCCACCTCGCCCCCCTCGTGGTGACAGTGAAGAGTTTCTCAGACACTGCCACCCGTTCCCCGAAGGGCTAAATCACCCCCGGGTGGTACCCCATTTACAGAAATGGCTCTGTGATATTCCACTGGCTGGAAATACCGTCCTGTATATTTGCCTTCTGCCAGGGCTGAGCATTGAGGACAGTCTTGTCTTGTGATATCATAAGTGATGCAGCGACACTCAGCCGTGTACGGTTCAGGTTGTTCCTTGTGAGCTTGTCTCATCTGCAGGATAGCTGTCTGGAGGTGAGGATTCTAGGTCGGGGGCTCTGCGCATCGTGAATTTTGACAGCTGAGGGCCTCTGAGCCAGGTGTTCCCCTGCGCTCACCAGTGTGGTCTTGGTCCCCAGCACCTGAGCTGTCACTTGGGAGGGGTGACAGGAGGGTGGCTGCTCTGAGAGCCCCACCTTCCCGTCACTGTCCTGCTGCCCAAGGCGTGTCCCGGCTCGTCTCCGTCTGCAGCGCTGAGTAACCGGCTGCCCCGTGAGGCCTGTTGGGGCCCTGTGGGTGCCACCTGTCTCCCGGACTGAAGACCGGCCAGTGGGGGTGGGGGTCAGGAGGAGATGCAGGTGTCATCGGGGGGGTCCTGCTCTCTCTGTGAGGAATGTGGGCACTCAGAAAAGTGAGCGTTTGTTTGGTGCCGACAACCAAACACAGACGTGTCCTTCCTTACCTCAGTCTGCTGACCAGGTCAGACTCCCACCCTCCCGCTTCCTGTTCCCTCTCATGGTGGATTAGGCACGATTAGCAGTCGGGTGACTGTGCAGCCGCCTTCTGGAGGGAAACAGCCCGGTCCTTGCCTACTGTGTCTTCCCTGCCTGCCTTTCTCCGGCGTGTCTCCTCTGCCCTCACACAGAACACTTTATCTCTGACACTTCTGGTCACCAGATGTGGAGAAGGTTTCCGCACACCACACAACTCGCTGCCGCACCCGATGGGTGTCCTACACGTGACTCAGCTTTGACACTGGCTCCCTGGAGATAGCATCGGATCCCACAGCTTAAGGGTTCAGTCCCACCACACGGCCACCCCCGTGCCCCCCTCAGATGCCAGCCCCGAGTTGCAGGCTTTTGACCAGCGGGCTAGAGGTCAGAGGTCCAGTGACGCCCTCCTTGGATTCGATTATTTGCTAGAGCGTCTCATAGGACTCGGGGACACGCTGACTTAACATTTACCAGTTTGTTAAAGGATATGATGAAGGATACACACGAACAGCCGGATAAACAGATACGTAGGGCAAGGCCTGGGAGGGCCCTGAGCACAAGAGCTTCTGTCCGTGTGGACTTGGCAAGCATCATCCGCCCGGAATATGGATGTGTTCACGCGCCGGGAAGCTCCCCGAAACCCATGCTCTGGGGATTTTATGGCGGCTTCATAACGCAACTCCGATCAGTGGTTAACTCCATTTCCAGCCCCTCTTCCATCGCTGGAGAAGGGTGGGTGGGGCTGAAAATGCAGAGCTTGCAGTCACAGCTTGGCCTTTCTGGTCTCCAGCCCCATCCGCTCACCTCGAGTCACCTCATTAGAACACGAGATGCTCCTTGTATTCTTCTCACGTGCGGATTTGTCAGGGTTTTAGGAGCTCTGCAACAGGGACCTGGAGCCAAGAGCAGTACTTATCTCCTATTACCTCACAGTCCTGACCGAGGAGCTGTGTTCAGAACTGTTGTCATAGCTCTATGTCCCCTGCGAAGCCTTCTCTGCCCGCCCCGAGCAGAACTGACTCCTTTGTAGGCTCCGTTCCCTATTCTGCCTCTGCCATTGCCCTGGGAGGACAGGCAGCCCGCCCTCCTGCCCTCCCTCCCTTTCCTGTGTGCCTTGGTAAGTGCGGCGGTTCTCCCTCTACGAGGGGAAGCGCCCTCAGTTCAGAGAGGGTGTGTTTGTTTTTATTATTCCTTATATCCTCTGGACTTAGCAGCTTGATCTGTGTTCAGTCAGGGAGCTGAAAGATTGCATTTCCAGAGGAAGCTCTCTTTACCGCCTCTTCTGTTTCTTTATAACGTTGAAAATAATTTAGGGGGCATAAACATTGCATCCACTATACGGTCCGAAATTGTGCGGCGAACAGCAGGGAACAGTTGTGTCGAGAAAGGCGGGGCAGTGTCATGTTGAAAGACGTGGGTGTGGCGAGCAGAACGCATGCATTTTCATCCCTCTGTCCTCGCTGTGTGACTCTGGGCAAGTGACTTCCCACTGTGCAAAGCCAGTCTGTCCTCCTGTGTCCGGGGTGTCCCGGGGTGGGCGCCAGATTGAATCTCTGCTGCGTGTGGAAGTCTGAGGAGGGGACACAGGGTCCCGATCCCCGAGCCCAGCACTCCGGGCTCATGAGGAATGTGCCGTTGCAGGAATCCTTGACCTTCAGGGATGTGTTTGTGGACTTCACCCTGGAGGAGTGGCAGCAACTGGACTCCGCTCAGAAGAACCTCTACAGGGATGTCACGCTGGAGAACTACAGCCACCTGGTGTCCGTGGGTGAGGGACGGCTGCGCAGCGTGACTGGGACACGCGTGCTCGTGTCACCTCAGCTGCTGCCCGCTCCGGGGCCTCCGGAGCCCGGAATGAGCTGGGGCCTCAGGCTCACCGCTGGGAAGTCAGAGCCCCGTGTGCACCCCGCCCCGGATGTCTGTGCTCTCGCCCTCTCGGTGACTGGTCTGCACTGAGGGGCACAGAGCCGTCCTCGGGGGGCCGCACCGAGGCCAGACCGTGTCGGTTGGCAAGGAGAGGCCCCGGTTCTGGAACACGTCTGGCATTACTAACGAAGTCTGTGTCGTTTCCCCTCCCAGGATACCTCGTTGCCAGCCCAGATGAGGTCTTGAGATCGGGACGAGGAGAAGAGGCCAGGAGGGCAGAGGGAGGGCCGTCGGCATGGAACTATCCAGGTGAGCCCGCACGCGGCCCGTCGGGCCAGGGCAGGGGACCAGGAGGTCAGCGAGAGCTGGGCGTCATGGGCAGGCCTGGGGGCTCTTCTCAGAGTCCCTAGACTCGGGGACCTGACTTGGCTTCGATGAAACCAGCCGCCGTGGTAGGCACATGACGCCCACCCCCCCACCACCACCACCCTTCCGCAGCCCCTTTGTTCTGCTTGGGGTTCAGGTCCCAAGTCCACATCCCAGTATCCTGGGTGGCCTTCCCCCTTTCCTGCTCCCCCTCCTTTCTGGAAGCTTTGAGGGTGTTTCCCCTCCCGTGGGCATTTGCCTTTTCCTCAGAAGAGATGGGCTGTAGGTGTGACGCGCCCTCTTTATCTGTCGTCCTGTGGGCCCTTTACATCTGACGCTGGGAGCCCTCTTCAGCCTCAGGGAAGTCATCCCGCCTGGCTTGCTGGAGCTGGTGGGGACCAGAAGCTTTGCTGGTGGCCTCCAGCTCGGCCGGGTCGGGCAGCCCCCGTGCTCTCTCCGCGCTCCTGTCGTGCTCAACCGCGTCAGCCTTCACGGGACCCAGTCCTCGCTTCTCAGTCCCCCCGTCTCTTCCAGATGTGACCTGACTCCGCCTGTTGTCAGCTTCCTGCTCTTACCACTGCCTCCCTCCCACTCACCTGTTTTGTCCTCCGTGTCATCTCTGTCTTTCCCCAGAACACAGGGGACCCGGAGAGGACATCCCTCCCGGGCGGCCTGCTTCAGTGAGCGCCGCCTCCGTCCTGGGCACAGCGGCTCTTTGCCTCCTCCGTGGGTTTGGTTGGTTTGGCTCTGGGCCCCCTGTGGGGATCCACACACTCTTCAGACGCCGGTCTTCCTCTTCTTCTGGCGCGCTCCCAGCGGCCACCCCGACGGCTTCCCCACAGCCCGCCTCTGCTGGGCTGTGCACCCTCTCTCTGTCGGGGCCTCCTGGGCTGGCCTGCACCTGCCTCCCCCACGGCTGTTCGGGGGTACGGTGTCCTCTTTGTGCTCCGTCAACCCCATACTCGCTGCCGTGTCCAGATCCATCAGCATTTCTGCTCTGCTCGTGGCCTGCTTTTTCCTGCCTCCGGGGTTTTCAGGAATTGAACTGGCGGAGTCTCGTTCTCAGTTCAGTGGTGCCCTGGAAGGAGAAAGTGCAAGCTCAGAGGCGCAGCCCCCTCCCTGAGTCCAGTAACCTTACGTGAACACCTGTTCTGTTGGAAGGAACCGTATCCACGTTGGGTGTGCGTGCAGGGCAGTCCGGGATCCAGGTCATGTCAGCACATTCCCAGCTACACCTCCACATTCTGCCTCTTCTCGGGGTTTCTCTTTATAATTCTGCGGATGGGCACCTCCTGGGTCCCGGGAATCCCTTCATACCTGCATTTCTGGAGATTTCTATTTTATCTCCCCTCTATGAAAACTCAGGATTTATCTCAGTTCCACCTTGACCTTCTCCTTAGCTCTTCACAATGCTTGTTATTATTTGTAGTTTCTCTGTTGGTTACATTTGTAAGTGTAAATAATAGAGCTCAGCTTCTATGTCTGCATTCCATTTGGTAACTCTCTAAACCTAGCTAAGTGTCTGTGGCTTATTCTCTGCCTAGAACACAGAACCCCAGAGAGAATGCCTGCATCTTATTCTTACTGTCCCGGTGTGGGGCTGGTGGAACATTCCATAAACAATCTTTCCTTTTGGAGGAGGGCAGAGGAAGGAGGTTCGGTGCTCATCCACAGCCAGGGGTCACTGGCTCCGGCTTTGGAGCTCACAGCCCAGACTGGATTTCTGGCTTCTTGGCTCGCTAGCTGTCCCTCTGCACACTCGCCTCAGAGCCTCTTTGCCTGCTTGTAGAGTGGGGCTGATGCTAGAACTTACGGGGTTGTCAGAGCTTAATGAGTGGATGAATGTAAAGCACCAAAACTGGTGCCTCGACCCCCGGGAGCTTTCAGTAGTGGGTATCACTATTTTTATTGTTGTTTTTAATAAAACATGTCTTACTACAGTCTTTGTTAACCCAAGGCACTCACATAGTGACCTGTGGACCCCACAGGATTCTCACGGTTAGGCCCCACCCGATGGAAATTGTTCCAGAAAGCCCCGGGTGGTCCTGGTTCTGTGCACTGTGAGGGACACTGCAGATAGCCCGACGCCCATGGCCAGGTAGGATCCACCGTTTTAAATATCCCCTGAGAAGAGTTCAGAGGCTCGGGGGACACGGCCAGGCCTCACCGAGGAGCATGGGGTCGGGGGGAGGAGACGACAGGAGCAGGTGGACAGCTTTTTCTCTTCCGCCATTCCTCCAGACTTCAAGCTGCTTCGGGACTGCATATTCCCCTGGGCCTATAGGAAATTTCTGGCAGGTCCCAGAAATTCTCTGGTTGTTCTGATGGGGCTCCTGGGTGACTCAGTCAGTTGGGTGTCTGACTCTTGATATTGGCTCAGGTCGTGAGCTCAGTGTCCAGGGCTCCAGCCCTGCATCGGGCTCTCCGCTCAGTGGGCAGTCTGCTTGTCTCCCTCTCCCTCTGCCCCTCCCCCTGCTCACTCTCTGTCTCTCTCTCTCAAATAAATAAATAGATCTTTTAAAAAAATTCGCTGGTTGTTCTGAGAGAAATCTTCTAGAAATGGTTAGTCTCAAGAGTGGCCTCACTCTAGTAATCCGAATTGTCCAATCCCATGGAGTAGGCTGAAGTCTGAAGTTCATCAAAAGGTTGTTAAGCTTTTCACGGAAAGGTCTTTGCCTTTGTGAATTTTCCCTCTTGTTTTCCGTTTTGTTCATTTCTCCTTTTACCTTTATTTCCTTTTTCCTACTTACTTTGGGTTTACTTTGCTGTTCTTTAGCCTTTCTCCCCAACATTTTATTATAAAAATTTTCACACCGAACAAGTGAAAGAATCATAGTTTGAACACCCACAGAATTCCCCCTGGAGTCTACAATGAACATTTTGCTGTATTTGCTTTTTCTTCTTTGTACTAATTCCTCTGTCCTTCCATCAGTCCTCTTTCTTTTTGTGATGAGTTTCATAGTAAGTTTCAGAGATTGGTACCCTTCACCCCTAAATACTGCCAAAGGCATTCATTAACTAGAGGTCACAACTTCTTAATATTGTTTATTCTTAATGTTTAATAGGTATTTTAATAAAAGGAAATTAATAAATAGCACCATATGGCATTTGGTTGTATATAAAATTTTAATGTAATTCACATTTTCATGTATTTTCAATATACATTTATGCAGATGTGACTGTTCTTTTTTTAAGTGAGGTTTATTGAGGTATAATATATATACCCTGAACTTCACCTTTGTTAGGTGTATGATTCTATAGATTTAACAAAGATTTAGTGATGTAACCACCAACACCATCAACATATTGGACTTCTTCATTCCCCTAAAGCATCCCTTTGTGCCCCTTTGTAATTAAAATTCTTTCTCACTTACATATCTGGGATTTGGATTTGGATTCTTCTCATTTCTATTCTTCTAGTTTTATTCTTTCTAGAATATAAATGCATTTCATAGTAAATAACTTTATGTGTCTTGCTTCTTTCACTTACCTTAACACTTTTTAGGTTCATCCATGTTTGATATATGTCAGCAATTTGTTCCTTTTTGAAGGTAAATAATGTTATATTTGTTTATTCACTAAGCAGTTTACACACATTTGAATTTTTTGAATTTTTGGTTATTATGAAAGAAGCTGGTATGAACATTCATGTCCAGGTGTTTGTATGCACACTTATTTATCTTCTTAGGTAAATATCTGGATTGGGATTGCTTGGTCATATGGTGAATGTATGTTTAACTTCATAAGACAGCATCACACTGTTTCCCAGCACGGCTGTACCATTTTTGTTGACCATCAACAACATGAGAGTTCTAGGTGTTTTGCATCCTTGCTAGCACTTGGTATTATGAGTATTGTTAGTCTTTCTTTCTAGTACTTGTGTTGGAGCATCTCATTTTGATTTTAATTTGCACTTCTCCAATAACTAATGTTTAGCGTCTTTTCCTGTGCTCATTAGACTCTACATCTTGGGTGAACTGTTTGTGGTAACTTTTTGCCATTTTTGTTGCTATCAAATGGTTAAGAGTTCTTTATATATTCTGGATGCAAGTCCTTTAGCAGCTATGTGTTTTCCATGTATTTACTCCCAGGCTGTGGCTTGTGTTTATCTTAATAGGATCTTTCAAAAAAAAAGACATTCTTTATTTTGATAATGCCCAGTTTATCAAGCTTTTCTTTTATGATCCATGCCTTTTGTGCCCTATTAAACAATTCTCTTTCTAATCCTAATCCATGGTAACAAAGAGTTTCTCATATGATTTCATTCAGAAGATTTACAATTTTTGGCTCTTATATTTAGGCCAATGGACATAATGAGAGAAGTATTTTTTACCTGGTGTGAGGTAAGGATCAATGTTCTTTCTTTTGCCTATGCATATTCAATTATTCCAGCAGCTTTTCTGAAAATACTATATTTCCTCTATCAGTTTACCTTGGCTCCCTTGTTGAAAACAGTTGAACACATATGTGTTGATCTATGTGCCTGTACTGCACTTCTTAATTACTGTAGCCTTACATTTAGTGTTCAGATCAGGTGCTATGAATCTTCCAGCTTTGTTCTTCCTTTTCATAATGTCTTGGCTATTCTAGGTCCTTGATAGTTTCGTATAAGTTTTAGAATCAGCTTGTCAGTTTCTACATAATAGCCTGTGGGGATTTTGTTTGGGATTGCATTCATTCTGTGGATCATTGAAATACCAATATTGAGTCTTCCAATTCATGAACGTGATGTATCTCTCTATTTATTTAGGTCTTTTAAAATCTATCTCAGTAAGGTTGTAGTTTTGAATGCACAGGTCTTGCATAGGAAGTGCAATTGCAATTTATTCTATTTTCAGTATATTTACTTTTTGTCAATATCTCCGTATTTTTTTAGTTTAATAGTTGCTCTAGGGATTAAGATACACAGTTAATCTTTTACATTGTACTTGGGCATATATTTTATTTTGCTTTTTTGTTTTCATAACTTTTAATTTTGATATAGTTTCAGATTTACAGAAAATTTCAAAATCAATACCAGAAACTCCTATAGACTCTGCCCAGATTCACCAGTTGGTTGCATCTTGCCCTGTTTGCTTTGTCGCGTTATGTATCTACGTCTGTCTATTATCTATAGGCATGTATTTATATTTAAATGCACTTTTCTGAACCATTTAAGACTGGAGGTGCAATGCCCCTTCACCCATAACACATCACTGTATATTTTCTAAAAACCAGGATTCCCTTTTATAACCCACTGCGGTTATCACAATTGGGAACTTCCACATCAATACACACTGTCCGCGTATTCAAATGTCACCAGCTGCTCAAGTGATGTCCCAGTGGGCGGCCTTGGTAACCAAGCCGGTTGCCAAGGCAACAGATTCCTGCAGCCTTGTCAGCGGGCAGCAGCTCAGAGGAGCTTGGCTGTGCCTCCTGGGGAGCAGCCTGGGGGAGGGCAGCCCCCACTAGGCTTGGAGATGGTCCTTGCCCCAGGGTCAGCGTTCATGGAGCCTTGGGGACCACACAGAGTGAAGTTCCTCCTGGCTACTTAGACGTACGTTTTAACATTTCAAACAATATGTAGAAGCTTTAATATAGGTCCCTTTACCTTATCTCCTTTATGTTATAGTTTTCAAATGCATTATATGTACATACATTTTAACCCCCCCCCCCGACAATGTTACCATTTTTGCTTTCAACTACCATACATATCTTAAATAATTCAAAAGGAGAAAAATGATCTGTTATACTTACCCAGATATTTTACCATTTCTGCTGCTCTTTATTTATTCCTGAAGTTCTGTGCTTCCCTCTGATACTATTTCCCTTCACTCTGAAGATCCTGTGTCATTTCTCTTAGAACAAATCTACCAGTGACAATATCTCTTCGTTTTCCTGTGTGAATTTTTAAATTTCATCTTCATTCTTGAAGGATATTTTTGCTGGATACAGAATTCTGTTGACATTTCTTCACCTTTAGTATTTTTAAGATGTTCCATTATCAGTGCGCCTGGGTGGCCCAGTCAGTTAAGCATCCGACTCTTGATTTTGGCTCATGTCATGATCTTGGGGTTGTGAGATCAAGCCCTGCATGGGGCTCCATGCCCAGCTTAAGATTCTCCCTCTCCCTCTGCTGCTTCCTGCCCTCCCTCTCTTAAAAAAAAATTCTGAAAAAAAAAGATGTTCCATTATCTTCTGGCCTCCATTATTTCTGATGACAACTTCACAGACATTTGGATCATTGTTTCCTCATATGCAGTGTGCTTTTGTTCAAGGTTTTTTTTTTTTTTCCTCAACTTTGCTTTCCAGCAATTTGATTGTAATGTTTCTGGGGGTTTCTTTGAGTTTATATTTTTTCTGGTGTGCTGAGCTTCTTTTTTTTAAGATTTTATTTATTTGTTTGAGAGAGAGAGCAGGGGGAGGAGCAGAGGGAGAGGGACAAGCAGACTTTGCGCTCAGCGCAGAGCCCAATGCGGGATTGGATCCCATAACCTTGATATCATGACCTGAGCTGAAACCAAGAGTCAAGACACCCAACCAACTGAGCCACCTGAGCCACCTAGGCTGTGCTGAGCTTCTTGAATCTATAAATTTATATCTTTCTCCAAATTTGGTACCTTAAAAAAATTTTTTTTTAATTTTTTAAGTATTTTTTAAAAGATTCTATTTGAGAGAGAGTAGAAAGAGCATGAGCAGGGTGGGGGCAGAAAGAGGGAGAAGCAGACTCCCTGCTCAGCAGGGAGCCTGACACAGGGCTCAATTCCAGGACCCTGAGATCATGACCTGAGCTGAAGGCAGATGCTTTACTGACTGAGCCACCCAGGCGCCCCCAAATTGGAAAATTTTTGGCCATTACTTCTTTCGATCTTTTTTTTTTCTGCACCAGTCTCTTCCTTTGAGGACTCTAGTGACATGAATGTTGGATCTTTTGATATTGTCCTACAGGTATCTGATACCATTTTTTCCTTTCTTGTTTTTCCCAGTCTTTTTTCTCTCTGTTCTGCAGTTTGACAGGTTGGATCATCTTTGTCACTTTAACTCCAAGTTCATTGACTCTTGCCTCTGTCATTGCCATTCTGCTAAGTCCATCCCATGAGTTGGTTTTCTAATTTCAGATAATTGTGTTTTTTAGTTCTAAATTTTAATTTCTTTTTTACAGTTCTATAATCTTGAGAATTTCTATTTATCCATTTATTTCAAGTGTATTTACCTTTATCTCATAGAGCTTAGTTATAATAGTTGCTTAAATGTCTTTGATAATTCTAGTACCTGCGTGATCTCAGGATTGGCATCGGTTGATTGTCTTTTCCCTTAAGAATTGGTCAGATTCAGGGGTGCCTGGGTGGCTCAGTCATTAAGCGTCTACCTTCGGCTCAGGTCATGATCCCAGGGTCCTGGGATTGAGCCCCGCATCAGGTTCCCTGCTAGGCAGGAAGCCTGCTTCTCCCACTCCCACTCCCCTTGCTTGTGTTCCCTCTCTCACTGTGTCTCTCTCTGTCAAATAAATAAATAAAATCTTTAATTTTATTTTATTATGTTAGTCACCACACATTACATCATTGGTTTTTGATGTAGTGTTCCATGATTCATTGTTTGTGTATAACACCCAGTGCTCCATGCAATACGTGCCCTCCTTAATACCCATCACCAGACTAACACATCCCCCCCTCCAAAACCCTCAGTTTGTTTCTCAGAGTCTATAGTCTCTCATGGTTTATCTCCCCCCCGATTTCCCCCTGCCTTCATTTTTCCCTTCCTACTCTCTTCTTTATTTTTTTTATTAACATAAAATGTATTATTTGTTTCAGGGGTACAGGTCTGTGATTCATCAGTCTTACACAATTCACAGCGCTCACCATAGCACATACCCTCCCCAATGTCCATCACCCAGCCACCGCATCCTTCCCACCCCCCTCCACTCCAGCAACCCTCAGTTTGTTTCCAGAGATTAAGAGTTTCTTACGGTTTGTCTCCCTCTCTGGTTTCATCTTGTTTCATTTTTTCCTCTCTTCCCCTATGCTCCTGTCTTGTTTCTCAAATTCCTCATATCAGTGAGATCATATGATACTTGTCTTTCTCTGATTGACTTATTTCGCTTAGCATAATACCCTCTAGTTCCATCCACGTCGTTGCAAATGGCAAGATTTCAGGGTTTTTTGATGGCTGCATAATATTCCATTGTATATATATATATATATACCACATCTTCTTTATCCATTCATCTGTTGATGGACATCTAGGCTCTTTCCATAGTTTGGCATTGTGGACATTGCTGCTATAAACACGGGGGTGCACGTACCCCTTTGGATCACTACATTTGTATCTTTGGGGTAAATACCCAGTAGTGCAATTGCTGGGTCATAGGGTAGCTCTATTTTCAACTATAAATAAAATCTTAAAAAAAAAAAAAGAATTGGTCAGGTTTTGCTGGTTGGTTGTTATATTGAATAATTTTGAAGATTTTATTTATTTATTTGAGAGAGAGAGAATGAGAGACAGAGAGCATGAGAGGGAGGAGGGTCAGAGGGAGAAGCAGACTCCCCGCTGAGCAGGGAGCCCGATGCAGGACTCGATCCTGGGACTCCAGGATCATGACCTGAGCCGAAGGCAGTCGCTTAACCAATTGAGCCACCCAGGCGCCCTATATTGAATAATTTTGGATTCTATCCTGAATAATGGAGATTGTTTTGTTGTTTTTAATCTTCGTTTATCACATAATACACCTGGTTAGATTCAGACCACCAGTTTTGTCTCACCTTCTGTGGGTGTTAATTCCATTCAGTTCAGTTTTCAAAGCCTTTGCCATTTTTCTTAGCATCTTTCCTGTGTATGCACCATTCAGGGGTTAGTTTGAGACTTGAGTGGTGATTTAAGTCTTTGTGCAATTATCAAAGACTTTGCGTTCCTACTTCAGGTCTCTCTCAAGCATTTGTTATTCCGGTGTTACTCAGACTTGACCTGTGGTTTAAATCTTAGTTTAGTTCAGTTCTTAAAGCTTTGGTGTGAGGCTTTCCTTACCCCTGCATGCATAGTCCTTGGATGAGCTCAGAACTTGTGGAGGTTCATAGGCCATGGGGACAGAGTCTTGCAAAAATATGAGGGGGGACAAAAAGGAAACCCACTGTATGAGCTGCTTCTCTACCTTTTGACTCCCCCTCAGAGTGCCTGCTTTTGTTTATTTTTCAGAATCCTCAAGTAATTGCTTTACATATTTTGTCCAGAGTTTTTCGTTGCAAGAGCAGAATCAGTAGGAGAGAGAGGCTATGGTAGATCTCCTCCATTGTGGCCAGTAATGGAAACCTTGATTTTATTCATTCTTGCTTTTGTCTTTGTTATTTCTGTCCTTCTGCTAGTTTGAATTGAATATTTTCTCCTTTCCTTGTTTCATAAGGTAGAAGCTTAGGTCATTGCTTTAACAGCTTCCTTTTCTAATGTAAGCACTGGGAAAGCTTTGACTGTCTCTGAGTACTGATTTAGCTATTTTCACCCCTTTATTGTGGTATAATTAACTTATAAGAAATTGCATGTCTTTATAGTGCACAATCTGGTCAGTTTTGACATGCACACCCATGAATCCATCACCACAATCAAGATAATGAAGTCATAGAATGAACTGGGAAGGATTTCCTCCCTTTTCAGTTCTTTGGAAGAATTTGTATAGAAGTTGGTATTATTTCTTCCTTAAATGTTTGATAGAATTCCCCCGTGAAGTCATCTGGGCCTAGAGTTTTCTTTGTAGAAAGATTTAAGCTACAGTTTCAATTTCTTCAGTAATATCTATTGAACCAATATCTGGTTTATTCATATTATTTCATCTTTTTTTTTTCTTTTGCATATAGTCTTTTTTTTTAAATTTTATTATGTTATGTTAGTCACTATACAATACATCATTAGTTTTTGATGTGGTGATCCACGATCCATTGTTTTCGTATAACACCCAGTGCTCCATGCAGCATATTATTTCTTCTTCAATGAGCTTTGGTAATTTGTGTCTTTCAAGGAGTTTGTCTGTTTCACCTAAGTTGTCAAATTTCTTGGCATAAAGGTGTTCATAATATTCTTTTATTATCCTTTTAATTTCTGAGGGTCTGTGGTAGCCTCATTTCTAGTTTTAAAAGTCCAATCACATGTCGTCGTGAAAACTATGAACTTTATTGAAAGGGAAATCTCTCCCCCAACAAATGCCTGCTTCACTGCTTCAGGCTGGGCAGTTTTAGTGGCTAAAGAAGCATGCTCAGCTTTTTCTTTCTTTACTCTCCTCGCTAGCTCTTCTCCCTTTTCCTCATCCCCCACTCGACAACTAGGCCGTCTCTGGCTCCGTGGCTCCCTGGCTGAAGCAAGTGAGGAAGGAAGGAGATACAAAGGACAAAAATAGTTCGACCTGATTGATAAAGATGTAATTAGATATTGGTGCCCTCTGCACATGGCAGATTCCAAAGACCAGTTCTTCTTCCTGCCCTTGGCACTTTAAGGTTTCCTTAGAGATGCCTCGGCTAGGGCCCTGATTGCAATTTTCTCCTTATAGGCAGTGTCTCTACTCCAACAAGGCATTTAGCATATCTCCTCCCTGTTTAGCAAACCTCCAGCCCCATGGCACACCTCCAGTCTCTCTTTGCTGAGGTCACCGTGATGCTAGCAGGAAGCCCTCTGTCCAAAGTAACCTGCCTGTTCACATCTAGAAGGGCCACATCTGCCTTGTAGTGTGTGTGTGTGTGTGTGTGTGTATCCCTGGCACCTTGATCTCTTCACCCCCTATGCAACCTCTTTGCTGCCACAGACTACCTGAGCCCACGCGGCACCTGTAGTTTTTCTAGGTGCAGATTAGGTGCCAAGTCCTCTGTGTGCCCCAAACTCTAGCAGACGTATATCAAGCAAGTTGTCTCCTTGAAGTCCTTACTAGATTAGGGGTCAGATGAACATACTCCTCCCACCCCTGTTGTTGGAGAGAGAAGATACTGCAGTTTTCCCACAGCTCTCCCGGAAGCAGTCTTCTTCCTCAGCTTATTCGACCTTAACCTCTTAGACTTTTAAGGTATATGTTAGTGCTGAGGGACATGGTGGTTTTATGAGGGACATAAATGGTTTTGACCTGCTCCTTTTAAGTCCTGCAAGGGTCTCTGGACTGGAGAAGCACTTGGTAGGATTGTATTACCAGCCTTTGAAACAAAAAGTGCGCTTTTTTTTTCTTGTGATAAGAACTTTTAAGATTTACTCTCTTAGCAGCTTTCAAATATATAATACAGTATTATTATTAACTATAGTCACCTTGCTTTACTTGGGTTTTAATACCGTGTTAAACCAATTCCCTAAGAGTATGGGTTGCAGCTGGGTGGGCAGAGAGAGCTTCCTGAAATATCTGCAACTTGAGGTTTGGAATGGGAAGCATCGATCGATGTTAAAATGCAAAGCTCTGTAACATTATGCGGCCAAACTGATAGTACAGACAGGGCGTGATTTAGATCAGGGCCGCCTAGTAGAACTTTCTGCACTGATGGCAGTGTTTTTTTCTCTCTCTCTGTGAAATTGTAACATGGGCACACTCTTTCCATTTTACTCATCTGGTAAGTGTGAATTGGTGTCTTACTGTAATTTCCATTTCCCATTCTAGTAAAGGTATTTATCATTTCATATGGTATTGACTCTTTGGATTTCCTCCTCTGTGGCTTGCCTGTTCATATCCTTCGTGTTTTTGGTGGGGTGTTTGTCTTTTTTTTATTGATTTAAATGGCTTCTTCATATATTCTCGATTCCAATTTTGTGTGTAGTCAATATCTTAGTTTGGGCTATTGAGGTGTTTTTCGAGTAGAAGTTTTGATTGTAATGTAATCAGATTTATCAGTTTTTCGCTAGTTGGTGCTTTTTGTGTAAATTGAAGTAATTTTTTTCTGGTTGAGGTCATAAAGATGTTATCACATAATATTCTCCCAACACTTGAAAATTTTGCTTTTTTTTTTTTCTTTTTTACTTTCTTACAATCTGCCTGGAATTTGTTTTTATGTAACTCGTGAGGAAGGAGCTCTTAGTTCACCTTTTTTCCCCACGTGGACACCCACTCATACCATGCCATGTATGGAACTCTTTCCACGATGGTGTGTGACACCAGTTCAGTCAGAGGTCAAGTTACCCAGATGCGTGGGTCTGTGCCGAGGCTTTCTATTTTGTTCCATTGGTCTGTTTGTCCCTCTGCCACTATCATTATTCAAATGAGTTAAAAAATATAAAGCCCTTAAAACTGCCTGACACTTAGTGAACGGCACGTAAATGTCAGCCGCTGCGCCATTCTTACCGTTGCTGATGTTGGTAATAGCTCGTCGGATGACTCCCCCTTATCTCCTTTGACTCCTTGGTCATTCACATAGGAATTTTAGGATTGGTTTCTCAAGTTCTATGGAAAACCCTGTTTGGGATCCCTAATGCAATTGCACTGTGTTTGGAGATGAGCTGGGAGTAGGTTGGGGATGGGCATCTTGACACTATTGAATTTTCCTGTCAGCGAACTCTTAACTCAGCTTCTCTTTTCTGCCATTCAGTAGTGTTCTGAATTTGTCTTCAGGAAGTGCTTCCATATCTTTTGTTAGATTTATTCCTAGATATCTCTTAGTTGTTACAGCAATTGTGATTGAGATCTTTTTTTTCCTATTACATTTTCTAATTGGTAAATACTAGTGCATGAGAATGCTAGTGATGTTTATATATTCAACTTGTGAACAGAAACCTTTCTAGTTGCTTTTCTTAATAGTTTTTAGATTCTCTTGAGTCTTCTGTGTAAACAGTTGTCTTCATAAAAACAATTTTGTCTTTTCCTTTCCAATTATACATTTTCCCATTGACTGATGAATGGATAAAGAAGAGGTGGGGTGTGTGTGTGTGTGTGTGTATGTGTGTGTGTGTGTGTGTGTATGATGGAATATTAGCCATCAAATCTTGATGAAATCTTGCCATTTGCAATGACATGGATGGAGCAAGAGGGTATTATGCTAAGTGAAACAAGTCAGTCAGAGAAAGACAAATACCATATGATCTCACTTGTATGTGGAACTTAAGAAACAAAACAGATGAACATAGGGGAAGGGAAAGAGAAGAGAGGAAGGCAAACCTTAAGAGACTCTTAACTATAGAGAGCAAACTGAGGGTTGCTGGAGGGGAGGTGGGAAGGGGGATGGGCTAAATGGGTGATGGGCATTAAGGAGGGTACTGGTTGGGATGAGCACTAGGTGTTGTATGTAAGTGATGAATCACTAAATTCTACTCCTGAAACCAATATTACACTACATGTTAACTATGATTTAAATTAGAACTTAAAAAAAAACCCCAATTGCACATTTTCTTTCTTTTTCCTATATTAGTCAGGGCCTGTAGTATAGTGTTTAATAGATGTAGTGATAGTGAATTCCCTGTTTGTTTCTGATTTTAATGAAAATAATGGGGACAGTGATAGTAATATAATGATAGGCAGTATCTGAGTGTTTGCTATGTTCTGGATGCTTTGTACATACTTAATCCTCTGAACAACCCTATCAAGTAGGCTGGTTGGTATCCTCATTTTATAGATGAGAAAACTGAGGCACAGAGAGATGACAGAGCTCCTCCAACTCACCATTAAGTATATTTGCTGGGGTATGTTGAAAGCTCCCTTTCATCAAAAGCTTCTTTTATATTCCTAATTTGCTAAGACTTTCTTAAAAATCGTAAGGGGCACCTGGACGGCTCAGTTGGTTGAGCATCCAACTCTTGATTTCAGCTCAGGTCATGATCTCAGGGTCATGGGATCAAGCCCCAAATCAGGCTCTGTGCTCAGTGCAGAGTCTGCTTGTCCCTCCCCCTCTGCTCCTCTCCTGCTCGTGCACTCGCTCGCTTGCTCTCTCTGTCTCTCTCAAATAAATAAATAAAATCTTTTAAAAAATCAAGAACGGATGTTATATTTTCTCAAATGCTTATTTTCTGCATCTATTGAGAAGATGATTTTTTTCTCCTTAATCTGTTAATGTGGTGGATTATATTAATAGATATTAATATAATAGATAATTGAACTGTGGGGCGCCTGGGTGGCTCAGTCGTTAAGCGTCTGCCTTCGGCTCAGGTCATGATCCCAGGGTCCTGGGATCGAGCCCCGCATCGGGCTCCCTGCTCCGCGGGAAGCCTGCTTCTCCCTCTCCCACTCCCCCTGCTTCTGTTCCCTCTCTCGCTGTGTGTCTCTCTCTCAAATAAATAAATAAATAAATAATAAATATTATACACACACACACACACACACACACACATATATATATAAAATTGAACTGTTCTTGCATTCCTGTGCTTAAATTCTACTTCGTTGTGAAGCATTTTTTTTTTTTTAAAGATTTTATTTATTTATTTGAGAGAGAGAGAATGAGAGAGAGAGCACATGAGAGGGGGGAGGGTCAGAGGGAGGAGCAGACTCCCTGCAGAGCAGGGAGCCTGATGCGGGACTCGATCCCGGGACTCCAGGATCATGACCTGAGCCGAAGGCAGTCGCTTAACCAACTGAGCCACCCAGGCGCCTGAAGCATTTTTTTTTAATTCATTGAAGTCAGTCTACTCAAGTTTAAGAGTTTTGCATTAATGTTTAGAGATGAGTTAGATTTCCTTGCCTTGCGCCGGCCTCTTACTCTCGTAGACACGGTTATACTGGCTACATAAAACAGACCGGGTACTTGCCCTTCTTTTTCTAGTTTCCGAAACTGTATTGACTAAAGTATACCTGTTCTTGTGAGGTGGTATCAATCATCTACAAAAACATCTGGATAGGATGCCCTTTTTTAGGGCAAGACTTTTGATTACAGAGTGAAGTTTATAATTTTTAAAATAATTACTGATTTATTCATGTTTTGTACATCTTCTGTCAGTTCTGGTCATTTTTCTAGACAATTATGTTTCGTTTGAGATTTCAAATTTACTGACTTAAGGCAGAATTCTCTTGATGAAAAGAAAAATAGGTTTGATTTTATCAAAGTAAATCATGGCCAAGGTTTAAAGAATAAAATAAGTGTGGTAAAACTATAAAGAAAGTCAAAGGCATATAAACATAAAATTCAGGATAGTGATTATCTAAGAAGAAAGAAAATGAAATGGGCACATCAACTTCAAAGGGAACAATAATTTGGTTTTTTTTTTGTTTTTTAAGTAGGCTCCACACCCAACATGGGGCTTGAACTCATGACCCTGAGATCAAGAGTCGCATGCTCTACCAATGGAGCCAGCCAGGCGCCCCATGATAATTTGTTTTTTTAACAAGTGGTGGATAGGCAGGTGTTTTTTGTATCACTATTCTTTATAATTTACTGTGTCTTCAAATAATTATGTAAAATTTTCTGCTACGGAAGATTGCTCACCTTACTGCCCCTGCCACTCACACACATACTCACACACAGAGACTTTTGGTTCCCCAATGTTCCCGATATGGTTATACCACAAATTTGGTTTCCGACAGTACTGTTGCTTACGACATTATGACTGTGTAAACACTGGACACAGTTGAGCCATGTAGTAATCTAGGATTCATTTAGCTTTCCTGTATAACTTTTTGTTTCCTTTGGTTAATAATTGTTTTGTTTCTTTTATTTGCTTCTTTCTCTCTGTACTTATCACCAGTTCAACTTTTAATACTCCATATCCAGCTGTCTAGAGTGACTCTGAATGCTTCCAGAACTATCAGGGGTTCCATCAATGTTCTTCCCCTGAGTTTGTCTGGAGCCATCTGACCGTCTCCCTTCTGGGTGGATTATCCTCATTCCTGCTCGTGCGACTGCCATCCTCACATCCTTCACCATCACTCAGGGGATTCCCGCTACTTTCTGCATTGTTGGAGTCCCCATTTGCTTTATGCCATGACTTCTTCCATATTTCATTGGAGCACATTCTTCCAGTACCTAACGAAGAAAGAATGTAGGTCCATGGGAGGTAAATTTTTTGAGATTTTTTTAATATCTAGACGTGTTTGTTATCCTTGTCCTAGATGGAGAGTTGAGCTTGGGGTAGAGTTCTAGGATGGACATTTCTTTCCCTTAGACTTTTGAAGGCATTGCGCCATTGTCTTCTGATTTTCAGTTCCTTTTGAGAACTCTGAATCTATTCTGATTATTGATACCTGGTATCAATTTTTTTTTTCTGTCTGTAAGCTTAACCCCCTCCTCCCCTTTATCTCATGCTCTCTGACTTTTCTCCGTGTGCCCTGATGTGGGATCATTTTCACCAGTATTGCTGCGCCCTGGGGTAGGAGATAAATCCCCACAGGGATAGTTGCTCCGTTCTCGTGCAGAGCCAAGATGCTGCAGAGCTGGACGGCTACATTTCAAGTCCAAGTGGCCAGCACGGTTTTTTAAAAAGCCCTTTTCACTTTGTGGAACGTTCCAAGTTGACCCAGTAAAAATAGGCGCCTCAGGCCAAAAAATCATCAGCCTCTAATGGTCAGGCATCTAGGCTCCCAGAAGAGAACAGGCGTTCAGTGCCCCAAGCCGGCAAAATAGTCTTATCAACATAGGGAACGTTCCGAAAGCTGAATTCCCAGCCTTGAGCCAGGCGCCTGGCTTGCTGTGTTAGCACTTGCCTGCCCACTACCTTTACTGGTGCTCTTTATTTCTTCATGTGGGTTTGAGTTCCCATATTGTGTCCTTTCTTTCTTAGAGCGGAGCTCCCAGTTAGGTCAACAAGTGAGGATGGGGCTTTTGATGGAGGCCCAAAACACGTCAGCCCCTCAGGCTCCTGGGAGGCTGCCAGTTTTCACTGCTTATGGGCCAGAGTTGGGGAGCCGGTGGCTTGGGGTAGGGGGAGAAGAGGTGAGTAGCGCCAAGTGAAACACTACAGATTTGGCTCTTCTCACTGAGGTTCACTGGTTCTTCTTGAATAAATGCTTCTTGATTCCTTGTGTGCCTTTGGTTAATTTCCAAAGTCTTGAAAGGATAGATATTGATAATTTTGCCAGTATTTTCATTGTTCTCGTGGGGGAGATTTACTGAGATCCTCACTGTCTTCCCGGAAGTCCTGCCTTAGGGCATTTCTCTTAAAACTACAGAAAAGTACAGAAAATCATCATTGTAACTAATACCCGTGTACTTACCTACCAGAAGTAGCAAATGTCAATATTTTGATACTTGCTGGTGGTGTTTTCTTTAATAAAAGAAATAGAGGTTTACAAATAAAGGTCAAGGCCTCTTCCTTTCCTGAGGCCTGTTCCTCTCATTCACTCCCCAGGCAAACAGTATCATGAATTTGGTGACTATCCTTCTAATCGATGTTTTTATATTTGCAGTACATAGATTTGTATCTGTAATCATATAGTGTTCCTTTTGTAAATTTACCAGATTACTGGGCTTGAACTGTAAGGTTTTTTCTAAAACTTTCTTTCTGTATTCAGCGTTGCCCTTTGAGCTTCACCTCTGCTGATACATTACATTTAGTTCATTCATTTTAACTCTGGTATAGCATTCCAGCATCTGAGTATTGCAGTCCATCGATCCGTACCTCCATTACTGGGAAATTTCATTGTTTATATTTATTGCCATTCTTGTACATGTATCCTGGCCCACACTTGCAGAATTTTCTCTGTGGTGTAACTACAAGTGTAATACACAGTAGGGTATGTACATTTTTAACATTACTGGATGTTGTTTACCTTTCTTCTCTCCCATCCATAGAATCAGTTTGCCTTGCATATTTAAGAATTCTGCATCTGTTTGGGGCGCCTGGCTGACCCAGTCAGTGAAGCATGTGACTCTTGATCTCAGGGTTGTAGGTTTGAGCCCCGTGTTACAAATAAAATCCTGAAAAAAAAGAGTTTTGCATCTACTTAAGTGAAATTGCTTCGTAATATTCTCATATTCTGTTCTTATTTGCTTTTGGCATCAAGATCATTCAGTTTTATATAACATAAGCATTGTTTTACCACCTGTGTTTTGGTTGTTAAGTACCAGGTACATCTCTTTCCATAATTTTATTTTCAATATTTCTCTCTCATTTTGCTCTAATTATCTTTGGAAAACATAAAGCTGATTTTGAAAAATACAATTTAATATGATTGCCCTTTAACTAATGGGGTTAATATATATTTATTGTGCCATTACTATGTTAGTATTTCTTCTTTTCTTGTATTGTCTATATATCCTGCTTTTTCTTTACCTCTTTTTTTTAAAGACTTTATTTTAGAGAGAGCGAGAGAGCGAGCAGGGGTAGGGGCAGAGGGAGAGGGAGAGAATCTCAAGCAGACTCCATGCTGAGTGCGGAGCCCGACACGGTGCTCCACATGACCCGAGCCAAAATCAAGAGTCAGATACCCAACCTACTGAGCCACCCAGGTGCCCCTCTTTACCTCTTTCTTCCTGCCCTTATTGCATTTTTACACCCCTCCCCCTGACTTTTTCCCTTTGGTTATTTTCCTCCTGAAATATTCAAGTATCAAGCATTATTGTTAGCCAGGCTTTGTGTGTGATAAATTCCCTGCCTTTTCTTGTCCAAAACCACTCTCTATTCTTTCCATTTGGATTTTCTATTAAACCTATGGTGGAACTTACATTTTTCTCTTTGTCTTACCCTATTTCCATTTTGTTAGCTCTTTATGTTACATTCTGGGTGACTTCCTAAGGTCTGTCATCTGATTCATTAAATCTGTCTTTATCTGTGACTAGTCTGATGTTCAACTTATTTAGAGTTTTAATAATATCTATATTTTCTATTTATATGTTTCTTTTTTCAAATGTTCCCTTTTTTACCCCATAATATAGCTCTTACTCTCTTTCTTTGAATATTTGAAATTTTAAAGTCTAGATTTTTCTGTTAGCTGCAGTTCTAGGAATGGGGTATCTTTAAATGTATCTGCTGATTATCTCTCAAGATGGTTCATTTCCTTGTGAGGTTTAAATTATTTTACTGTGAACTCTTCAGTGAGAATTGGTTTTCCATAGAAGTTCTGTGAGTCCTAAGCTATAAAAACATAAGAATATATCTTTTAGAGTTTGCCACTCCTAGGAACCTACGAATAACAGGACCAATTTTTATGTTAATTTTTCAGCTTGTGGGCTCTTTACTAAAACTATGATATTTTCAGATTGAGTTACATTACTAGGCCTTTGCTTTCTTATATATTATATCTTTCTTTCCAGTTTCCTTGACCAGTGGGGAGTCTTTCTAGCTCCCCATTAACAAACATGGAAGCCCCTTGTGATTCCAGCTGTAAGTGGGAATTACATACCAGTTTCCTGAACATTTTTGCCCTGTGGTCTGGATTTCACTGCAAATCCTCAAACTTCAGTTTCTGTTCACCCCATCACTTTAAATTTCCGCTTCACTTTTGACACCCAATACATTTCTTGGTTTTGAGCTTGACTATGTATTAAATTACTTTTGTTAAATATGGGCCAGCATTTCTTTGTGTTTACAGTCAGAGGAGGTGGTGCTAGTGAGGCATGGAGGGAGCCCATCCACATCAGCTCAAGTCCTACTGATAGGAGTTCACAGCAAGATGTTTATGAACTAATATTATCCCATAACATTATAGTAGAAATGTTTACAAGTTTGATGAGTTCTTTGCAATTTTTTATAGAATTCTGGCAAGTTGATGACCAGATAGACAACCACAAGGAAAGCCAAAACCAACTTCTGTGGCAAACTGCATTAGTAGACAAGGAAACACAGAAGGATCAAAGCGGCCAAGAATTCACAAGCTTCAGAAAAATCATTTATCCAAACACAGACTTTGTTTCTATAAGACAAAGACTCCCTAAATATTATTCCTGGGGAAGGTGTTCAAAACATAATTTAAACTTTCTTTGTCAAAATAGAAGCTATGTAAGAAAGAAAGATGATGAATGTCAGGCACATTGGAAATTATGCTTCCATTCTAATCTCAATAATGCTCAACCTGCAGAGAAATTTTTTGAGCCCAATCAACGTGGAAGAGCCCTCCACCAGAAGCAAGCACTTAATAAAACTCAAAGAATTCAAACTAGGGAGAAACTCTATGAGTGTTCTGAATGTGGGAAAGTGTTTATCCAGAAAGCAAACCTTGTAGTACATCAGAGAACTCACACAGGAGAGAAGCCTTATGAATGCTTTGAATGTGCAAAAGCCTTCAGCCAGAAGTCAACCCTCATTGCTCACCAGAGAACTCACACAGGGGAGAAGCCCTATGAATGCAGCGAATGTGGAAAAACCTTTATCCAGAAGTCAACTCTGATTAAACACAAGCGAACTCACACAGCAGAGAAACCATTTGTATGTGGTGAATGTGCAAAAGCCTTTAAGAGTTCATATCACCTTATTAGACATGAGAAAACACACATTAGGCAAGCATTTTATGAAGGAATCCACTTTGGTAAGTCCAGCCTTATGCATCAAAGGACTCATAACGGTGAGAAACCTGAGTGTAATAAACATGGGAAACCCTTTGATGAGAAAGCCAACCCCATTAAACACCAGAGATCTCACACAAAAGAGAAACTTTATGAGTGCAGTAAATGTGGGAAAAGCTTCAGGGGAAAGTCACACCTCTCTGTTCATCAGAGAATTCATACAGGGGAGAAGCCTTATGAATGCAGCATATGTGGGAAGACTTTCAGTGGGAAATCACACCTCTCTGTCCATCATAGAACTCATACAGGAGAGAAGCCTTATGAATGCAGAAGATGTGGAAAAGCATTTGGTGAAAAGTCAACCCTTATTGTACATCACAGAACTCACACAGGAGAGAAACCCTATAAATGCAATGAGTGTGGGAAAGCCTTCAGCGAGAAGTCACCACTGATAAAACATCAGAGAATTCATACAGGGGAAAGGCCCTATGAATGCAGTAACTGTGGGAAAGCATTCAGTAGGAAGTCAACTCTCATTAAACATCAGAGAATCCACACAGGGGAAAAACCCTACAAATGCAGTGAATGTGGGAAAGCCTTTAGTGTGAAATCCACTCTCATTGTACATCACAGAACTCATACGGGAGAAAAACCCTATGAATGCAGGGACTGTGGAAAAGCCTTCAGTGGGAAGTCGACTCTCATTAAACATCAGAGAAGTCATACAGGAGATAAAACCTATTAAGATACTTGAGAGTGAGAGAATGTCACTATTCGTTATACCTCATTATGTATCACTTCATCCTGGGGAGTAACCTTATAAATGTCAAGAATGTCAGAAAGTCTTCAGGTATTATTTAATGTTCCTTTAATATAATAAATGGTACAAAAGCATAATTCCAGAAGCATGTAATAAATGTGATCAGTTTTTTACCCAGAATTCTTACCCACGAGTGGAAAATTGTACATCAGAGAATTTGAGGAAATGTTTGTGGTAATCTGTTAAGTGAAAAAACGGATTATAAAACAATATACCATATGGTTTACATTGTAAAAAAAAATAGGAAGAATAGGCACCATTGTATCAGTGATTCTGGGTGGTAGAAAAATGGCAACTTTATGATGAGTAAAATTGTATGCACATATATATTTGTGTTATATTTATATCTATTTTAGGTGTGTGTAGGTAGAACAAAAAGCTAGGAAGGAAATATACCAAATTATTAAGCAAATTATCATTTGGGTGTTGGGAAATTGATTTTTAAATGTTTTGAGCATAGTCTCCAGAAACTACCAATAAATTGTTTAAAGTAATCCTGTGTATATTTGATTCTGTCTTCCCATCCATTTTCCCTTTCAGCTTTGTCTTTGGGTTTGAGAATGTATTTTGCATGTTGAGAATGGGTATCCCGTGATTTTAATATCTGTATGTGATTTTTTAATAAAAATAAAAATACCTCAGGGGGCACCTGGGTGGCTCAGTCATTAAGCATCTGCCTTCGGCTCAGGTCATGATCCCAGGGTCCTGGGATTGAGCCCCGCATCGGGCTCCCTGCTCCACAGGAAGCCTGCTTCTCCCTCTCCCAGTCCTCCTGCTTGTGTTCCCTCTCTCACTGTGTCTTCTTTCTGTCAAATAAATAAAATCTTTAAAAAATATAAATAAAAATAAATAAAAATACCTCCATAGTTCACCAAATCCTGTGACATAAGTTATCAGCTAACAGATTTTTACAAATGAGGTGTAGTGAATGGTCAAAGATAACCACAAGTAACGAGACGAAACTGACTTCTGACACCAAATACAAAGCTCATTTCACTGTGGTATCTGTGAATGCTACTTGCTCACATTCCTTCCTTCTCTTCTTGTCCTATTATCAGCACTTGTATCGGGCACATCCCAGGTGACCCCAATGAATTGTGCCCTATATAATCCTCTCCCCTTGAGTGTGGGCAGAACTGAGACTTGCTTCTAGACAACAGATTATGGCAAAAGTGATGTGATGTCGCTCCTGTGAGTATGTCATATAAACTCCATCTTAGCAGACTGGAAAGAAACTTTCCTTGCTGGTCTGATGAGGTAAGCAGCCATGTGGAGGAAGCGCATGGGCCAAACAACTGCAGCTGGCTTCTAGGACCTGAGCGAACCCTGAGCTAAGACAGTAGGACTGGAGTGGCAAAACCTTGGAGACAAGAGAAGTGAAGAAAAATAAGCCCAGTAGAGCTTTTTCCCACAAGGAGCTGGTCGGTAAATGGTGTGAGATAAATTCAGAGATGCACAACAGCCAAGTGCCTGAGGTACCAAGGAGCGCTTTCAGCAGAACCATGTACCAAGGTGATCAAACTTGGACTTCAAATCCCACCAGTGATGAAGGGCCCTGGTAAATGCCCCAAGACTCTCAGTTGGAATCTCTGAAGGACTTTAGGAATTAGGGGGAAGTAAATATAAACCAGAAAACCAGATCTTTAAAAGATTGATACCTCAGCTTGAATTAGCTCACTAGCTAACTGAATTAAGGTAATTTATATAACTGCCTGTCAGGAACTAGATAGAGCTCATCTAGAGTTTATACAATTTCTCACGCACTGTGGTATTCGACTGAAAATTGCCAAGCACACCCAGAGTCAAGTTAAGAAAAAAGTGGACAGCAGAAAGCAGACCCACAAGTAATTCAGACATAGGAAACACAAGTCATGGTCTTTATTTTTTTAAAGATTTTATTTATTTGACAGCACAAGCAGGGGGAGCGGCAGGCAGAGGGAGAGGGAGAAGCAGGCCCTCCACTGAGCAGGGAGCCCGATGCAGGACTCAATCCCAGGACTCTGGGATTATGACCCGAGCCAAAGGCAGACGTCCAACCGACTGAGCCACCCAGGCGCCCCAAGTCATGGTCTTTAAAATAACTGAACAATATGAACAAGAAAATATAAAATGAAATTCTTAGGGAAATGCAAATTATTTCCAATAATTATTTACTTTTTTGCCTAGTGCTTTATTTTCCTGGAGTTTCTAATTGCCCCCCCCTTTTTTTTTCATTTTTCCAGGGTCACAAACATACCGTCCAATCTATGGAGGTTTTCTCTCTGGTATTAGAATTCAGGGTAGTTACTACCTGAGGGGGATGGCTGAGAAAGGGCAGAGGGAGGAGCCTCAATGCAAGCTAGAAACTTTTCTCCAAAGAATAGTTCCTGCAGAAGATGGTGTTGCTATACTCCCAAATCCTCATGGACTCTACTGTGACTCTCACACAGGGACCTTCCAGAGGCTCCATCCATCGTTTCTACATGCCATAGCCTCTTCAAGCACCATATGATATGCTAGGTCATATAGCCCAAGAGACAGTGCATAGTAGACCAGACCTATTTCAAAGTACATTCTTGCTCTGGGCCATACTAAAAATCAGCATTTTGTGTTATTCAGTAAATGGTCTGGAGCAGCGTGACAGAATGGGGTGTATGGTGTCTAACAGGGTCCAGCAGTGGTTCCTCAAAAGGAGTATCCTCGGGGCGCCTGGGTGGCTCAGTCGTTAAGTGTCTGCCTTCAGCTTGGGTCATGATCCCAGAGTCCTGGGATCGAGTCCCGCGTCGGGCTCCCTGCTCGGTGGGAAGCCTGCTTCTCCCTCTCCCACTCCCCCTGCTTGTGTTCCCTCTCTCGCTGTGTCTCTGTCAAATAAATAAAATCTTTAAAAAAAAAAAAAAGGAGTATCCTCTCTTGCAGATGCCACGGCCTCCCTCCAAAGTCTCAGGGACCTGAGTCTCACACGGCAACTTTTCCCACCTCTGACACCCTTGACACCACGGGGTCAGCCAGATCATGGGTCCAAGCACTGAGCCTGCTTGTGCTGCAGCCTGGGCTTGCCACGGTCTTTCCTGCCTTAGGCCCCCCTCAAAGCTGGCAGCCTTCTGTCACCCGGCACGTGGGCCAGGGAAGTACTTCTAGGTATGGAATACGTTCCCTCCAGATTCTGAAGAGGCCTCTATTTCTCTTTTCTGAAGTTAAACTTTGTGTGTTTGAGCTTGTGATAGCTTAAACTCATTATTCCATTATTCTAACTGGTTTCTGCAAGGGTCACAATGATGAATTAAACAGAGATATGATTAAGGGCCACTAAATCCCCTGCATCCTTTAAGCCTTTACTAGTGGCACTGATCTCCATCATCCCCTAGGGTGCAATATTTGTTTCAGTTTACCATCTTGGTTGGTGGGGGAAGGAAAAAGCAAGGGTTTTCCATTTTGTTTTCCCCACTATGAAGGATCTTACTACACAGGCCAAGGACCCAACATGGACATTAAACCAACAGCTAAGACTGGGAAATGACCACTGGGCATGTCTGCAGATGCAGTGGGCCACTGTGAGTTGGACTTAAGCTAGGACTCAGCCCCCACACTAATAGGAGGGCCATGATGATGCTTTGAGTTTCTGGGTATTAATGTGAACTCAGAAAGCTATGTCCAGCAGTCCTAAAAATATCTGGGAATTCCCCCTTTTCTCAGTGTATAGTGACCCAAATAAATGGCCATAGGTTCGGGGGTGGGGGGACTAGGATGAGCAATATATACCTGCTACAGTGCTCTAAGGTCCTCCTTTGAGGGACGTGCGCACCTCTCCAATTGGTTCCAGGTCTGAAATTTGGCTCAGATCTGGCAACTGAGCAAGGGACCCTTACTTTTTAATGAAGCAATTGCCCTCAGACTCCTGCTCTTTGAATTTTGCCCTTTTCCGATCATAATGTTAACAGCATTCCTACTGGCTGCCCAACAGTTTTACTTCTAGGGATGCCAGGCTTATCAGCAGAGTCAATACAGATGAGGAAAACTTAATGAGCTTGAGGGATAGTATTTAGGCTTTGCCATTTAATATGATGTTGGCTGTGGGTTTTTGTAGATGTCTTTTTAAAGATTTTATTTTTAAGTAATCTCTACACCCAGCATGGGGCTGGAACCCACAACCCCAAGATCAAGAGTCACGTGCTCCACTGACTGACCCAGCCAGGGACCTCTGTAAATGTCTTTTAATAGTTTGGGGAAGTTCCTTTCTACTTCTAGTTTACTGAGGTTTTTTTTTTTTTTTTTTATCATGACTGTATATTAATTTTATCATGTTATTTTCCTGTAACCATTGAGATGATGTTTTCCCTTTATTGTTAATGTATTCAGTTAACATTGAATTCTGAATGTTAAACTTGTGTTCATTTTCATGTATTCTTGGATTCCAGCTGCTAATATTTTAAGGGTTTTTGTATCAGTCTTCATGAGGGTTATTAGTCTGTACTTACCTTTTCCTGTAATTTCTTGGTCCAATTCCGGTGTCAGGGTAATGCTGGTGTGAAAAATTCACTGGGAATTATTTCTTCCTAATTTTCTTCAAGAGTTTGTATAGGATTGATACTATATCACTGTAAAGGTCTTGGAGGACAGTCTTCATGAGACCACCGTCACTTCTGACGCTAGTTGAAAGTTCAGGGGTTCCCAGGGTCACTGAATACCAAAGTTCAATAATTATATAGAAGGACTCACAGAATTCACTAAAAGTTGTTACACTTATGATTATGGTTTAGCATAGCTGAAGGATACAGACTAATACCAGCCCAGGGAAGAGATACATAGGGCAAAGTCCAGGGAAGTACCAAACGTGGAGCTTCCAGTTCTGTCCCTGTGGAGTCCTGGACAGTGTTACTTTCCTGGCATTGATGTCTAGCAATACGCAGAGTACTGCCATCCAGGGAAACTCACCTGAGCCTTGGTGTCCAGAGCTTTATTGGGGCTCTGTCACATGAGCATAGTTCACTGCCCACATGGCCAGTCAGTCTCCAGGCCCTCAGGAGGTTGAGCTGATACATGACCCAAAGGCCACACCCTAAAATATGTTGTTGGTGTGGCTCAAAGCTCCTACCCTAAATCATGGTGTTACTATCTGCCTGGCCCAAGGCACCCAAACAAATAAAAGCACGCCTATGGGGCCTGACAATCCAAGAGCTTAGAGATTACCTCCCAGGAGGCAAGGGCATAAAACCAGACCTTTCTTTGGGCAAGGTTCAATTCTTTACTGTACGATCATCCTTAAATGTAGCTAAGATTCACCACTGAGATTATCTGGGCCCTGAAGTTTTCCTAGTAGGAAGATTTAAACTTACAAAGCCAAATTCTTTGATAGAGGGCTATTCAGATTTCCTATTTCTTTTTGGGACAAATTTGATACTTTATGTCTTCCAGATAACTTGTTCATTTCTTATAAATTGTCTAATTTATTGACACAATTGTTCACATTTCATGTTTTCTTATACATTTAATAGGTCTCTAAGATGTACTTCTTTGATTTATTATATTGGTAATTCGTATCTTTTCCCCTTTTTTGTCAGCCATCTGGCTAGAAGTTTATTAAGTTTACTGCATCGGGATGCCTGGGTGGCTCAGTCAGTTAAGTGTCTGCCTTCAACTCAGGTCGTGATCTCAGGGTCCTGGGATCAAGTCCCGCATCGGTCTCCTTGCTCAGTGGGGAGTCTGCTTCTCCCTCTGTCTGCTGCTCCCCTTGATTGTACTCTCACGTGCTAACAAATAAATAAATACAATCTAAAAAAAAATTTACTGCATCATTTCCAACATGTTTATCTTCCATTTCTTACATCGTCATGTTTCCTTTCAATCCTCAAGTATATTTATATTTCAACAGGTGTTTTTTTTTTAAAGATTTTATTTATTTATTTGACAGAGACAGAGATAGCGAGAGCAGGAACACAAGCAGCAGGAGTGGGAGAGGGAGAAGCAGGCTTCCCCCTGAGGAGGGAGCCCGATGTGGGACTAGATCCCAAGACCCTGGGATCATGACCTGAGCCGAAGGTAGACGCCCAACGACTGAGCCACCCAGGCGCCCCTCAACAGGTGTTTTAAAAGTCTACCATATTTATCCTTTTTTGGTCTGTTTCCATTATCTGATTATTTTTCTTGGCTATGAATCACATTTTCCTATATCTTCACATCTTAATATTTGATCGGATGCTGGACATAGTAAATTTACACCACTGAACGCTAGATTTTGTTATATTCCTTTAAAGGATGCTGGACTTCATTTTGGCAAGCAGTTAAGATACTTGAAGATCAAATTAATTCTTTCAAGGCTTGTTTTCAGCTTTGTTAGGGTAGGTTTATGGTACCCTTTACTCTAGGGCTAATTATCCCCACTACTAAGACTTGCCCCCAACTCCCCATGTCTCCACTGATTGATTAGGGTGTTTAACCAGAATTCTCCACTCTGATCTGCCAGAACTCACATATTCCAGTCCTGTGTGGCCTGGGAACCCCTCAGCTTATTAGTTTCCCAGTTGTTCTTTTCCTGGCCTTGTGGAGTTTCACTCTCTCTATATATATACACAGCTTAGTATCCAGTTAAAAACTGATGGGGACTTCCTATTCCTTTTTTTTTTAACAGGAGAAAATGCAATTTAATAGGCATTAGTATGGGGAATCCACACAGACAGAAAATTCCAAAGACGATGAGGCAACAAGAAGCTTCTATGAGCTAAGGAAAAAGGTAGGGGCCTGAGGACACAAAGGGAAGAAAACTCATTAGCAAGAAGGTGAAAGGAGAGGTTTGGAAAAACAAGATTGTTCTATTATGCAGATGAGCTCCTTTGGTAAAGGGGGCCTCTGTTAATACTTCTTTTCCTGTTGCAGACTCTTCTCTCCAGTGTAAATTTAGGCAGTTATGGGGGAGGCAGAGCACCTTTCCTGCATCTGCTGGGTTTTTATTACTTTTAACTTGAAACAATCTTTATGCCAAAGTGGCACATTTTGCGGTGTCCCATCCTGTACCCCTTTAGTTCCCCCATCCGGAACTTCCCGGGAGGTTCCCCATATTAAAAGTTGAGCTGGTAAATAGCTGGTCTCATTGAGGCAGGCTTAGTCCTGACAATAGGTTCATTTAGTTAAACTCATTTTAAGAGATGATGATGCAGATGTGTTTTCAAAGTTGGGCCTCTGGTTCAGGAAATCAGGTATTCAACAAGAGGCATTTCTATGGAAACAAAAGAAAAACAATGGTTAATGATTAGGTCATAAGTCAGCCGTTGAGTCCTGAGGATAGCTGGTGGAGATTTCTAGCTGTCAGGTTGAAACTTCCTCAGATACAGGGAGAGTAGCAGTGGCAGCCGGACAGATTTCTCTGGTTTGCAGTTCACATGTCTTGATATCGCTCCATGTCCCACACAGCAGCATGCATGAAGATCGCCACACACGAGCGGTTGTGGTGATTTCTCTTAAGTTTACATCCAGTTGTTCATGTAGTTTGCAAGGCTTCAGGAAAAAGGGCAGCTTTCGTTCTCAAATGAGACCAACTCAAAGGTGGGAGAAAAATAAAAAATGTTACTTGGAGAGTTGCAGTCAGGCACTAGAAGAAATCAGGATGTAGTCCAGTTTATAATAAACAGTATTAGGGGGCACCTGGGTGGCTCAGTAGGTTAAGCAACCAACTCTTGATTTCAGCTCAGGTCATGATCTCGAGATCGAGCCCCTCATCAGGCCCCGCGCTCAGCACAGTCTTGTCCTTCTCCCTCTGCTCCTCTCCCCACTCATGCTCTCTCTCAAATAAATAAATAAATAAATAAATAAATAAATAAATAAAATCTTTTTAAAAAACTATTAGAATCTAATATTTACTCGGGTATGTTATTGAAACATTTTTCTCTATAATCACCCTCATTTTTACCAGAGATAGCCAAATTCACATTTGTTTGTAAACAAGTCTAGTTTTAACAACTTGGCCTAATAATTATTTACGGAAGCTCGGCAGGAATACTGATTGGCCATGTAGGTTCTTTTAAATCTGCTTTGCTGGAATTTTTCATAAGGAATTTCTAGACTGAACTTTAAATAGTGAGGCCAGAAGCCAAGCCAAAATGTGCACCAAATGCTTGCCAGACCTTGCCTGCAACACCTATAGATTTGGGCGAATTCCTCTCTCCTCGAGGAGGGGGCCTCCCTACTTCTGTTGCTCTTTCTTGTCAGTAACTCTCTCCTCTGTACTACTGTGCCCTGAAACTTCTAGTTGCCTCAGCCTTCCTGAGCACTCATCTCTTTCTCAACTCCATGAACCACCAAACTCTTCTTGGGATCCCCTCCCTACATCATATTTTGCTACTGTCTCCCAGCAGGAAGCCAAGGCCATCAAAGGGCCTTTGTTCTCAATGGTCTTTTCGTTCTCAGCTTTATGATCCCGCATGGCCTTTGCTCGCCGTTATGAAAACTGTTAGCCTCGTATAGTGTATCTACGATAGCTAGTTGTTTACGGTAGGTAGGGAAGTTTGGTCCTGGTTACTCCATCACGGTTGGAAATGGAATGGTGTGATTTTATTACTCTTGCTTGGGATTCTTAGAGCTTCTTGACTCCATGGCTTGATCGCTTTCCTTGACTTTTGTAAATTCAACTGCTGTTTCATAAATATTCCTGCTCTAGTTATATGTGCTTTACCTTTTGGCTGTTTCCCAAATGCCTCTCACAATTTGCTTGCAGTTGTTTGCCCTTTTTCCCTCTCTTTGGGACAAGTCTATGGTCCTCAAAGGCACTAATCCTGTCTTCTGCTGTGTCTAATCTGCTGTTAAACCCATACACAATGACTTCTTGGTTACTGTGGTTTTTTTTTCAGTTGTAGCATACATGTTTTATCCATTTTTAAAGATTCCAACAATTTAAATCCTCTTTCACCCATTTTGTCTTTTCCTTTATTTCTGTTATATTAATGGTTAAAGTGCTTTTTGCTGAGTCCAATATCAAACTCATCTGGATTTTCTGTGTTAGTTCTCTATTGCTGCTGAAACAAATTACCACAAATGGTGGCTTAGAACAGCACCCATTTATCAATTCATAGTTCTGTAGGTCAGAAATCCTGGTGGGCTTAGCTACTTTCTGTCTCAGAAAGTGGGAATCAAGGTATAGGCTGGGCTGGGATCAAGGTATAGGCTGGGTACAGGCTGTGGGGAAGGACCTACTTCTAAGTTCATTCAGGTTGTTGGCCAAATTCAGTTCCTTATGGCTGCTGGACTGAGGCCCTCATTTTCTGGCCGGCTGTCAGTCAGGGGCCACTCTCAGATCCTGGACGATGCTCGAAGATCCTTCCCCATGTCAGCAACAGAGAATCTCTCGTGTTGAACCCCTTCCATAGCTTCAAATCTCTGACTTCCTCTTTGGCCACCCAGCTGGAGGAACTGCCTTTAAAAAGCTCCTATGAAAAGATGAGGCCCACTCAGATCATGTCCTTTCGGCCAAAGAATGTAACATAACCAGAGAAATGGTATCTCATCATATTCATAGGTTTTACCCACAAAGGGTGGGGGGGGGGTAGATTATAAAAGAGAGTCCATGGGGGTCATTCTTAGAAGCATGCCTACTACAGTTGTTCATTTTGTTTTAACAGCCACATCTTTCTGCCTGTTCTCATGTCTAGTAATCTGTATCAGACACTGTATATTAAAAAACTGTATAGTTTGCCTTTTCCTCTATTCAGCAGATCAAGTCTGGGACTGAGCACCTCAAACCAATCAGGGTTGTATTGCAGTGTTAAGATAACCTAGCTCTCTTTAGCGCTGTTCCTCAGGCTATCCCTTCTGCACTTTTGTTTGACAGCCTGTTGGGTCTCTGTCTCCCCAGACCAGAGACTGCTTGAGATTTAGTTCCCCCTTCATAGATACTGAGCTGAGCTCTTGCAGGCCTTTGGTTCAATCTGGACTGTTTCCAAAGCATGTGACACCAAACAAGGGCTCACTTTGCCTTTCTGGCCCAGCCCACTAACCCCCCTACACCATCACAAACTCAGCAAACATCCTATGGACAAAACTAGTCATGCTCCTGGAGCTCTTTTCATTTCCAAGTCAGCCCTATATAACCTCTAAAAGCTCTTCTAGATCTCTTTCCCCTTGTAAAGTCTGGCAGCCTGGGCCAAGCCCATCCTCAGCTCACACCCAGAATCAGCAAATACCTCCAGATAATGGACAGCAATTGTCTGGTCACCTAGAAAAGGCACTTCACTCTCTAGAATTTTAATTCATCTAGTCCTCATTGTTTCCACAGCTCTGCCACAGCTCCAAAATATTTTTTTTTCCATTTATCCCGTTCCCCCCCACCTAGTTGTTGCATGATTGCTGGCCTGGCAAGACCAACTACAATGTCCATGGAAATGCAAGTCTGCTTATTACTTTCTATTAAACATTTAAATCCAAGACAAAAGTGAGACAGTAGTAAGTAACCACGTATGATGTTCCCACCTTCCTTCCATTGGGTGAGGTCTGGAAGGATGAAGGGCCTTGTGGAAGAGCACACAAATGGGCTTCACAAAGGAGCCACGGACTGTGACTCAGAGTAGGTGGCTAATGCTTGCTATATGGCTTACTAGCTCTGTGTCTTAAACACACTCCTTATGATTGTTTCCTCAAGCTGTGAAACATCAGGATACGTGTTTGCTTGGGGGGCGTGGGACTGTCATTATCCTTGCTTATGAGTGTTACTGAGAAGCAGAAAAATCCATTAATGTACTATTTTTATGAAACAAAAAAGCCTTTACTTATGTAAAGAAAGTTTAAATTATGTTTTGAACACCTTCCCCGTGAGTAATATTTAGAGAGTCCTTGCCATAGAGAAACAAAGTCTGAGCCTGGATAAGTGATTTTTCTGAAGGTTGTGAATTCTTGGCCACTTCGATCCTCTGTGCTTCCTTGTCTACTAACGCAGCTTGCCACAGAGGCTGGTCTTGGCTTTCCTTGTGGTTGTCTGTCCGGTCTCCAACTTGCCTGAATTCTAGGGCAACAAATGCAATGAATCATCATTTCTGCTATATATCGTGTTATGGGATAACATTAATTGATCAAAGCCCTGCTGAGAAGCCCTGTCACTGGGACTTGGGCTGATGCGGATGGGCTCTCCCTGTGCTCCACCACCGCCACCTCCTCCAACTGCAACTACAGAGAAATGCTGGCTGATATTTAACAAGAATAATTAACACTCAGTCAAGCTGAAGATCAATGACGAACATGATGTGACAAAAATGAAGAGGAGATTTAAAGTTGGGGTGAACAGAAACTGATGCTGTATGGCTTTGCAGTTGGGGGTTAAGGCTCTAACTCATGAGCGGAGTGGATTCTAGGCCACAGGACACAAATGTGCAAAGAACTAGAACTGAGCTACCTCCTAAAAGCTGGAAGTCAGAAAGGACATTGCAGCTTTAAAAATGGGAACTAGAAAGAGGTCACTCCCTGGGTGATGAAAACAGAAGAATCGGGAGTTATTTACAACAAATTAGAACTCTAGTCCTGTACCACAGGTAGGCATGCATGCCAAATGGACAGCTGAAGTAGAATACAAAACCTAGGAGTTGAAAAATCCCCCTAAACAATTGGTCCTGCATTAGTGAAACCACTGGGCCCCACTTAAAGGAGTTCACAGTAGGGGCGCCTGGGTGGCTCAGTCGGTTAAGTGTCAGACTCGATCTCGGCTCAGGTCATGATCTCAGGGTCATGAGATCGAGCCCTGTGTTGGGCTCTATGCCGAGCATGGAGCCTGCTTCAGATTCTCCCTCTCCCTCTGCCCCTCCCCACCCCTGCTTGTGCAGGTGCTCTCTCTAAAATAAATAAATGAATGAATAAATGAAATAAATAAATAAATAAAAGGAGCTCACAGTAAAAAAATTAAAAACCTTAAAAGGAAATGAGCCATGAGTTGAAACTTCAGTCCACAGAAAAACTTGCACGTGGAAATGACAGCTTCATAGCGGCTTTATTCACAATGTCCCACTGGAAGCAGCCTAGAAGCCCTTCAGTAGCTGAAAGGATGAATGAACTGGTACATCCATACAAGGAATAAAAAGAAATGAGCTACCAAGCTACAGAAAGACATGGAGAAACCTTAAATGCATATGGCTAATGGAAAGAATGGTTAAACTGTGTAAGATCCATTTAGTGACTACTACTCAGTGACAAAAAGGAAGAAACTACTAATACAAAAACTAGATGAATCTCCAGAGAATTATGCTGAGTGAAAAGAATCAATCCCATAAGACTACATACTATATGACTCCATTTGTATAATATTCTGGAAAGGACAAAATTATAAAAATGGAGAACAAATCAGTACTTGCCAAGGTTTAAGGAAGGGTAAGGGTAGGGGTGGGAAGAAATGGATATGGCTATAAAATTCCTTATGGTGATGGAAATGTTCTGTATCTTACCTGCATTCATGTCAATATCCTGGTTCTATTTTGTATTATAGTTTTGCAAGATGTCACCACTGGGGGATACTGCAAAAGGGTACAGGAAATCTGTCTGTATTATTTCCTTATCAGTGCATATGAATCTAGTTATCTCAAAATAGAAGTCTAACTTAAAAAAATAACCAAATATTCCAAGGAGAGGAAAGGGGAAGCAAGACAGTAACAACCAAAAAAGAGAGGATAAAAAGAAAAGTAATAAAATGACAGAGTTAAATCCAACAATATACATAATCACATGAAATATAAGACTAAGAAAAAACACAATCATATTAATTAATCCATAAAAGCATTTGCAACATTCAATACCCAGTCATGATAAAAACTCTCACAAAACCAGGATTAGAAGGAAATATCCTCAACCTCTACCAGGCATCTATGAAAAACCCTACAAGGTAAATTATACCTAATGGTGAAAGAGTGAACGCTTTTGGCCTAAGATCAGGAACAAGGCAAGGATGTTGCTCTCCCTATACCCAGTCAACATTATACTGAAGGTCTTAGCCGGTACAATAAGGCAAGAAAAAGAAATAAAAGTATCCAGATTGGAAAGGAAGAAATAAAATAGTCTTTTACACAACTACAGGATTGTTCATGTAGAAAATGCCAAACTATTGTCAAAAAAGCTACTAGCACTGATATGTGAGCTGAGGAAGGTCCCAGGATACAAAGTCAATATAGGAAAATCAATAAAACTTCTATAAACTAGCAATGACCAATGGAAAAATGAAATGCAAAAAAATGAACACACACAACACAAACCCCACCATTCATGTTGTAAGAATACACAACAGGAATAACTTAAAATATGTGTAAGACCTGTCCATTCAAAACTATAAAATATTACTGGGGCACCTGGGTGGCTCAGTTGTTAAGCGTCTGCCTTCGGCTCGGGTCGTGGTCCCGGGGTCCTGGGATCGAGCCCCATGTCCAGCTCCCTGCTCCGCAGGAAGCCTGCTTCTCCCTCTCCCACTCCCCCTGCTTGTGTTCCCTCTCTCGCTGTCTCTCTCTCTGTCAAATAAATAAATAAAATCTTAAAAAAAAACTGTATTACTGAAATAAATTCTAAAATACCTAAATAAATGGAGAGCTATACTGTGTTGATAAATTAGAAGACTCAATATAGTTGGCACAACCACAGATTTAATGCCATCTCCAACAAAATCCCCTGCAGACTTTTTCTCATAGAAATTGACAACCTGATTCTAAAATTTATGTGAAAATAGCAAGGACCTAGAGTTGCCAAAACAATTATGAAAAGAACCAACAAATTTGGAAGACTCACACTACCTGATTTGAGCACTTAATATAAGGCTATAGTAATTAAGACAGTGTCGTATAGACATACAGACTGATGCATATATATTCAACTAATTTTCGAGAAGGCTGCTAGGGAAATTAATTGAGAAAGAAGTCTTTTCGAAAATGTTACTGAAACAATCAAGCACTTTCCAACATGGTGGAGGAGTAGGAGACCTTAGTTTTGTCTGGTTCCAGGAATTCAGCTAGACAGTTATCAAATCATTTTGAACACCTGTGAACTCAACCAGAGATCTAAGAAAAGAACTGCTGCAATTCTACAAATAGAAAAGCGACCACTTTCTGCAAGGTAGGAGGTACGGAGACGTGAATACAAGGTGATATATCAGAAGATAAACTGCAGGGAGAGGGAGCCTCCATAAGCCAGCTATGATACAGCAGCAAAGCACAAAATCAGAACTTGGAGAAGTCAGCTCTGCTGAGGGACGTCCCTGTCTGAAAGGTGCTCAGGTGGCGAAACGGGGCGGAATCCTAGGTGGGACAGTGTGGTCTCAAGATCCCTGGGGTTACAGAAAGAACGGGGGTGCCTGAGTGCGGAAGAGTTCCCAGGCACTGGAGCGGGAAAGCTGGCTGCAAGCAGGGGCCCAGCAAGCAGCAGAATCACGGTGAGACCCCCTCCTTTCCCCGCCAGGAGGAGCAGGTGTGGGCTGCAGGAGTCTGCAGGGCTTGGAGACTAGAAGCAGGCTCGCATGCCTGAGATAGAAAACACTGGGTCACAGGCCAGGTGAGCATGGAGTGTGGACAGAGACCAGGTAGACAGGAGTGATTGACTGCTTTTTCCCTGAGAGCTCACTGAGGAGTGGGGGGTGCAAACTTTAGGCTACAGGGCTGGCGACTGGGAGGCCGCCATCTTCATTCTCATCCTCTAAAGCGGAGCATAAAGGCAAGGGGCCTTCAGGGAACAAAAGTCACACAGAGCAATCTGGAGCCCCTTACTTAGCCCAGCCCCCTTGCAAGGGCGGTGCAATTCCGCCTGGGGCAAAGACACCTGAGAATCAGCACAGCAGGCCCCTCCCCCAGAAGATCAGCAAGAACATCTGGCTAAGACCAAGTTTATTCATCACACAGAACTGTAGAACTCCAGCACTAGGGGAAAATAGTATATAGAATTCATGGGTTTTTTTCTCATGATTATTTAGTCTTTCAATTTTAATTTTTTTTTCTCTTTCCCTTTCAACCAATTTCTTACTTTATCAACTATTTTTTAAGTCTTTTTTAATTTTCATTTTTATAGTTATATTCTATCATTTCATTGTATTTAATTCTATTTTTGTATATATAAGTTTTTCTTTCTTTACAATTTTGGGATGCAGTTTAACAAACAGACCAAAATACAACTAGGACATAGTGTATTGCTCTGTTCTGTTCACCTGTCTGTTTATATTCTTTTTTTTGTCTTTTAAGTTTAATTTTTACAATTACATTCTATCCTTTCATTGTATTTAATTTTATTTTTGTACATATATAAGTTTTTCTTTCTTTACAATTTTGGGATCTAGTTTTCTAACAAACAGACCAAAACACACACAGAATCCAGTGTATTGCTCTGTTCTGTTCACTTTCTGATTATATTCTCTTTTTTTAATTCTTTTTTGGTATCAGGTCTCTTCTGATTTGCTTATTAGTGTATATTTCTCTGGGGTCGTTGTTGCCATTTTAGTATTTTGCTCTCTCGCTCATCTATTCTCTGGACATAATGACAAGAAAGGTGGAAAAACTCACCTCAAAGAAGAGAACAGGAGGCAGTACTGACTGCCAAGGACGTAATCAATATGGACACTAGTAAGATGTCGGAACTAGAGTTCAGAGTAACGATTATAAAGATACTAGCTGGGCTTGAAAAAAGCATAGAAGATACTAGAGAATCCCTTCCTGAAGAAATAAAAGAACTGAAATCTCACCAAGTCAAAATCAAAAAGGCTATTAATGAGATGCAATCAAAAATGGAGGCTCTAACTGCTAGGATAAATGAGGCAGAAGAGAGAATCAGTGATATAGAAGACAAAATGATGTAGAATAAAGAAGCTGGGAAAAAGAGAGATAAACAACTACTGGATCATGAGGGGAGAATTCAAGAGAGAAGTGATACCATAAAGCGAAACAATATTAGAATAATTGGGATCCCAGAAGAAGAGGAAAGAGAGAGAGGCACAGAAGGTACACTGGAGCAAATTATACTTGTGAACTTCCCTAATTTGGGAAGGAAACAGGCATTCAAGTCCAGGAGGCACAGAAAACCCCCCTCAAAATCAATAAAAATAGGTCAACACCTTGACATATAACCGTGAAACATGCAAATCTCACAGACAAAGAGAAAATCCTGAAAGCAGCTCAGAACAAGAGGTCCCTAACCTACAAGGGTAGAAAAATTAGACTGACAGCAGACCTATCCACAGACACCTGGCAGGCCAGAAAGGACCGGCATGATATATTCAGGGTGCTAAATGAGAAAAATATGCAGCCAAGAATACTCTATCCAGCAAGGCTGTCATTCAAAATAGAAGGAGAGATAAAAAGCTTCCAGGACAAACAGAAACTAAAAGAATTTGTGATCACTACACCAGCCCTGCAAGAAATATTAAAGGGGATCCTTTAAGCGAAGAGAGAGCCCAAAAGTAACATAGACCAGAAAGGAACAGAGACAATTTACAGAAACAGTGACTTTACAGGTAATACAATGGCAATAAATTCATATCTTTCAATAGTTACTCTGAATGTAAATGAGCTAAATGACCCAATCAAAAGACACAGGGTATCAGTCTGGATAAAAAGCAAGACCCATCGATATGCTGTCTACAAAGGACTCATTTTAGACCCAAAGATACCTCCAGATTTAAAGTGAGGGGGTGGAAAACCATTTATCATGCTAATGGACATCAAATGAAAGCTGGGGTGGCAATCCTTACATCAAATTAGATTTTACACCAAAAACTGTAATAAAAGATGAGGAAGGACACTATCATAACTAAAGGGTCTATCCAACAAGAAGATCTAACAATTATAAATATTTATGCCCCTAACATGGGAGCAGCCAATTAATAACAAAATTAAAGAAACACATTGATAATAATACAGTAATAGTAGGGGACTTTAACACCCCTCTCACTGAAATGGACAGATCATCTAAGCAAAAGATCAACAAAGAAACAAGAGCTTTGAATCACACTGGACCAGATGGACTTCACAGATATATTCCAAGCATTCCATCCTAAAGCAACAGAATACACATTCTTCTCTAGTGCACATGAAACATTCCCCAGAATAGATCACATACTGGGTCACAAATCAGGTCTCAACCGGTACCAAAAGATTGGGATCATTCCCTGCATATTTTCAGACCACAATGCTTTGAAACGTGAACTCAATCCCAAAAGGAAATTTGGAAAGAACTCAAACACATCGAGGCTAAAAAGCATCCTACTAAAGAATGAATGGGTCAATCAGGAAATTAAAGAAGAATTTAAAAAATTCATAGAAACAAATGAAAATGAACACACAACTGTTCAAAACCTTTGGGATGTAGCAAAGGTGATCCTAAGAGGGAAGTATATAGCAATACAAGCCTTTCTCAAGAAACAAGAAAGGTCTCAAATACACAACCTAACCCTACACCTAAAGGAGCTGGAGAAAGAACAGCAAATAAAGGCTAAACCAAGCAGGAGGTGAGAAATAATAAATATTAGAGCAGAAACCAATGAAATACAAACCAAAAGAACAGCAGAAGAGATCAATGAAACTAGGAGCTGGTTCTCTGAAAGAATTAATAAGATCAATAAACCCCTGGCCAGACTTATCGAAAAGAAAAGAGAAAGGACCCAAATAAACAAAATCATGAATGAAAGAGGAGAGATCACAAGCAACACTGAAGAAATACAAACAATTATAAGAACATATTCTGAGCAACTATATGCCAACAGATTAGGCAATCTGGAAGAAAAAATGGATGCATTCCTAGAAACATATAAATGACCAAAACTGAACCAAGAAGAAATAGAAAACCTGAACAGACCCATAATCAGCAAGGAAATGGAAGCAGTAATCAAAAATCTCCTAACAAACAAGAGCCAGGGCCAGATGGCTTCCCAGGGAATTCTACCAAACATTTAAAGAAGAATTAATACCTACGCTTCTGAAGCTGTTTCAAAAAAATTGAAATGGAAGGAAAACTTCCAAACTCTTTCTATGAGGCCAGCATTACCTTGATCCCCAAACCAGACAAAGACCCCACCAAAAAGGAGAATTACAGCCCAATAGCCGTGATGAACATAAATGCAAAAATTCTCACCAAGATACTAGCCAATAGGATCCAACAATACATTAAAAGGATTATTCACCACGACCAAGTGGGATTTATTCCTGGACTGCAAGGGTGGTTCAACATCCACAAATCAATGAATGTGATACACTACATTGATAAAAGAAAGGACAAGAACCATATGATCGTCTCAATAGATGCAGAAAAAGCACTTGACAAAGTATAGCATCCTTTCTTGATTAAAACTCTTCACAGTATAGAGAGGGAGGGAACATACCTCAATATCATAAAAGCCATCTACAAAAAGCCCACAGTGAATATCATTCTCCATCGGGAAAAACTGAGAGCTTTTCCCCTGAGGTCAGGAACATGACAGGGATGCCCACTATCACCACTGTTGTTCAACATAGTACTAGAAGTCATAGCCTCAGCAATTAGACAACAAAAAGAAATAAAAGGCCTCTGAATTGGCAAAGAAGAAGTCAAACTCTCAATCTTCACAGATGACGTGATACTCTGTGGAAAACCCAAAAGACTCCACCCCAAAATTGCTAGAATTCATACAGGAATTCAGCAAAGTGGCAGGATATAAAATCAATGCACAATCAGTTGCATTTCTATACACTAACAATGAGACAGAAGAAAGAGAAATTAAGGAGTCAATCCCACCTACAATTGCACCCAAAACCGTAAGATACCTAGGAATAAACCTAACCAAAGAGGCAAAGGATCTGTACTCAGAAAACTATAGAACACTCATGAAAGAAATTGAGGAAGATACAAAGGAATGGAAAAACGTTCCATGCTCACGGACTGGAAGAACAAATATTGTTAAAATGCCTATGCTACCAAGAGCAACCTATATTTCAATATAATTCCTATCAAAATACCATCAACTTTTTTCACAGAGCTAGAACAAATAATCCTAAAATTTGTATGGAACCAGAAAAGACGTCGAATAGCCAAAGGAATGTTGAAGAAGAAAATCAAAGTTGGTGGCATCACAATTCTGGACTTCAAGCTCTATTACAAAGCTGTAATCATTGAGACAGTATGGTCTTGGCACAAAAACAGACACAGAGATCAATGGCAGAGAATGGAGAACCCAGAAATGGACTCTCAACTCTATGGTCAACTAATCTTTGACAAAGCAGGAAAGAATGTCCAATGGAAAAAAGACAGTCTCTTCAACAAATGGTCTTGGGAAAATTCGACAGCCACATGCAGAAGAATGAAACTGGACCATTTTCTTACACCATACACAAAAACAGACTCAAAATGAATGAAGGACCTAAATGTGAGACAGGAATCGATCAAAATTCTAGAGAAGACAGGCAGCAACCTCTGTGACCTTGGCTGCAGCAACTTCTTCCTAGAAACATCGCCAAAGGCAAGGGAAGCAAGGCAAAAATGAACTATTGGGACTTCATCAAGATAAAAAGCTTTTGCACAGCAAAGGATACAGTCAACAAAACCAAAAGACAACCGACAGAATGGGAGAAGATATTTGCAAATGACACTACAGATAAAGGGCTAGTATCCAAAATCTATAAAGAACTTAATCAAACTCAACACCCAAAGAACAAATAATCCTGTTAAGAAATGGGTAGGAGACATGAACGGACATTTCTCCAAAGAAGACATCCAAATGGCGAAAAGACACATGAGAAAATGCTCAACATCACTCAGCATCAGGGAAATCCAAATCAAAACCTCAATGAGATACCACCTCACACCAGTCAGAATGGCTAAAATTAGTAAGTCAGGAAACAACAGATGTTGGCGGGGATGCAGAGAAAGGGGAACCCTCCTACACTGTTGGTGGGAATGCAAGCTGGTGCAGCCACTCTGGAAAACAGTATGGAGGTTCCTCAAAAAGTTGAAAATAGAGCTACCCTACAACCCAGCAATTGCACTTCTAGGCATTTAGCCCAAAGATACAAACATAGTGATCCGAAGGGCCACTTGCACCCCAATGTTTATAGCAGCAATGTCCACAATAGCCAAACTATGGAAAGAGCACAGATGTCCACTGACAGATGAATGGATAAAGAAGATGTGGTATATAAATATATAATGGAATACTACTCAGCCATCAAAAGGAATGAAATCTTGCCACTTGCAACAACGTGGATACAACTACAGGGTATTCGGCTAAGCGAAGTAAGTCAATCAGAGAAAGACAATTATCATATGATTTCACTGATATGTGGAATTTAAGGAACCAAACAGAGGATCATAGGGGAAGGGAGGGAAAAACAAAACAAGATGAAATCAGAGAGGGAGACAAACTATAAGAGACTCCTAATCATAGGAAACAAACTGAGGGTTGCTGGAGGGGAGCGGGGTTGGGGGGATGGAGTAACTGGGTGATAGACATTAAGGAGGGCACTTGATGTAATGAGTACTGGGTTATTATATGAGACTGGTGAATCACTGAACTCTAGCTCTGAAACTAATAATACACTATATGTTAATTAATTGAATTTAAATAAAAAATTAAAACTAAACATAACTCTTTACTGAAGATGTTAAGAAAAACCCTTATCATCAAAAAAAAATGTTACTGAAACAAATGGAATTGAGTATGCAAAAAATAGTAATAATAAAAGAATGTTGACCTATACCTCACAAAAGATTTAAAAGTTAATTCATGGGGCGCCTGGGTGGCTCAGTTGTTAAGCGTCTGCCTTCGGCTCAGGTCATGATCTCAGGGTCCTGGGATGGAGCCGCACATCAGGCTCCCTGCTCAGCAGGGAGGCTGCTTCTCCCTCTCCCACTCCCCCTGCTTGTGTTCCCTCTCTTGCTGTGTCTCCGTCAAATAAATAAATAAAATCTTTAAAAATAAATAAATAAATAAAAGTTAATTATCAGTCATAGCTTTATTATTATTATTTTTTGAAGATTCTATCCATTTATTTGTCAGAGAGAGAGACAGAACAAGCAGGGGAAGCAGCAGGCAGAGGGAGAAGCAGACTCCCCGCCGAGGTATGAGCACAACATGGGGCTCGATCCTAGGACCCAGGGATGATGACCTGAGTTTAAGGCAGACTCTTAACGAATGAGCCACCCAGGTGCCCCTCCGTCATAGCTTTAACTTTAAGAACCAAATTATAATCTTCTGTTAGAAAACATATGAGAGGGCGCCTGGGTGGCTCAGTCGTTAAGCGTCTGCCTTCGGCTCAGGTCATGATCCCAGGGTCCTGGGATCGAGTCCCACATCGGGCTCCCTGCTCGGCAAGAAGCCTGCTTCTCCCTCTCCCATTCCCCCTGCTTGTGTTCCTGCTCTCACTATCTCTCTCTCTGTCAAATAAATAAATAAAATCTTAAAAAAAAAAAAAAAAAAAAAAACATTCATAAAAAAAAAAAAAAAAAAAAGAAAGAAAACATATGAGAAAAATCTTTCTTACCCTGGGTTAGAAAGAAATTTGATAAATGGGCCACAAATGCATGAACCAGAAGAGAAAAACTTGCTAAATTGGACTTTATCAAAAATAAAAACGTCTTCTTCAAAAGACACAAACAAGCCACAACTTTGGAGTAAATACTGGAAAACACATGGAAGAGAAAGAACTTGCAACTAGAATATATAAAGATAACAGACAGACATATTTTAAGATATATATATTTATATACGTATATAAAGATAACAATTATATTACACACAAAAATGGCAAAAGATTACAATAGACACCTCACCAAAGATAAACAGATTACAGACAAGCACATGAAAAGATGCTCAAGATCAACAGTCATCACAAAAATGCAAATTTAAGGGGTGCCTGGGTGGCTCAGTCAGTTAAACGTCTGCCTTTGGCTCAGGTCATGATCCCAGGGTCCTGGGATCAAGCCCCGCGTCCGGCTCCTTGCTCAACAGGGGGTCTGCTTATCACTCCCCCTCTCCCCCTCCCACCTGCTCATGCTCTCTCTCTCTCTCAAATAAATAAACAAAATTTTTTTAAAAAGTGCAAATTTAAGTCACAATGAGCTACCCGTACACATCTACATGAAAAGTGTGTTGTTGGTGGGAAAACAAAATGGTATACCCATGTTGGAGAACAGTTTGGCAATGTCTTATAAAGTTAAACATATGCTTACCATATGACCAAGCAACCCTACTACAGATATTTACCCAAAAATATAAAAACATATGTCCACATAAATAGCTGTACAGTATGTTCACCAGTTTCATTAATAATAACCAAAAACCAGGAACAATTCAAATGGGCATTAAGTGCTTCAGGGATAAATGAACTGCGACATGACTTGGCTATAAAAGTGACAAACTGGGACGCCTGGGTGGCTCAGTCGGTTAAGCATCTGCCCTCGATTCGGGTCATGATCTCAGGGTCCTGGGATCGAGCCCTGCGTCGGCTCCCTGCTCAGCGGGGACTCTGCTTGTCCCTCTGTCTCTGCCTCTCCCTCTCCCTCTCCCCATACCTATTCCCGTGCTCCCAATCTCTCTCTCTCTCTAAGATAACTAAATAAAATCTCTAAAAAAGGCAACAAACTACCAAAAAATACCACAACATGAAATTAAAAAGCCTTAAGTGAAAAAAGTGAGATGAATAAGGCTACCTACTAAAAGATTCATTTATGTGACATTCTAGAAAGAATCAAACCACAAGAAAAAAAAAAAAAAGACCAGGTCTGGGGGTGCAAAGAGAAGTTTAAGAATGAAAGGAAACAAGGGTTTTTGGCAGGATTGAAAATGTCCAATATCTTGATGGTGGTGGTGGTTACATGACTACATATTTGTTCAAGAAAGGTGAACTTCAGGGTATATAAGTTATACCTCAATAAATCTCACTTAAAAAAAGAAGAGTCACATTCGCATAAATATGTAATGAAAACACATGGAAAACACATATGGGAATTCGTTAAAACATTATTACATACAACCAAATTCCATATGGTACCATTTATGAATTTCCTTTTATTAAAATATCTATTAAGCATTAATAAAAGCATTAAGAAAAAACAATATTAAAAAGTTATGACCTCTAGTTAATGATATGCCTGTGGAGGTATTTAGGGGTGAAGGGTACTGATCTCTGAAACTTACTATGAAACTCATCACAAAAGGAAAGAGGACTGATGGAAGGACAGAGGAATTAGTACAGACAGAAGAAAAAGCAAATACAGCAAAACGTTCATTGTAGACTCCAGGGGGAATTCTGTGGGTGTTCAAACTATAATTCTTTCACTTGTTCAGTGTGAAAATTTTTATAATAAAATGTTGGGGAGAAAGGCTAGATAAAGAACAGCAAAGTAAACCCAAAGTAAGTAGGAAAAAGGAAATAAAGGAAAAAGGAGAAGTGAACAAAACGGAAAACAAGAGGGAAAATTCACAAAGGCAAAGACCTTTCCATGAAAAGCTTAACAACCTTTTGATGAACTTCAGACTTCACCCTACTCCATGGGATTGGACAATTCGGATTACTAGAGTGAGGCCACTCTTGAGACTAACCATTCCTAGAAGATTTCTCTCAGAACAACCAGCGAATTTTTTTAAAAGATCTATTTATTTAGGGGCGCCTGGGTGGCTCAGTCGTTAAGCGTCTGCCTTCGGCTCAGGTCATGATCCCAGGGTCCTAGGATCGAGCCCCGCATCGGGCTCCCTGCTCGGCGGGAAGCCTGCTTCTCCCTCTCCCACTCCCCCTGCTTGTTTGTGTTCCCTCTCTCGCTGTGTCTCTCTCTCTCAAATAAATAAATAAAATCTTTAAAAAAAAAAAATCTATTTATTTATTTGAGAGAGAGAGACAGAGAGCGAGCAGGGGGAGGGGCAGAGGGAGAGGGAGACAAGCAGACTGCCCACTGAGCGGAGAGCCCGATGCAGGGCTGGAGCCCTGGACACTGAGCTCACGACCTGAGCCAATATCAAGAGTCAGACACCCAACTGACTGAGTCACCCAGGAGCCCCATCAGAACAACCAGAGAATTGCTGGGACCTGCCAGAAATTTCCTATAGGCCCAGGGGAATATGCAGTCCCGAAGCAGCTTGAAGTCTGGAGGAATGGCGGAAGAGAAAAAGCTGTCCACCTGCTCCTGTCGTCTCCCCCCCCGACCCCATGCTCCTCGGTGAGGCCTGGCCGTGTCCCCCGAGCCTCTGAACTCTTCTCAGGGGATATTTAAAACGGTGGATCCTACCTGGCCATGGGCGTCGGGCTATCTGCAGTGTCCCTCACAGTGCACAGAACCAGGACCACCCGGGGCTTTCTGGAACAATTTCCATCGGGTGGGGCCTAACCGTGAGAATCCTGTGGGGTCCACAGGTCACTATGTGAGTGCCTTGGGTTAACAAAGACTGTAGTAAGACATGTTTTATTAAAAACAACAATAAAAATAGTGATACCCACTACTGAAAGCTCCCGGGGGTCGAGGCACCAGTTTTGGTGCTTTACATTCATCCACTCATTAAGCTCTGACAACCCCGTAAGTTCTAGCATCAGCCCCACTCTACAAGCAGGCAAAGAGGCTCTGAGGCGAGTGTGCAGAGGGACAGCTAGCGAGCCAAGAAGCCAGAAATCCAGTCTGGGCTGTGAGCTCCAAAGCCGGAGCCAGTGACCCCTGGCTGTGGATGAGCACCGAACCTCCTTCCTCTGCCCTCCTCCAAAAGGAAAGATTGTTTATGGAATGTTCCACCAGCCCCACACCGGGACAGTAAGAATAAGATGCAGGCATTCTCTCTGGGGTTCTGTGTTCTAGGCAGAGAATAAGCCACAGACACTTAGCTAGGTTTAGAAGGAGTTACCAAATGGAATGCAGACATAGAAGCTGAGCTCTATTATTTACACTTACAAATGTAACCAACAGAGAAACTACAAATAATAACAAGCATTGTGAAGAGCTGAGGAGAAGGTCAAGGTGGAACTGAGATAAATCCTGAGTTTTCATAGAGGGGAGATAAAATAGAAATCTCCAGAAATGCAGGTATGAAGGGATTCCCGGGACCCAGGAGGTGCCCATCCGCAGAATTATAAAGAGAAACCCCGAGAAGAGGCAGAACGTGGAGGTGTGGCTGGGAATGTGCTGACATGACCTGGTTCCCGGACTGCCCCGCACGCACACCCAACGTGGGTACAGTTCCTTCCAACAGAACAGGTGTTCACGTAAGGTTACTGGACTCAGGGAGGGGGCTGCGCCTCTGAACTTGCGCTTCCTCCTTCCAGGGCACCACTGAACTGAGAACGAGACTCCGCCAGTTCAATTCCTGAAAACCCCGGAGGCAGGAAAAAGCAGGCCACGAGCAGAGCAGAAATGCTGATGGATCTGGACACGGCAGCGAGTATGGGGTTGATGGAGCACAAAGAGGACACCGTACCCCCGAACAGCCGTGGGGGAAGCAGGTGCAGGCCAGCCCAGGAGGCCCCGACAGAGAGAGGGTGCACAGCCCAGCAGAGGCGGGCTGTGGGGAAGCCGTCGGGGTGGCCGCTGGGAGCGCGCCAGAAGAAGAGGAAGACCGGCGTCTGAAGAGTGTGTGGATCCCCACAGGGGGCCCAGAGCCAAACCAACCAAACCCACGGAGGAGGCAAAGAGCCGCTGTGCCCAGGACGGAGGCGGCGCTCACTGAAGCAGGCCGCCCGGGAGGGATGTCCTCTCCGGGTCCCCTGTGTTCTGGGGAAAGACAGAGATGACACGGAGGACAAGACAGGTGAGTGGGAGGGAGGCAGTGGTAAGAGCAGGAAGCTGACAACAGGCGGAGTCGGGTCACATCTGGAAGAGATGGGGGGACTGAGAAGCGAGGACTGAGTCCCGTGAAGGCTGACGCGGTTGAGCACGACAGGAGCGCGGAGAGAGCACGGGGGCTGCCCGGCCCGGCCGAGCTGGAGGCCACCAGCAAAGCTTCTGGTCCCCACCAGCTCCAGCAAGGCAGGCAGGATGACTTCCCTGAGGCTGAAGAAGGCTCCCAGCGTCAGATGTAAAGGGCCCACAGGACGACAGATAAAGAGGGCGCGTCACACCTACAGCCCATCTCTTCTGAGGAAAAGGCAAATGCCCACGGGAGGGGAAACACCCTCAAAGCTTCCAGAAAGGAGGGGGAGCAGGAAAGGGGGAAGGCCACCCAGGATACCGGGATGTGGACTTGGGACCTGAACCCCAAGCAGAACAAGGGGGCTGCGGAAGGGCGGCGGGGGGGGCGGGGGCCGTCACGTGCCTACCACGGTGGCTGGTTTCATCGAAGCCAAGTCAGGTTCCCGAGTCTAGGGACTCTGAGAAGAGCCCCCAGGCCTGCCCCTGACGCCCAGCTCTCGCTGACCTCCTGGTCCCCTGCCCTGGCCCGACAGGCCGCGTGCGGGCTCACCTGGATAGTTCCACGCCGACGGCCCTCCCTCTGCCCTCCTGGCCTCTTCTTGTCCTGATCTCAAGACCTCATCCGGGCTGGCAACGAGGTATCCTGGGAGGGGAAACGACACAGACTTCGTTAGTAATGCCAGACGTGTTCCAGAACCGGGGCCTCTCCTTGCCAACCGACACGGTCCGGCCTCGGTGCGGCCCCCCGAGGACGGCTCTGTGCCCCTCAGTGCAGACCAGTCACCGAGAGGGCGAGAGCACAGACATCCGGGGCGGGGTGCACACGGGGCTCTGACCTCCCAGCGGTGAGCCTGAGGCCCCAGCTCATTCCGGGCTCCGGAGGCCCCGGAGCGGGCAGCAGCTGAGGTGACACGAGCACGCGTGTCCCAGTCACGCTGCGCAGCCGTCCCTCACCCACGGACACCAGGTGGCTGTAGTTCTCCAGCGTGACATCCCTGTAGAGGTTCTTCTGAGCGGAGTCCAGTTGCTGCCACTCCTCCAGGGTGAAGTCCACAAACACATCCCTGAAGGTCAAGGATTCCTGCAACGGCACATTCCTCATGAGCCCGGAGTGCTGGGCTCGGGGATCGGGACCCTGTGTCCCCTCCTCAGACTTCCACACGCAGCAGAGATTCAATCTGGCGCCCACCCCGGGACACCCCGGACACAGGAGGACAGACTGGCTTTGCACAGTGGGAAGTCACTTGCCCAGAGTCACACAGCGAGGACAGAGGGATGAAAATGCATGCGTTCTGCTCGCCACACCCACGTCTTTCAACATGACACTGCCCCGCCTTTCTCGACACAACTGTTCCCTGCTGTTCGCCGCACAATTTGAGACCGTGTAATGGATGCAATGTTTATGCCCCCTAAATTATTTTCAACGTTATAAAGAAACAGAAGAGGCGGTAAAGAGAGCTTCCTCTGGAAATGCAATCTTTCAGCTCCCTGACTGAACACAGATCAAGCTGCTAAGTCCAGAGGACATAAGGAATAATAAAAACAAACACACCCTCTCTGAACTGAGGGCGCTTCCCCTCGTAGAGGGAGAACCGCCGCACTTACCAAGGCACGCAGGAAAGGGAGGGAGGGCAGGAGGGCGGGCTGCCTGTCCTCCCAGGGCAATGGCAGAGGCAGAATAGGGAACGGAGCCTACAAAGGAGTCAGTTCTGCTCGGGGCGGGCAGAGAAGGCTTCGCAGGGGACATAGAGCTATGACAACAGTTCTGAACACAGCTCCTCGGTCAGGACTGTGAGGTAATAGGAGATAAGTACTGCTCTTGGCTCCAGGTCCCTGTTGCAGAGCTCCTAAAACCCTGACAAATCCCCACGTGAGAAGAATACAAGGAGTATCTCGTGTTCTAATGAGGTGACTCGAGGTGAGCGGAAGGGGCTGGAGACCAGAAAGGCCAAGCTGTGACTGCAAGCTCTGCATTTTCAGCCCCACCCACCCTTCTCCAGCGATGGAAGAGGGGCTGGAAATGGAGTTAACCACTGATCGGAGTTGCGTTATGAAGCCGCCATAAAATCCCCAGAGCATGGGTTTCAGGGAGCTTCCCGGCGCGTGAACACATCCATATTCCGGGCGGATGATGCTTGCCAAGTCCACACGGACAGAAGCTCTTGTGCTCAGGGCCCTCCCAGGCCTTGCCCTACGTATCTGTTTATCCGGCTGTTCGTGTGTATCCTTCATCATATCCTTTAACAAACTGGTAAATGTTAAGTCAGCGTGTCCCCGAGTCCTATGAGACGCTCTAGCAAATAATCGAATCCAAGGAGGGCGTCACTGGACCTCTGACCTCTAGCCCGCTGGTCAAAAGCCTGCAACTCGGGGCTGGCATCTGAGGGGGGCACGGGGGTGGCCGTGTGGTGGGACTGAACCCTTAACCTGTGGGATCCGATGCTATCTCCAGGGAGCCAGTGTCAAAGCTGAGTCACGTGTAGGACACCCATCGGGTGCGGCAGCGAGTTGTGTGGTGTGTGGAAACCTCCTCCACATCTGGTGACCAGAAGTGTCAGAGATAAAGTGTTCTGTGTGAGGGCAGAGGAGACACGCCGGAGAAAGGCAGGCAGGGAAGACACAGTAGGCAAGGACCGGGCTGTTTCCCTCCAGAAGGCGGCTGCACAGTCACCCGACTGCTAATCGTGCCTAATCCACCATGAGAGGGAACAGGAAGCGGGAGGGTGGGAGTCTGACCTGGTCAGCAGACTGAGGTAAGGAAGGAAAGGTCTGTGTTTGGTCTTGTCGGCACCAAACAAACGCTCACTTTTCTGAGTGCCCACATTCCTCACAGAGAGAGCAGGATCCCCCGATGACACCCGCATCTCCTCCTGACCCCCCACCCCCCGACTGCCGGTCTTCAGTCCGGGAGACAGGTGGCACCCACAGGGCCCCAACAGGCCTCACGGGGCAGCTGGTTACTCAGCGCTGCAGACGGAGACGAGCCGGGACACGCCTTGGGCAGCAGGACAGTGACGGGAAGGTGGGGCTCTCAGAGCAGCCACCCTCCTGTCACCCCTCCCAAGTGACAGCTCAGGTGCTGGGGACCAAGACCACACTGGTGAGCGCAGGGGAACACCTGGCTCAGAGGCCCTCAGCTGTCAAAATTCACGATGCGCAGAGCCCCCGACCTAGAATCCTCACCTCCAGACAGCTATCCTGCAGATGAGACAAGCTCACAAGGAACAACCTGAACCGTACACGGCTGAGTGTCGCTGCATCACTTAGGATATCACAAGACAAGACTATCCTCAATGCTCAGCCCTGGCAGAAGGCAAATATACAGGACGGTATTTCCAGCCAGTGGAATATCACAGAGCCATTTCTGTAAATGGGGTACCACCCGGGGGTGATTTAGCCCTTCGGGGAACGGGTGGCAGTGTCTGAGAAACTCTTCACTGTCACCACGAGGGGGACGAGGTGGGGACACTGGCCTCAGGGGAGCCCGGGGCAGGGACGGTTAGATAGCGTCCAGGGCACAGAGCCGCCCTCCACAACACAGCACTGCCTGGCCCCAAATGCCAAGCGTGCCCAGGTGGAAAAACCCGGGCTTGTTCGAACACACAGTGAAACGGAATGGTCGTGGGGAAGTCCAGAATGTGCTGGAATATGTGAAGAAGGAAGAGTTCCAAAGTAAATGGTATTCTTAGGTGCGAGGACACGTGCATACGTGATCTCGCCAAGAACGTATGAAACAAGGAAGGACACGGGACATGGGGTGACGGGCAGAATTACTTTTCACCTTTTGTTAAACGAGCTTTTGTTTTGAATTTTTTACCGTATGTACAGATCATTTTTCACAGTGCTCGACTCAACGTATCAACACTCTGTTCAGACTCTGTGTTTAGAATCTTGACATCCATAGTCTCAAGTGAATCAGGTGTATAACTTACTTTCTGTAATATCTTTATCAAATTTAAAGATAAGTGGCTCCATAAAACCAACTGGTTTCCTTTTCAACTTTCAACAGCCTGGAAAAGCTGAACACAGAAATTATCTGGTCTTTAACATTTTGGGAGAGTCATAATTAGTCTAGGATTTGGGACAGCCAATTCAAGTATGAATACCTTTGACCCCAAAATCCAACTTCTGGGTGGATCCTCCTTAAATACCCGCACTATTGAACACACACATGGAGTCGTCCGAGAGGCACCGTACAGAACAGAAAAAGAAAATCCAAATGCTGACTATGCACAAAGAGAGCAACAGTTGAATGATACATCCAGAGCACCGCATGGAAACGGAAGTCTTCTTTCTACACTGAGAGGCAACAGCACACAGAGTAGAACCAGGCGGGAAAAACAAGACGGGAGCGGGGCTGGCACGGCATCTGTGCACACACTCACCCACCACGGCCTACGGACCTGTGGTCAGCTCGTGAAGCTCACAGAAACGCAGCCGCCCCACACCATCCCCACACTGTTACCAGGGGGCACTCGGAGGAGAAACGTGGCACCGGGGGCCGAAGAAACAGGGATGTTGTGACTCTTCTTCAGTGCACAGAACATCAAGCATGGATTTACTTTCATTATTTGAATATAATGAAAAAGCAAACAGTGAGGCGGAAGTGAAGACAGAAAAAGTGAGTCTATGGGCTTCAACGAGCTTCCCTGAGAAGCAGAAGAACAAAGAGGAGGTGCGTTTCCCAGAGGAAGAAGTAGATGAGAACAGTCACTTTCCTTCTCTCTTTTCTTGTTTTCTATTTTGGGTTTTTGTGGCGAGCGGAAGGATCGGAGAAACCGGAGCGGATTACAGCTTGAATGGAAAACAGCCACGGCAGAAGGGAGCGACAGATTTGTCAAGGTTACGGTACAGGTGCCCCAAAGCTGCCTCAAGTTCCCTGGAAACAAGGGAGGGGGGAAATCAGGAGCTCACCTGGGCCGCGGCCATCCTGTTCTGCGCCGGACAAAGGGCGGGGATCTAGGAAGACAGAATGAGGGGGGTCGAGATCAGCGCGTTCAGCCATGAGACCGTCCCACCAGCCTGATGACCATCACCCTTGCACCTGGGGAGAATGATGTGCAACGAGCCTGGGAGCTCCAGCCCGGTCCCTGCGACGTGGATAAGCTCGTGTGGGCTTTGCACAGGACCTGTGTCTGTGGGCTTCCAAGTTGCCCCAAATGAATCTTGTTTCATTTCTTAACATACTTAAAAGCAGATCACAAAAACACAAGGGCAGTGCAAGCTCATTTGTTCACCTGTACGTACACACTGAGGATCAGCAGTGTACCAGAGCGTTTACTAAAATGTTGACACTCCTTTTCTCTGACTGCTGATTCAGTTTGCTTCTTTTCTTTACTTGCATTTTTGAATGTGAACATTATCACTCATAAAATGGAAATGAAAACTGATTACACTGAGCCCCAGAGGTGACAGACAGATAGCAGAGTCTGGAGGACGGGGACCTCTGGCTGTGGTTTGCAGGACGGAGACAAACCAGGGCTGGGGAAGGGGCAGGGAGCGGGAAGGGAATGAAGAGCCCAGCACCGGTCATTCCACGAGGAGCTGGAAACCACTGACCTTGTCACTCTGCGCACACTGCCCCTCACTGCCCGCCTCCACCCCGGTCCTGGCTCGTGACTTCCTCCTTTCCCAAGATGTCTATTCAATTGCCTGCTCGTCCCCGCTTGGCAGTTTTCTTTTTTTTTTAAAAGATTTTATTTATCTATTTGACAGAGAGAGAGAGAACACACGCAGAAGCAGGGGGAGCTGCAGGTAGGGAGGGAGAGGGAGAAGCAGGCCTCCCACTGAGCAGGGAGCCCAACCCGGGGCTCGATCCCAGGACCTTGGGAACATGACCTGAGCCGAAGGCAGATGCTTAACCGACTGAGCCACCCAGGCGCCCCTGCTTGGCAGTTTTCTAAACAAAGTCTCCGCCAGGAGCTTCTGCAGAGTAGCTGCTGCCCCAGCAACCCCGGTGGCAGCCTCAGGACGCCAGTGCTCAGCTCCACGCAGCTTAACATCTCCTGCTCTCAGGCCCGGTCACAGTAGCACCGAAATGAGGCAGCAGAACCAGAAGACAGCGTACCTGCAGGCTACTTGCAAATTTTACCAAGGCAAAAAGAAAACAAAAGTGTTCTGCACTTTGCTCAGACTAGGGGGAGATTCAACATTTGTGCAGAGGTGGGTGGGATGTTCACGCTCTAGGGCTGACGCAAATCCAGAGACAGCCGATGGAAAAGAGGGGGGCATATGCCGTGCACACAGGCGTGGCAGGACAGGACAGAGTCCTTCCAGGCTGGCGGTGATCCTCGTCACCCTGATCCTGCCCCTGCAGGACTGCGGCAGGCCACTGCCTCATGGTAGTATCCCTCCATCCACCTGCACATTCATCTCTCTCCTCCGATGGGGTCCAACTGCCCACGGTCACACAGTGGGCATGCTGTCTCGCAGCTGGTCGAGGGACAGAGGCCGCTGCAGGTCCAGCTCTTCTTGGACCTGCTGTCCTCTAAGCCTCCACCCCCTGCCCCGGGGTCCGGGTCTGTCCCGGGAGCCTGCACCCCCTGCACTGGGTTCTGGATCTGACCTGGGACCCTGCATCCTCTGCCCCGGGCTGAGGCTCCTCCTCCCAGGCCCCTCATAAGAGCTCTCTAGTTCCTAAGGATGCAGGACCAAAGGATTCAGAGACAAACCCATCTCAGCCGGGACCATCCCTGCAGCACCATGTCTGTGCCTCTGACCCAGGGGGACTCACCTTCTGAGGCTTCACACTGGCTCTTCCGCAGACTAGGAAGCCCAGGAGCAGGCGAGCTGGAATCTGCAGTTGGTGAGCAGCGGTCTCAGTGACGCACCCTGCTCCTGGAAAGAAGGACCACACAGGAGATGTCATTAGCAGCCCCTATGATGGAGTGAAGTTGAGGAAAACTCAAATGTTTTCATTTATGGAAGGAAGCACAAGGCCTCCTCTGAGTTTGAAGAGTAACGTTTAGTAGGACCCCAGTTATCAGCAGACAAGGAGCTGAGCACTGCCCTATGCGTAAGAGTCCCCGCTCCGGAATCGAACGGATTGCCTGCTCTGTCGCTTTTATTCATTCAGTGAAAATGTTGAGGGCCCGCTATGTGCCTGTTCTACGGGCTGCGGATACATCAGGGTACAAAACAATCCGAGGTCCCCGACCTTGTGGAGCTGTATTCGAGCAGGGAAGGCAGACAGCAACTACAACTTGATCAATTTCGGGAACGTTAGTTAGAAAGGCTAAGTGCTAGGCACGGGGAAAAAAGACTGAAGGATCCCCCGGGGTTGACTAGCTGTGTGACTTTGGACAGGAGTCCGAGCCTTTCTGTTCTTGCTTCCTCCCAATAAAATGAAGATCATCGTAGCACCTGCTCACAGGCCATCGGGAAGATGCCCGGGAACCCCAAGGGCGCCTCGCACTTACTAGGCACTCAGCAAACTCACTGATTGTCTCACTTGCCGTCGCCCGCATCCCGCTGCCCACACTCAGCCGGCCGCCCAGTGCCGCGAGCCCGCAGAGGCGCGAACCCACCACCCCCGCCCTCCCCTGCAGCCCGTGTCCGCTCCGCCTCCCGGCCCTTGCCTCCCACAACCCGACAGCCGGGGCGGAGAACAACAACCGGTGGGACCTCGCACCGCCCCCGGCTCAGCGGACCACTTCCGCTCCCGTCGCCGCGCTGCCCGAGGTCGGAGCGAGGCGCACGCGCACGAGCCACTGGGGGGGGTGGTCCCCACTGTCAATGGGCAAGATGGCGCGTGTCGCGGACAGTGATTCGGCCGGGGTTCGTCCGAGGCGCGAAGCAGTGACCAGAGCGTGCGAATATTTCCCGCGACGAGTCGCACATCACGGCGGCGCGGTGGGGGGTGGGGGCGGGGCGGAAATGGCGTCTCCGGGCGGCTAGGCGCGCGCGGAGGGTCTCAGCGGCTCCGGTTCCGCCGCCTCCGAGGCCGAGGCGCTCTCTCCCGCGCCGTTCTGCTGCGCACCCTCCGTCCCGCAAAGCCACGCTCTCCGCTCCCTTCAGCTCGTCGCAATAAGAAACGGTAGCGGCGCCTGCTGCGGTCCTCAGCGGCACATGGGCGCGGCCATCTTGGGGGCGGGGCCGTTCCCTGGGACCCGTGCCCTTCCCAGGCCCAGGGGTCAGAGAGCAGCGGTCCGGCCCAGGCGGGGGAAGTGGCCCCGAGGAGGGTCTGGTAGCCGGGCTGGAGGGCCGGTCACACCCACAGACGAGGAAAGCCCGCTGCCTCATTCTCCTGAAATAAATCGGGTTGCTCGCGTTTCGGGGACCCCGGGCGTCCTGGGAGAGTGGTTTTGCTTTCTGACGACACTGCCTAGAGAACGAGAGAATCTTGGTCTCTGACAGTGGCAGCCCCTGGTAGCTTGGCCTGCTAAAAAAGCCTGCAAGTGCCCTTGAGCAACGTGTGTGTTTCCGTAGGGTCTGGGAAAAAGAGGCCAAGTGTGTGCTGCCCTTGTAGCTGCCTGGTCACCAAGCAGAACCCTTCGGGCGGGGCGTGGTCGGCTCTCAGCTCAGATGCACCCAATTCCTTCTGAGCTAGAGCCAGCAGGTGCCACGCACTGTGAGAGAAGCCTGTGACAAAAACCATCATGCAGTCCACCAGACACGTATGGAGGCTTCCATTTGGAACATACTGCTCTCTCCCTGTCCTTCCCTTTCCCCTCTATGAGTTAACGAACATTCCCCGGGTGGTTTGGATGATTCGTAGCCCAGATCTCCGGCGCAGAGTTCTGGGAAGTAAGTGACTGTCCAAGCCTTGAGTAGGAGTCCCGGGAGAAGAGCCCGTTCTCCCTCAGGCGTGTGAGTGGGTACTGCTCCCCACTGCGAATGCGTTCTTCGTGCGTTTGTAAGTGATGGCCCGGCTTAGAGATGCTACCTGTTCGTTTCTAGAGGAGAGGTGACCTGCTAACCTTCTTTTCGGAGATCACTATCAGGAGGCAGGAGAAGGGTAGTAGAGTTAGTATGCTAGTGTCCCAGGGACAATTGAGAAACCCCCAGTTGCAGAAATACCTGGTCTTTGGCCCTGGTGGGACTCTCCCCAGATCCTGATAAGACAGGGACAGGTGCTTGCCGAGAAAGAGAAGACCTAACGGTTTGGGTGGGGCCCGGCGAAGGACGCAGATTTGTTAGTCATACAACGCCAGCATTTCTAGTGTGACTTTGTCGTTTCGGAACCGAGAAACATGCAAGGTGTTCTTCCAGTCCATCCTCTGCCGGGGCTGTTCGGATGTATCAATCCATAGGGGAGAAGGCTTGTCCCCACCACCCTCTGGCCCCTCGGGTCATAGCTGAAGACCACCTGCCTAAAGGGCTGTTGTGACTGATGTAGGGTGCATCTTAGAGCCCCCAGGATTTAGCCCAGGGCAGGCTCCCGGTCTGTGGTGGCGGTTTACATTGTTTTCTCATACACACTCGGTAACGTGCTGGTGCCATTGCTGTGCCTTCCCATAGTGTGGGCTCCCCCTTTGCCGCCTCCTTGCACGATTGTGCCCGTGCCCGGTTCCAACCTTACCCAGGATTACCACTCATACTCAACTGAAAACATTTTTTCCGTCGGCCACTAAGCCTTCTAATTAAGTGAAAACGAATTGTAAAGGGTAAACCTAGGAGGCCTGGATTGCTCAAGGCCCGTCCATGCCCCCGAAAATCCCATTTCAGGAGGACTGGTCCTTGTCTGGCTCCTGGGAGACCACCACTAAGCCCCTGTCACATTCTGCCTAGTGGGAGGGTTTTTGTGTTCCAAGCATCGCTGTTCCAAGTTGGCCCGGTGGTTTATGCAAACAGGGTGACTTACGGTGAACATCTGGTTATGTCTGCGTGCGGCCTCGGGCCGTGCTGTATCAGTTTGACATCTGGAGGGCTGTGGCCTGAGTAGCTAAAGTCCTCACAGGGATGCTGCATGCTCGCAGAACCTCCAAGAAAACCCCTGGCCCCTAGGCCTGGGTGAGCTTCCCTGGCTCGCCGAGCTTCGCAGGTTTGGGCGCACAGCAGTCCTGGCCGACTTAAGCGTTGACCGTGGGACCCCTTTGGGAGGAAACGAGTGCCGTGTCATGCCTGGTTGCTACGGGGCCTCCCCCCCGCCCCTTTTCCCTTTACTGCTTCCACTCTGCACACTCTCCCTGCAAGAAGTCTTAGCCGCGTATCCAAGGGCTCAGAAGGCCTCCCGGGACTCAGAAGGAGAACCGCTCTTCTGAGGCACGCGTCCTAGGGAATCCTCAAGCCTGCGGGTGGTCTTGGAGACCCGCGTTGCTGCAGATGCTCAGATGGGTACCCGCTCCACCGTGTGTTTGTGCCATCCCGGGAGGTGGGCCTTCTGAACCCAGTTCGACTGTGCCCTCAGCAATAGGCGGGTTGCAGCCCCGAGCAGCGGCCTCCGGAGGGCGCGGCTGTGCTTTTCCATCGCTGAGAAACAGAGGTCCTGGGTGCGTGCCCTGCCTGAGCAGGAGCTGAGCGAGCTTGCTTTCTTGCAGTTTTGAATTATACTTTTATGGTTACCCTAGAGATTATGGCATACACCACTGATTTATTAGTCTCTTGTCAGTGAATTCTTCTTCCTTCAGAATTCAATGATGTAAAAAATTTTACCTCGGGTATGTCTTACCTTTTGTAGTTCGTCAACCTGGATTTTAACTCTACATATATTTTAGGGGTGCCTGGGTGGCTCAGTTGGTTAAGCAACTGCCTTCAGCTCAGGTCATGATCCTGGAGTCCCGGGATCGAGTCCCGCATCGGGCTCCCTGCTCAGCAGGGAGTCTGCTTCTCCTTCTGACCCTCCCCTCTCTCATGCTCTCTCTCTATATCTCATTCTCTCTCTCAAATAAATAAATAAAATCTTAAAAAAAAAAACAAACTCTACATATATTTTATTCCTCTCACTGTGGTATTATAGTTGTTTAAGACAGTCAGTGTCCATATAGATTTGCCCCCATATTTTATCTTCACAGTCCCCTTCATTCCTTTTTGCACTTTTATTATTTAAGGATCATTCTTTTCTAACTTTAAGACATATCTTGAGTATTTATTTTAGCGTAGGTCTGCAGAAAATTAATTTTATCAGTTTGGGTTTTTCTGAAATCTACTTTATTTCATCCTCATTTGAAAAGGGTATTTTCTCGGGGTGCCTGGGTGTCAAAGTCAGTTAAGCATCAGACTCTTGGTTTAGGCTCTGGTCGTGATGGTCGTGAGATCAAGGCCTGCCTGGGGCTCTGTGCTAGGCTTGGAGTCTGCTGGAGTTTCTCGCTCCCTCTCTCTCTGCCTCTCCCCACCATGGGCTCAAGCACTCTCTCTCTCTCTCAAATAAATAAATCTTTTAAAAAAGGGTGTTTTCTCTGGGACTAGAATTCCACGTTAGCAGTGATTTTATTTCAGCACTTTAAAGATACCTTTTCACTCAGTTGAGTGTCTGACTCTTGATTTCTGCTTGGGTCATGATCTCAGGTTTGTGGGCTCGAGGAGCCCCGAATCAGGCTCTGCACTGAGCGTGGACCCTGCTTAAGATTCTCACTCCGGGACAACTCGGTGGCTCAGTCTGCTAAGCGTCTGCTTTCAGCCCAGGTCATGATAACAGGGTCCTGGGATGGAGTCCTGTGTGGGGCTCATTGGTCAGTGGGCAGTCTGCTTCTCCTTCTCCCTCTGCTTCCCCCCACCCCCTGCTTGTGTTCTCTATCAAATAAATAAATAAAATATTTAAAAAAAATTCTCTCCTTCTGCCTCTCCCCTCTGCTCACACATGTACGCTCTCTCTCAAAAAGAAAGAAAGAAAGAAAGATACCAAAACTTCATTGTATTCTGGTTTTCATTGTATTTATTGAAAAGTCAGCTGCCATTTTTATTGTTTCTCCTTTGAAGGTGATGTGCCTTTTTTCTCTGGCAGCAATTAGATTTTCCTTTTTTTCTCTTTTGTTTTCAGCAGTTTGACTATGATTTGCCTAGTTATGATCTCCTTTGTATTCATTCTGCTTTACATGAGTAGAGAGCTTTTTGAATCAATGGCTCGTTATCTTTTGTGAATTTTGGTATCTCTTCAAATTAGTATCCCTTCTAATTAAACATATATTGGATCTTTCCACCGTGTTCCATGTCTCTTAAATTCTTTCCTTTGTTTTTTCTCTTTTTTTTCACAGTGCTTCAGCCTGTACATTCTCTACTCTCTTCCAGTTCACCAAGCTTCTATTATGCTGTGTCTCACATCTATTTAGTGCTTAATTTAAGCTATGTTTTCAGTTCTAGAATTTCCATTTGATTCTTTCTAAAGATATCAATCATTATGTCACCTAATTTCTTGACATAGTAATCATAGCTTTTTTTTTTTTAAGTTTGTGTCTGACAGTGCAAATATTTGGATTGCTGTTGGGTTTATTTGTATCATCTGTTTTATCTTGGTTTCCTTCATCTGACTCGTGGCAGCCTGTGATTTTTTTTTTTTTTTTGAACACCAGAAATCGTATATGAAAAGTTTTAAAAGATTTTTCTGGATGATGTTATCTTCCAGAAACAATTTTTTTCTGGCAGCCCAATTGAGTAGAATCTGATAACCTTCATCCCATCAAGGAATAAGATAATTTGAGGCCCTATTTCATGTTCCTGAGGCCTCATCTTTATCAGGTTTGCCCCTCCTAGGTCAAAGCCGTTCAGGATTTTTACCTGAAACCCTAACAGACCTTGATCTCTGATTTTTGTTTCTGTCACTATGAGATTTCTAAAAGCTCTGCTTAAGTTTTTGGCCTCTTACTTGCTGCTTTCTGCTTGACTTCATGACATCTTATCTTGTGTAGTTTAGAAACTGAACCATGCCCACTCTTTGGAGTTCCATTTTCTGTGGTTCCTTTTTTTGTTGGTCTTGACCTTCAAGTTCTGGTTACCTTAGCAGCAAGCAGTAAATCCAATTTTTATGCCCTACTTCATGAGACTTCTTGAAGCTCTCAATTACCATTTTCTGCTCTTAAGCTTGGCTCCATGCAGCTTCAGGATTAACAAATGCGTCAAGGGAAAAAGAAGCAGCTCACTTCAGAATGTTTCTCTTCACTTAATCATCTAGACCGCTCTAAAGACTAGTTTCCTTGGTTTATATCTGACACCTTTAAAAAGCTGAGTTTTTTTGGGTATTTTATCTAGTTTTTATGGTTTCTATCAGCCAAAGAATTAGTATGAGATGAGATAACCTGTCCTATTTGGAAGAAGATTCCTTGCTATACAATTTCTGTAGCTACTGGTTACTGGTTTAAGAAAGTTTCCTTCTATCCTTGGTTCACAAAGAGGCTTTCATATGAATGGATGTTGCATTTTTAAAATGTTTTTTCTGTATCTGGTGAGATGTGATTCTCCTCCTTTATTCTATCAGTGTAACATATGGTATTGATTGATTTACAAATATTGCATTTCCAGAAAAAACCCAGTTTTGTAATGACCTATTATCTTTTAATATATTTATAGATTCAGTGTACTAGCGTTTCATTTAGAATATATTGAAAAAGATTGAACTGATTTTTCCTTTCTTGTAACGTTCTCATCAGCTCTTGGATCAAAGTAATGCTGATCTCATAGAACAAGATGGGAAAGGTTCCTTCTTTTCTCTGGAAGAGTTTGTGTACCATTAGTGTTGGTTCTTCCTTAGCCACCTGATAAAATTCATCAAGCAAGCCCTGTGAACCTTGAGTTTTCCTTGTGGAAAAGTTTGGAATTATGGATTAAATGTTTATAATAGATACAGGGCAATTTAGATTTTCTAATCATGTGCCTTCACCCTGACAGGATCATTGAGCCATTGCGTTAGTCACAGACTGGCTATCACCAGACTCCTTATTAGATGAACAAACTAAACATCTTGCTTTTCTAGGCTATTACGAGCCAACTTCCTGGCACTTACAGCTGGAAATATTTCTACCTGATACAGAATGATATTCAGGAGAACTTGGTTATAATTCTAATGTGACCACAGTGGAATGTCTGTATAGAAATAAATTGTATTTCTGTATGCCAGCAAAAAGACATTGAGAAAATGAAATTAAAAGAACAGTTTACTCCTAGTACCCAGATCTTGCTTTTTAGCCACCATTCCCACTAAAAGGAAACCAGAGATTTTTAGGGGAATGCCTGATTCTGGGTCTGGGGCTGGGAGAATACATGATGAGCATGGGTATCTTATGCTCTTTATGTTCAAGATGCACTCAAAGCCTAATGGGACATGTCTAAAGGACACAGGAATTATCATGAAAGAGCTTCGGTGGGTCTTTCTGAGATCATTTGAACACCAAAAAGTAACAGCTACAATTTATTGTAATACATTAAACAAACAAATAAAAATCCATGAGTTCATAGTGATACTCGAAAAAGGAACAAAAAAAGGTAAAAGAAAAAAAGGAGAAAGCTCTTTGTCTTATTCTTAGAATGAGTTCCAAGTTAACAGCGATGGAGCTGCATACAGATTTATTGGGGAGAAGCATCTGCAAGAGGTTGAAAAAGATAGGATTGGACAGAGGAAGGATTTACCCAGAATGTAGTAGCAACCAAGCCCTCAGACAATCCTACAGGGCACTCTGGAGCTGAGATGGCCCTTCGGAGTTGTCCCAAGTTGAGGGGATTGGGCTAGACCTTTGTATTCCCGCATCAGACACTCACTGACTACCGCCTGCTCCCTGGGCAGTGGTGGGGAGTGAAGGTGTAACTTTGTGAGGCAATTCCCTGTGGCTGAGGGCAGGTTCCAGTGAGAGACAGCTGTGAGGTCAGAAGCTGATTCTCCCTGAAGCTGGGGGGATGATGGATTGGCCCTCAACAGGAAATCTGAGTGAGCGTCACTGGATTCACTACAGCAATTCTTTCTTTCTTTTTTTTTTTTTTTTTAAGAAGCCAGACACCAAAGAGGGCATATTGTCTGACTCTTTTTCATTTTTTTTTAAAGATTTTATTTATTTATTTGACAGAGAGAGAGAGACAATGAGAGAGGGAACATAAGCAGGGGGAGTGGGAGCAGGAGAAGCAGGCTCCCCGCTGAGCAGGGAGCCCAATGCGGGGCTCGATCCCAGGACCCTGGGATCATGACCTGAGCCGAAGGCAGACGCTTAATGACTAAGCCACCCAGGCACCCCTGTCTGACTTTTGTTAAAAAAAGATTTTATTTATTTATTTGAATGAGAGAGAGAGCACAAGAGGGGGGAGGGTCAGAAGGATAAGCAGGCTTACCGCTGAGCGGGGAGCCCAATGCGGGGCTCGATCCCAGGACCCTGGGATCATGACCTGAGCCGAAGGCAGACGCTTGACCAACTGAGCCACCCAGGCACCCCTTTCACTACAGCAGTTATTTCTATAAGAATGCCACCTAATAAATATTAAAAATTGCTATAATTAGAAAATCACTATTTTACATACCTCTATGTAATAATTGATTCAAGCAAGGAAGCTTAAGGGATATTGTCTTAGCTTGAACTGTTCTAACAAAATACCATAAAATGAGTAGCTTATCAACAGAAATTTACTTTTCATAGTTGTGGAGGCTGGAAGTCCAAAATCATGGTGCCAATATGGTTGGGTCCTTGGCGAGAGCCCACTTTCAAGTTGCAGATGACTGTATTCTTCTTGTATCTTCACATGGTGGGAAAGGGGTGAGCTAGCCCTCTGGCCTTTTCTTATAAGGGCACTAACTCCGTTCATGAATCCACACTCATGACCTAATCACCTCCCAAAGGCCCCCACCTCCTAACACTATCATATTGGGGGTTAGAATTTCAAAAAATGAATTTGAAGGGGGGACACAAACATTCAGTCCGCAGCAGATGTTGAAAGCATTTGGTAAAAGGTTGTTTTAGAACAGGTTCTTAAATGTAGAATCAAAACATCACCCTACGGATTATTTGCTCCTTGCATAGAAAACTTAGCATCACAAATAGTGGGTTACACAGTAGCACCTATGACGTATTCTTGGCAAAAATGTTTAACCTGGGGGCGCCTGGGTGGCTCAGTCGTTAAGCATCTGCCTTCGGCTCAGGTCATGATCCCAGGGTCCTGGAATCGAGCCCCGCATCGGGCTCCCTGCTCGGCGGGAAGCCTGCTTCTCCCTCTCCCCCTGCTTGTGTTCCCCCTCTCGCTGTATCTCTGTCAAATAAATAAATAAAATCTTTAAAAAAAATGTTTAACCTGAAACTGATCAAGCCTGGAGACCTACCTTCAATTCTATAGAAACTACAAGAGATAAAGGAAGAGTTTAGGTGACATCAAGAGGAAACAATTAGAGGATATAGAGCGTGAGACGTTCTACAAGCCAGCTGGACTGGTTTTTCGTCAAAAAGTCGGTATTAACCGGTCAGGGGAAGGTGATGATGACAGTGTAGTTTTTGATTTCCCTAAATGCTGTCTTACAAACAGAATCATTATAGTGAAAGAAAAAAAATTTCACAGGCTACATTTTGAACAAAAGAAGGTGACAAGCATCCCCAGGAGCCCCGGAATGCAAATGGGTGAAACCAAATCATTGACAATAGCAAGAGCTTTGCAAGTTCTGCACAGATTTAACAGTGATACAGAAGAGTAGGAGAAGGACCATGGGGTCATTCTGATGGTCCCATGAGCCCCCAAAGACGCTCAACTCATACAAACCCTCCTCAGCTCAGTTACTTACCGCCTCAGTTTCTACCACAGGGAATACTCCTAGCCCCAGTCTCCTCACCTGAAAGACTATCGACTTGCATCAAGACCCCTCAAGATTCTTCCAGGTGGCTGCCTTCCGTGGCATCCACCTGACCCCTGGGAAAACTCACACCCTCACTCCACCAAACTCTAGACCTGCACACTGTCTACACTGCTGCTCTCTTTCTTTTTTTTTATTATGTTAATCACCATACATTACATCATTAGTTTTTGATGTAGTGATCCATGATTCATTGTTTGAGTATAACACCCAGTGCTCCATTCAATATGTGCCCTCTTTAATACCCATCACCAGGCTGACCCATCCCCCCACCCCCCTCCCTTCTAGAACCCTCAGTTTGTTTCTCAGAGTCCGTAGTCTCTCAAGGCTCGTCTCCCCCTCCGATTCCCCCCCTTCATTTTTCTGTTCCTGCTATCTTTTTTTTTTTTAACATATAATGTATTATTTGTTTCAGGGGTACAGATCTGTGATTCATCAGTCTTATACAGTTCACAGCGCTTACCATAGCACATACCCTCCCCAATGTCTATCACCCAGACACCCCATCCCTCCCCCCCCACCACTCCAGCAACCCTCAGTTTGTTTCCTGAGATTAAGAATTCCTCATATCAGTGAGATCATATGATACATGTCTTTCTCTGATTGACGTATTTCGCTTTGCTGCTCTCTTTCTTTACCTGGCCATTTCAGGCTGCCATCTGGCCTCCTCTTTACAGGTTCATCCAGGTGGGCGCAGTCATCAGTCTATCTTCACACCCCCAAATCTTGAGGACAAGCTTTACCAAAAACTCTCAAGCTGCACCACAGAGACAAGATCGGATGGGTTGGTGAGTTTCTGCAGATGAGATGTTAGTCTCCCCATCTAGAAGGCAACCTCCATGATTCTGAATCACCTTGGGGCCCCTTCTCTTAGCTTGAGGTGGCGGTGGGGAGGTCCAGAAGAAAGGGGCAAAGTGCTCCCTACTGCAAAATTTCCTTTCAAAAAATAATTTTTAAAAAGGAATCTCCAACCTGCTCTCACATCGGCTGGGGGAGGAGGATGGGCTGATAAGCCAAGAACTTGTTGGCACCTCACAGTTAAATTTTCCGGAATATGTGTAGACACCACATGAATATGAATATGCCTGGAATTAATGGATACAAATAAAATATTTGTACTCTTCCCATTTTATCCTTGCACCTGCCTCTAGCTAGGGTTACCTAGTATTTTATAAAGCCAAAATAATCTTATTTTTTTCATGGATGGATGTGTTTTTCTAGAAATAGTCCTTCAAGTTGCCAGAAAATGACTAGATGATAATTCTAATTCACTCTAAGAAATTAAAAGCTCCAGAAAAGGTGAATATGTAGGTAAATATAAAATACTGTTTATTTTAAAATCTTTTAACAGATTTAAAAGACATAATATTGCATAAAATAATTATAAAACGTATTGAATTTATAACATATAAAGATATAATATATAAAGGTATAATGTATATGACAACAATGACACAGAGAGGGGAGAGGAAGAAATGGAGCTATGTTAGTGCAAGTTTTCTATATTTTACCAAAAGTAAGTTAGTATTAACGTGAAGTAGATAGTGACAAGTTAAGATAGATTTTATAATCCCTAAAGCAACAATAAATGATTTTTAAAAATACAGTAAAATAATTCAACAAAGGAATTTAAATGGTATAATAGAAAAAATCTAACAAAAGAAGAAAGTAAAGAAGGAAGAGTGAAACAAAAAAGACATGAAACATATAGAAAAGAAGTAACAGAATGGAAAATATAAATTCATCATGTAAATAATTAGATTAAATGTGAATAGATTACACATTCCGGTAAAAAAAAAAAAAAAACATAGACTGTTAGATAGGACAGAAAACAAGATTCAGGGGCACCTGGGTGGCTCAGTCAGTTAAGGGTCTGCCTTCGGCTCAGGTCATGATCCCAGGGTTCTGAGATCGAGCCCCGCATTGGGCTCCCTGCTCAGTGGGGAGCCTGCTTCTCCCTCTGCCTCTGCCCCTCACCCCTGCTCGTGTGCTCTCTCTCATGCTGTCTGTCTGTCTCTCTCAAATAAATAAAATCCTAAAAAAAAGAAAACAAGATTCAACTATATGCTGTCTACAAGAGACACACTTTATTTTGGAGGACACAGCTACGTTAAAAGTAAAAGGATGAGGAAAGATGCACCATTCAAACAGCAGCTATAAAAGTGCTTGGGTCGCCATATTAATACCTGACAAAACAGACGTTAAGACAAAAAATATCAGAGTCAAAGGGGGTATTTTGTAATGATAAAAGTGTAAATTTACCGGGAACGTAGAACAATTTGAACCTATATGTATGTAACAATAGAGCCCAAAATACATGAAGCAAGAGCGGACAGAATTGAAAGAAGAAATGGACAATTTAACAATAACAGTTGGAGCTGTCAACACCCCATCTCTCAATAATGAATAGAAAAGCCAAGACAGAATATCAGCAAGGATATAGAACCCTTGAACGACACTATCAACACACTTGAACTGACTGACATCTATAAAACAGTCCATCCAACATGAGTAGAACACACATTCTTTTCATGTGCCAATGGAACATTCTCTAGGATAGACCATGTGCTCAGCCATAAAAAGCCTCAGTAAATTTAAACGGTTTGAAATCATACAAAACATTATTCTCTGAACACAGCAGACCTGAATTAGAAACCACAAAGAATGAAATTTGGGAAATTTCCAAATATTTGGAAATTAAATAACACTTTTTTTCTTTTCAAAGTAGGTCCTACGCCGAATGTGGGCTTGAACTCATGACCCCAAGATCAAGAGTCTCACACTCCACTGACTGAGCCAGCCAGCTGCCCCTATATCACATGTTTCTAAATAACTCATGAATGAGAGAAAAAATTACAAAAGGAATTTAAAAATATGTTGAAGTGAAAGAAGATGAAAATACAACATATCAAAATTTATGGGCTAAGGCAGTGCTTAGAGGAATGTTTTATAGCTTAAAAACCTATATGAGAAAAGAAAAAAAGAATCCCAAATCAATAACCTAAATTTCTACCTTAAGAAATTAGAAAAAGAAGAGCAAACTAAATCCAAAGCAAACAGAAGGAAGAATATAATAGAGATTCCAGCACAAATAAATGAAGTAGAAAAACAACAACAACAAAACTATTAAGAAAATCAATGAAACCAAAAGCTGGTTCTTGGGAAAGGTCCATACATTTTAACAACCTTTAGTTTGACCAAGACAAAAGAGAGGAGACAGAAGTTCCCAATCTGGAATGAAAAAGGAATCACCACTATTGATCTAACAGAAAGTAAAAGAACTGTTAGGGAACACCGTGATCAACTTTATGCCAACAAATTAGAATATGTAGATAAAATAGACAAATTGTTAGAAATATGCAAATGACCAAAATGGACTCAAGTACAAATAGAGACTCTAAATAGGCTTATAGTAAGTAAGGGCATTGAATTAGTAATTAAAATTCTGCTTGTGAAGAAAAGTCCAGGCTCAGATGGCTTCACTGGTGAGTTCTATGTAATATATAACAAGAATTAACTTTGACTCTCAACAAATTTTTCCAGAAAATGGAGAAGAGAACACTTTCCAACTCATTCCATGAGAACACAATTGCCCTGATACCAAAGCCAGATAAAGACAGCACAAGAAAAAAAAACAAAAAAATACTGACAGATGTCCTTCATGAACACGGGCATAATAATCTTCAACAAGATATTAGCAAACCAAATCCAGCAACATATTAAAAAGATCATACACTGGGACCAAGCGGAATTTATTTCACAAATGCAAGATTGATTTATCATCTGAAAATCAATTTATATAATAAATCGTATTAATGGCATAATGGATTAAAAAAACACACTTTCATCTCAAATAGATACAGAAAAAAACATTTGATAAAATCTTACATCCATTCATGATTTTAAAAACCAAAAAACAAAACCTCTCTGCAAACTAGTAATAGGCAGGAACTTCCTCAATTAGATAAGTGGCATCTATGAAAAACCCACAACTAAAATCATACTTAATGATGAACATTAAATGCTTTCCCTGAAATGGAAACAAAGCAAGAATGTTCACTCTTGCCACGCCACCTTTATTCAGTATTGAGCTGGATGTTCTAGCCCATGGGGGAAAGAAAAAAATTAAAGGCATCCAGATTGGAAAGGAGGAAGTAAAAGTTACCTTAATGTGCAGATGATATGATTTTAAAATTTTAAAATTCCTAGGGTATCCACCTGTATTTTAATTTTTTTAAAAATTTCATTTTATTTTAAAATTTAAAATTTTATTTTAAAATTCCTAAGGTATCCACAAAATATTACTAGAACTAATAAACAAGTTGAACAAGGTTATAGGACATAAGATTAATGCACAAAAATCAATTATGCTTTTATATACTAGTAATGAAAAATCTGCAAATGAAATTTAAGGAAAGGATTCCATACACAATAGCATCAAAGATATGAAATATTTAGGAGTCAATGTAACAAAAGAAATGTAAGACTTGTACAAAACATCATTGAAAAATTAAAGATCTAAGTAAATGGAGAGACATTCCATGTTGATGGATTAGAAAACCAAATACTGTTAGATAGATCTATCGATTAGTATAGATAGCAATAGATCTATAGATTTAACTCAGTCCTTATAAAAATCCCAACTGGCTCCCCCCACCCCAGAAATGTACAAGTTGATTCCAAAAGGACCCAGAATAGCAAAAACATTTTTGAAAAAGAAGAACAAAGTTGAAGGACTTTCACTTCCTGATTTCAAAGAAACTAAAAACAACCATAAGGACAGTAATCAAGACAGTGTGGTATTGTCATGACGACAGACAATGGTACAGAATTGAGTCCATAAACAAACCCTTATGTTTATGGTTAATTAATTTTTGGCAAAGATGCCAAGACAACCCAGTGGAGAAAGGAAAGTCTTTTCAACAGATGGTGCTGAGACAATTGGATAGCCACACGCAAAAGGATAGATTTGTACCCTTACCTAGCAACATACACAAAAATTCACTCACGGTGGGTCACAGATCTAAATGTAAGTGCTAAAGCTATAAAACTTTTAGAGAAAAACATGGGAGCATATTGTAGCTTATGGTGGATTAGGCAAAATTTCTTAGGTGTAACACCAAACAAAATACATGAAAGAACACCTTGATGAATTGAAATTCATCACAATTATAAAACCTTTGAGCTTCAAAATACCCTGTGAGGAAAATGCAGGGGCGCCTGGGTGGCTCAGTCATTAAGCGTCTGTCTTCGGCTCAGGTCATGATCCCAGGGTCCTGGGATCGAGCCCCACATCAGGCTCCCTGTTCGGCGGGAAGCCTGCTTCTCCCTCTCCCACTCCCCCTGCTTGTGTTCCTGCTCTTGCTATCTCTCTCTCTCTGTCAAATATATAAATGAAATCTTTAAAAAGAAAAAGAAAATGGAAAGACACAGACCAGAAAAAAATACTTGCGATTCATATTTCTGGCACAAGGTTTGTGTCCAGAGTGTACAAAGAAATTTTACCACTCAATAATATGACAACAAGCTTAATTTAAAGATGGGCAAAAGTTTCAAATACACATTTCACCACGGAAAATCTACAAATGACCAATAAGCGCAGGAAAAGATGCCCTACACCATTAATCTTCAGGGAAATGCAAAAAAAAAAACCACAACGAGACAGCCCTTCCTACCCAGAAGAATGTTGGTGAAGATGTAGAAAAATTGGAAGCCTCATGTATTGCTGGTGGGAAAGTTAAAACAGGACAATCACTCTGGAAAAACAGTTTGGCAGTTTCTTAAATAAATGAAGTTGCCATAAAACCCAGCAATTCTTGAGGTATCTACTCAAGAGAAATGAAAACATAATACGCAAAGACTTGGACGCCCATGTTCATAGGCACGTTATTCCTAATAGCCAAAAAGCGAAAAGAATTCAAATGTCCATCAATTGACAGATGGATAAATAAAATGTGTTCTATCCATTCAATGGACAATAAAAAGGAATGAAGTACTGATATTTGTTAGAACATGGATGCATCTCAAAAACATTATGCTGAGAGAAAGAAGCCAGACGCAAAAGCCCATATACTGTGATTCCATTTCTATGAAATGTCCAGAGAAGGCAAATCTATAGGGATAGAAAGCAGTTTAATAGTTGTCTGGGGCTGGGTGTTGGGAGTGGGAATGGCGAAAAGGATATTTTTTGAGCAATGGAAATATTCTTTTTTTCTTTTTTAAGATTTTATTTATTTGACAGAGAGAAACACAGCCAGAGAGGGAACACAAGCAGGGGGAGTGGGAGAGGGAGAAGCAGGCTCCCCGCTGAGCAGGGAGCCCGATGTGGGGCTCAATCCCAGGACCCCGGGATCATGACCTGAGCCGAAGGCAGACGTTTAACCCACTGAGCCACCCAGGTGCTCCAGAGATGTTCTTAAAGTGGATTGTGTTGATGGTTTCTCAACTCTATAAATTAAAAAAAAAATCATTGAATTGTACATTCAAAATGGGCCAATTTTGTGGAGTATAAATTATTCATTGATAAAGCTGTTTTTAAAAAAGTCAAAGCTGGCCTGGTTCTTACCCACAAGACGCAGAGTGCCTGACATTTAACAGAAGAGACAGACACATCTGCAAATGTAATATTTTGAGCTAATTTCATTTATAGACGTGTATTCAATGCGCTATGGTTTTCTTTCTAATTATGTTTCACACCTGATCTCAAAATCCAACCTTCTCCTTGGAAAAGGTGGATTTAAATAACAGCACCCTGAAATCTCTCATTATTAAGCCTCTCTCTTTCTGTCAATCCATCCGTTCTCTATCTACCATTGAAATAGTGTAGAAGACAAAATGGAAAGACTAGATGCAGTGCTTGCTTTCGAGTAGTTTATATGTAAGTACACGAATAGCAGCAGTTTCCCCGTCATTCTCTTTTTGACTCTATCTCGGTCTCTGTTTTTTCCCTCCAGGTAGAAGATGCTGAAATGATAATTTGACTAAGTTTTCTGAGTGCAGTCTGGAAACATTTTGCAGAAAAGCTGAATTTAAGGGGAGAAATTTCCTGGAGTGGAAGGAATTGGTGTGGTGAAAAGCATAAAGTAAATGTTCCAGAAAAGAGAGATACATATGGGAGAATAATTTGATTCAGTTTTTGTTGGCCTATGTATGGAGAAGAACAAATGCATTTGCTTGGCTAACCTTATTCTGTAACAGATTTTTAAGGAGTGGGTGGAGGATGGAGAGGTTAGTTGAAGAAGACAACCAATTTGAAATTTGGTTGAAATTCCTCATAATTCTCACAGCTCATAGCTAAGACATTGATCAAAAATAGTTTCCAAAATTTGTTTACTAAATTCCTGGACATGAACTTTTTTTTTTTTTTTTTACCAGTTTGGACATTGCAGAAATTTAGGGAATTCAGAATGTCAGAACAAGGGTCTTCCATTCAGAAAGGATAAACCAGAAGTTATTACTGGAATTTACTGGAGAAATTTAATTTTTTTTTCCAGTTTTTATCGTAGGATTTTCCTTGGGACATGGTAAAGGAGAACACCTCCACCCCCCCCCCCCCCGTTACCCAACATTGTAGCCTTATTCTCCGAAATTGTTAATTTCACACATCTGAGGTTGATATAGGAAATGTAAATTCATGCGATTGCTGAAAGCAAAGGGTGTACTGTGGCCACACTGGGGCAGCAGACACTTGGCTTTTCTAGCTTTCTCTCCTGGAACTGTAATAAATGGAGCGATCGTACACATTACTCTCTTTGACTTAAATGTCTTTTTCAGACTGCTAAACCGAGAGAAAGGACTATCCTTAAAATACTAACAACAGAGACCTCACGTGTTAATTAAGAGGTTGGGGAAGAGCTTGATTTTTTTTCCTAAATGGCTAGTTTTTCAGAGGTCATTGAGAGCAAGGGACTGTTTCTTAGTCATTGGATAGCCTCAGGGCAATCGCATCTCCTGAGAGCTCAATAAATTTTGGTTGTCATTAGTGTTTCTAGAAGGCAAGTGCTCCAACTCGCCAAAGCATAATGTCTAAGCTTTCAGACCACCTCCATCCGGAGGGACCTGCATCTCTTCAGCTGCGGGTACTTCCCGCGGTCTAGCAGATCTGCAGCTTTTCTAAAGTTCTACGGTACTGAATTCAACATGATTCAGTTCCCAGCTTCTCAAGGAAGCTTAAAAAAAATCGGTGATTCTGAGAAAGCATATCTGGCATGGTTACTTTTTGTTTACCTTGTGAAATTAATAAAAGGTGGGGCGCCTGGGTGGCTCAGTCGGTTAAGCGGCTGCCTTCGGCTCAGGTCATGATCCTGGGTTCCTAGGATCGAGCCCCGCGTCCGGCTCCCTGCTCTGCCGGGAGCCTGCTTCTCCCTCTCCCTCTCCCTCTGCCTGCCACTCTGCCTACTTGTGCTCTCTCTCTCTCCGTCAAATGAATAAATAAAATCTTAAAAAAAAAATTAATAAAAGGAAACCTCATTAAAGCTGATTCAGGATGCTAGAGAGGGGAACTGGTAGAGGAAGTCTACCAGGAATGTCAATTACAGGAAAACTGTCAATTACAGACCCCTAACAGAAGAATCTGCAAGAGGAAACAACGATCAATTACAGGCCCCAAGAGGAAAAGATGTACACTGTATCTCCTACAAGAAATTGACTACCCCTGCAACTCAGCCACTGAGAAACCCATTATCACCTGAACCCTTGCTTTTCTCCAGTGGACTTTTGTTCAAAACAACCCCTCCCAACTCCCTCCTTCTCCATAAAATAACTTAGTCAGACCTGCCTATGGCTTTGCGGAACCGTGTTTGTTCAGGACGGCAATTTTCTGCTATTCCCGAATAAACCTATTTTTGCTGGTAAAATAACTGGCTGTTTTATTTTTAAGGTTAACAGCCTACATGGTGCCAGCACCAGAACTACAGTTGGAGGTCTGGGGGTGGAAGGTGAGGGTGGGAGGGCCAAGGTTGCAATCTTGTGTCTACTACTTCATCTGTCTCCTTTGTTCCCCTACCAGCCTTTAATAAACACCATGGTCTCCTGGATGAGGTGTGGCACTCATGAGGGCACCAGCTGCCTAACTTTTGTGAAGATTAAAAAACGGAAACTTTCTTAAAGTGAAACAGCAGAGCTAGAAGGGGGAGCATACCACTCAATGTCAATTACAGAAAAAAATTGTCGATTATAGACCCTAATGGAAGAGTCCTCAACAGGAAAGAATGATCAATTATATGCCCCAAGAGAAAAAGATGTACTTGCATCTTCTATTAGAAATTGACTACCCCTGCCACTCAACCAAAGAGAAACCATTATCTCTGCTGCACCCCTGCTTTTCTTCAGTGGACTTTCATTCCAAACAACCTCTCCCAACTTCCTCCTTCTCCAAAAAATTGTGTTCCTCTCCTCCATTTGTTGGACTTGCCTGTGGTTTTGCCATCGCTTGCATGTCCCAAATTGTAATTCTCGGCAACTCTGGAATAAACCTTTTTTTTTTTTTTTTTTTTGCTGTTAAGATAGCTGGCTATTTTCTTTTTAAGGTTAATACTTTTTACCTTTCACTAACTCAACCCCATTTGTTTAACCCATTTGTTGGATGCCTACTTTTTCTTAGGTGCTCCTTACAGATCTCATGTTCTTTTTCTCTACATTGTAGGAAAGCTGGTTTGCACCTTGTTTCGTAGGCGCCATTCCTTCTGCCTGGAATGTCCTTTTCTTCTTCTCGAGTTAATTCCTCTATGCCTTCACAGTCCAGCCCAAGGCACGCCCTACTGTAGTTGAGATGCGGCCACAATGGACTCTCAGCCCCCAGCCTTACCCTCAGCACAGGATGAGATCACAGAGTCTTTTCGTTTTCCTCTGTTATGAGACCATAAGCTCCCTGAAGCCAGAGCCCTGCCTTATTTGGCTTTGCATTCCCAAAGTCTAGCAGCATTTCTGACACATTGGAGCGGCTCCATCCATGTTTGTGGAACGAGTAAATGAATCAATCCACTTACCACTGAATGAGATGTTTCATTTCCTTCCCTTCTCTTCCCCAGTTAAAATGCCTTGGTATTAAAAAAAAAATCCCTCTTAGGAAATTATTTTAGAAAGAGGCAGTCAGCTCCTACCTCCCACACAAGGAACATCAGAGAATACAAATGAGCCGTAATTTACAAGTGGTACTTCCTGAAGGAGGAAATTTGTAGCATGAACCTCTCAATGTTTCAGCCACTGCGTAGTCCTATGGTGATAGAAGCCAAGCTCCAGGCCTGCGGCTCCGGGAGATGCCCCACATCGGGCTTCCAGAAGCCCCTCAGTGTTCTAAGGAAGTTATTCATCGATTTTCACAGCATCTCTGCAGGCTAAGCATGAGAAATGGAGAATTTCTTTTCTTCCTGTCCTTCTCTCTTTCTGCATGAACCTTCTTAACAGTCGGGGAGTTAGAAAACAGAAAAAGACCTAAGCAAATTGCCTAGCATCACGTAAACGAGAACAGCCAAGCCAGGACGCACTCTGGTGCTCATTCCACAAATCCGTGCTTCCTGTAACTTACACAGGTCTGTGTTTTAATGAATTCGTGGCATATGGGCCATAATATTCAAAGTGCCTGGCATTTCCTGCAATTTATGATCAGGCCGGGAATAGGTTGTTTTCTCCTTTTGAGTGAATTTTCACATGCCTAGGTTTGGAGTTAATAAACTTGACATAAGTGAAAATAGTTTCTAGAATAGGTAATGCTTTTTTGTTCCTTCTGTGATCTGGATCCACATCTTCTCTTTCTCACCCCAAACTTCATCCCTACCCATGAACTGCCATCACTGTTTCTTCTCTGGCCTTTTGAGAATGAGCGGCGAGATACTGTTCTCGAAGTCTGCATCATGGGGGAAGGAAGATGATTTTGTTTGCTGTCTTCTCTATGAACAGAGACGTTCACAGGCCCTCCCCAGTGACCTACAGTTGTTGGACTCTTGTCTGTAGATAAAGAGCTCTCCTTCTGACTTGACTTTTGTTTATCTGGTTTCCAAAAGGCCTTGTTGATCCAGGTAGTGGTGAAAGTCTGTGAATTCAGAAACGGCCCCACCCATGCGCTGTGTTTGGCTAAGTCTTTCGGAGTTGCGTCGAGTGAGAACGGTAGCTAGGTCGCTTTGGTCCAGCTCGCTGAGAAAGTTGCCGTTGCGCATTTATTGTGGGCATTTGATGCTCAGTACGGGTTATACCCATTGATGTCAGTGAGCCTAGGCAAATACCTGTTTTACTAATATTGATGTTTGTGTTATGTTCTGGAAGTGAATTGAAGTTCCCTGTAAGCCTGACCCCCTCTTCTCCACCAGATCTTTGGTTGGCAAATGCTAGCAGTGATTTTTTTTTTTTTAAGAACCTCAAATTGCGTTTCTCAGGCGTGCCTTCTAAAGGAGATTATCCCATGCTTTGTTTTCTTTCTAATATTTTATGTGTGCAGTTCTTACCAGCTTGCAAGAACTCTTTAAAATGGAATCCCCGAATATGTGAAATGCATTCTTTTTCTGAGACAGACTGTCATGGGAGCTATTTAGAGCCTACATCATCCTGTTTGAGGGCTGAATGCTGCACTTTTCTGAGCATATTCTTAACTCAAACAGCAAAAGGCTGCAAGTCAGCTGAGTATTTCCAGACCCAGGCAATTTGTCAGTGAACTGTAGATCTTCAGGATTTTCCCTTGCACTAGGAGCCCTCCAGAAGCACCACTGGAATTTCCAGAATGAGTCCTGAGCATGTTGAAGCCGCTGGCATGACCCTGGGTGCCCTGGCATCCAGGAAAGTCCTTTTCTCAATGTTCAGATGACTCCTGCCCTACACCTGGGTTAAAATATTTGGAATTCCTAAGCTAATATAATAATGAGGAAACCTCTAGGTTTCAAAGATCCCAGTTCAAATATAAACATCAGGAAAGCGAGGGAGTCAGTCTCCTGGGTTTGCAATTTGTTACAGATGTGCAATTCTTGGGGCCCATGGGGGCATACAAAGTCCTTCTCTCACTGAGGGGAGACAGAGGCTGGGGGAGAAAAGAGGAGTGTTTCCCAAGGAACTCAATTCAGCCAGGTACACAGTATCTATATTGGATCTTGTTAGTGCTTGATGGGGCAAGAGGGTTCCCATGGTAATTCCCTGAGGTTAACCAGCTGTGACAGGGGAAAGTGATAGCCATATGATTCATGAATGTGTATAACCAAACTGGCCCAGGCAAGGTTCACAGGGTCACATAGAGACCAGTGTCTGAGGTCGGATTTCAGGCGGCGTGCATGTGCTATCCTGTATGCAGACTAAAAAAGAAGCAGTAAGTGTTGGCTTGAATAATAACCCCCACCCATGATTCAACACCAGTTAGGAGGGAATTTGTAGGGGCACAAGATGAAGAAGTGGTGTGGTTTTTTTTTTTTTCTTTCCTTTCCTGTCACATGACAATGGACTAGAAGAAAAATAGAGAGCTCATAATTTTACTTGGATCTCATTGAGTGTAGGCTGGTATCGTGTAATTTATTTGGATCTTATGGGACGTCTCAGATTCACAACTGATTTACCTGGCTTGTGAAGTGATTATTTTAAAACTTGAATGATGGATGCTCACATTCCATGGTTCACGGTGGGATGAATTTAGAAGGGGAAACAATGACCCATGGTGTAAGCCAGAGGCACGTCAAAATCAGAATCTGTGCTAATTAAAATAACTTCCTCTTGAATCTCAGATTACCTTGGGAAAGTGTATGATCTTCTGTGCCAGCATTTTGAAACATTTGAGCTTCCGTGATGCCTGCTTGACTTAATTCCAAATGCATGACCTCCTACAGATAGAACATGAGAGCAGGAATTGACTTTGTAAATAGTATAGATCAAATGAGGCCCAGTGACTTACTTGCCCAGGCTAATAAGTGGTAAAACCAAGACCAGAACATCAGAAAGCAGGGCTTTGTCATCTGAGCAAGTTTCCTTAGTGTTCCCTCCCTTTGGCCACCCAAACGGTTAAGTTTGGAGGTGATATATTTATCAAATGGATTCTACTATAGAGTCATTCAGTCTTATATCTTATGCCTTTTCTTACAAATAGAAGTACAGCAAAGAAAAGTTGATATTGCATTGTCTGCGCTCTTATTTACTTGTTACAACACATGAAATACAAAATTGAAGAAGTCACTTTTTATAGTGCTTTTATAGTGTTAGGTCTAGAAATCTTAGTAGACACGTTTATAAATGTTCCTGATTTTTTTTAAATAAGTCTTACTTTTAATATAAGAAACTGCAATTCAAGCCAGTAGTCAAAAAGCTTGTTTTCCTGTAGGCACAGGCTTAGAATAAACTGAAACCAGATTGAGGCGGGTTTATCAGTTGAAGTTTGAAAGGCGTTGCTGGTCTAATCTTACATGTTTTTACTCTGACAGTTAAGTTGGTGAATTCCTTGCTCTTAAACAGATTCTATTAAGAGTTTTATATTACTTGAGATTGTTTAATCCAGCATAGGTTTTACCCTATATTTTCTTAAAGATTTTTTTAAAAATTTTTAAGTAGTCTCTACACCCAACGTGGGGCTCGAACTTACAACCCCGAGATCAAGAGTCACATGCTTTTCCGACTGAGCCAGCCTGGTGCCCCCTCCTGTATCTGTATCTTCAGTGAGTCTCACAATCGGTAGGGAAAGGTCCTGGTTTGTAATATGAGACAATCCCTTTTTCTCTTTTTATTTATTTCTGGATTTTGTTTTCAAGTCCCATTCTATTTTTGCTCGTATAGGAGTTACGGAATGCTTTTTATCCTTTCTCGGAGAATGGAAATCCTACTCATGTTCCCAGACTATGTTCAAACACTACTTCCTTTGTGAGGCCTCGTTGATTTCTACCCCTCCTCAGGTATCCAAAGAAATTCCTTCCTCTTCAATATTCTTAAACCTGTTTCATTATACATCTCCTCCAGTACTTCATTTAAATCTGCCTTCTGGGTTTCGTTTATTTGTTGAGCACCTACTACCTGCTAGGCAGTGGTCCAGGCCTAGGTAATAGAACACTGAACAAAATCTCCAGTCTCGTGGAGATTATATTCTAGTGGGTGTAGACAGACAAGAAATGAATGAGTATTGAGAGAAAGACAAAGCTAGGTAAGGGAGGTAGGGACTGCTGGAGAAGGAGAGATGTGTTACTCTTTTTTTTTTTTATTGGTTTGCTGGGAAGGTGACATTTGAGCAAAAATCTGAAAGAAGGGTGGGAGTGAGCCCTGCAGTTATTCTGGGGAATAGCATTTCAAACCGAGGGAAGAACAAGTACAAAGGCCCCAAGGCAGAATTGGGCTGGGCATGTTTGAGGAATAAACAAGCAAAAACAAGGATGTGGAGTGAGTGAGGGGGAAAGCAGGAGGAGATAAGATCAGACTAGGAGCAGGACATGGATTTTTACTCGGGGTGGAATGCGAAGTCCCTGGAAGGTGTTGAGCTGAGGCGTGACAGAGCTCCAGTGTCAGGACGGACTGTTGGCAGGCAGGGGGAGAAGAGGAGATAATGGCGGCTCCCGCCGGGAAGTAGTGAGAAGTCAAATTCGGGATAGATTTCGAATTGATGGATTGGACGTGGAGTGTCAGAAGTCGAGGATGACTCCAAAGTTTCTGCCCTGAACACCTGGAAAAATGGAATTGCCAAATACCAAGATGGAAAAACAAGGAGCAGGTGAAGGGGGCAAAATCAGGAGGGGTTTGTTGTTGTTGTTAGTTATTTTTTATTTAAAAAAATAATTTTTAGGGGCGCCTGGGTGGCTCAGTCATGAAGCGTCTGCCTTTGGCTCAGGTCATGATCCCAGGGTCCTGGGATCGAGCCCCGCATCGGGCTCCCTGCTCAGCGGGAAGCCTGCTTCTCCCTCTCCCCCTGCCTCTGTGATGTTTTTTTCTCTCTCTCTCAAGTAAATAAAATAAAATCTTTAAAAAAAATTTTTTTAATTGAAATACCATATTCTAACAGAAAAATAGTCACTGACTTTTCACAGAGTGACTTCCCCCCGAAACCTGCATCCAGATCAAGGAATAAAACACCGTCACAGATACAGAAGTAGTGATTTCAAGTAGGTATTTGGATAGCAGGTCTGTTGCTCAGGGGAGATATAAATTTGAGATTTGTCAGCAAATAGATGGTAGTTAAAGCCACGAAACAAGGTGGAATCACCTAGGAAGTGAGTGTGGATAGAGAAGAGGTTTGAGGACGCAGCTGTGGGACCTTCTAACATGTAATGATCGGGGAGATGAAGAGGACACAGTAAAGGAGACTGAGAAGGAGCAGACAGTGAAGTAGGACACACCAAGAGAGAATGAGAAGAAAGGAAGACCATCTCCTCAGTACATGAATTCTGCTAGATATTGGGGATAAAGCAGTGAGCAAGATAGACCATGTCCCTGACCTCAAGGAGCTTATGTCAAGTAAGGTATACAGACAGGTAAAAAAAAAAAAAAAATCATTATCTATCTATCATCTATCTACCTATCTATCAAATCTATCAATCATCTATCAATTATCTCTCTCTCTCATCTATCTATCATCTCATTATAATGTATAAAACAGGCTCTGAAGAAAAAGCACAGTGACAGGGCACCTGGGCGGCTTAGTCGGTTAAGCCTCTGCCTTCGGCTCAGGTCATGGTCCCAGGGTCCTGGGATCGAGCCCCCGAGTTGGGCTCCTTGCTCAGCGGGGAGCCTGCTTCTCCGTCTCCCTCTGCTGCTCCCCCTGCTGTGTTCTCTCTCTTTCTGTCAGATAAATAAATAAAATCTTAAAAAAAAGAAAAAGCACAATGAAAATATTTATGGGGGGATCTGATTTAGTTAGTAATGGCTTCTCTGAGGAAGTGATATTTAAGTTGAAGCTTGAAGGATAGAAAGGGATTATCGAAGATAAAATGTGGGGGATGTATGAATTTGCTAGGGCTGCCATAACGAAATACCATAAACTGGGGGGCATAAAACTGCAGAATTTTATTCTCTTACAGTTCTGGCAGCTAGAAGTCAGAAATCAAGGTGCAGCAAGGTCATGCTCCCTCCGAAGGCTCTAGGGAAGCATTCTTTCTGGCTTCTTTCAGCTTTTGGTAGCCCCAGGCACTCACTGGCGGCAGCATCCCTCCAATCTCTGTCCCTCTCTTCACGTGGCCTTGTTCTCTGTGTCCTCTCTTCTTATCCAACACCAATGATTGGATGTAAGGCCTACATTAAATCTAGCATGATTTCCTTGCAAGATCCTGAACTAATGACATCTGTGAAGACCCTATTTCCAAATAAGGTCACATTCTGAGATTCTGAGTAGGCATGAATTTGGGTGGGGGGTATCCAATCCACTACAGAAGATGACCAGAAGAATTTTTAGCAATTTTGTTATCTGGTTCACTTTGCGTCAGTAGCTTGAAACTGGCCGCCATGGGGATATTTACACCATGGAAACTGCCAGATGCTACAAATCGGGTTTAGTTATTTTTCTTCTGGAGAGGCTTTTTTTTTTTTCTTTTTAACTTTTTATTTTAATTCCAGTTAGTTAACACACAGTGTTGTATTAGTTTCAAGTGTACGATATAGTGATTCAACACTTTCATACATCACCCTGTGCTCATCGCAACAAATGCGCTCGTTAATCCCCATCACCTATTTGACCCATCTTCCCACCCACTTCCCTTCTGGTATAAGCTGTTGTTCTCTATAGTTAAGAGTCTGTTTCTTGGTTTGTCTGGAGAAGCAATTGTTAAACATTCAACCAGTATTCCATGGGTTTGAAGACCTTGAGTCCAAAAAAAATTGTGTCTAGTAGGGCTGGACCATAATGAAGTGTGGTGCAGACCAAGGCACACAGGGCCTTGAATACCATGGCGAGGCTTTTGGATTTTAACCCAAGTACAGCTGGGGTTTATCTGAGAATTTTAATCAGAAGAATGGCAGGGTCAGATTTATGTTATTGTTCTAGTTGTTTATATGCCAGTCTTTCCTACGAGAGAGCAAATTCCTTGAGAAGGATTTTATATTCATTGTTTTTTAGCGTCCCTCATGAAATTTTGCACATAAAAGACATTTGATAAATGCCAGTTCATGAACACAGGGTTTTATAAATACCACACTGATTGGCAAAAACTATGGTTAGTGAAGCCAGCAAACTCGATCAATCACGAGTATGTCACGGAGGAATCACCGGAAACTTCTATCATTACGTATGCCACCCATTTAGCAGACATACATTCAGAATTTACTGTCTACAAGCAAAGGGCGGGGGGTGGATAAGGCAGTGACAAATACACAGTCTTAACTGTAACTTGGAATCTTGTAGAAAATGCAACAAAAGCCTGTCAGAGCCCTTTTGTGATTAAATGTGTGACAAAGTGAACATGAGCGGATATCTTGAATTTGGGGGTTTGGGGAAGTTCCTATACTAAGCACAATTTTTAGAGAAAGTATTATGACCTGAACTATACTCTGAGTTCACTATTGCCCCCTTAAAAGGGTGGTAAGCAGGCTTAGAGGACTGAGGAAGCCGAAGGACTTTGTGTCTTTGAAATGACCTTGGAGGCTTGTTATACCTTCTACTTGCCCACATCCGCTAGTTCTGCCACCTTTGTCCCTGTGGGCTGAAGTAGGCAGAATTCTAAGATGGCTCCCAATAAACCTCACCTTTGTATAATCTTCTCCCCTTTGAGGGTGGTTGAAACCTGTGAATATAAGATAGTAGGCCTGTGCTGATGTTATGTTTATAGCAAAAGGGAGATTATCCTGGGTGGGCCTGACCTAATCAGGTGTTTCCTTTAAAAGCAGAGTGTCCTCTGGCTGGTGGCAGAAGAGAAAGGCAAAGATTTGAAGCACAAGGATTCAATGCACCGTTGCTGGCTTGAAGATGAAGTGTGAGAAAGAATGTAGGTGAATTTCTAACAGGGGAGCATAGACCCCGGTGGAGAATGAGCTAGGAAATGGGGACCTCAGTCCTAGAGCTGCAGGGAAGGGAATTCTGCCAACAATTAGAATGAACTTAGAAATGGATTTTCTCCCCAGAGTCTCCAGACAGGAATCCAGCCAGACCAACACCTTGATTTCAAACATGTCACACCCTGAGCCTCAGAGAACCGGCCACACTGTGCCTGACTTCTGACCTACAGAACTGTGAGATACTAAATTTTCGTTGTTTTCAGCTGCTGTTCCATTTGTGGTAATTTCTTACCTAACCAGAGAACTCGTACCAGGGCCTCCGCTTTGGAGGGCTGGCTCAAGAATAGTAAAGACAGGGGCGCCTGGGTGGCTCAGTCTGTTAAGCGTCTGCCTTCAGCTCAGGTCGTGATCCCAGGGTCCTGGGATCGAGCCCCACGTCGGGCTCCCTGCTCAGTGGGGAGCCTGCTTCTCCCTCTCCCTCTGCCTCTTCTCAGCTCATGCTGTCTCCCTCAAATAAATAAATAAAATCTTGGGGCACCTGGGTGGCTCAGTCGGTTGAGCGTCTGCCTTCAGCTCAGGTCATGATCCCAGGGTCCTGGGATCGAGTCCCACATCGGGCTCCCTGCTCTGCGGGAAGCCTGCTTCTCCCTCTCTCACTCCCCCTGCTTGTGCTCGCTCTCTCTCTCTCTTAAATAAATAAATAAAATCTTAAAACAAAAAAGAATAGTGAAGACCACATTTCTTTCATTTACCCTGCAGAAGTGAGGTGAAGAAAGGTCAGTGCTAGTTTGCAGAACAGGAGCTGACCACAGAGAAATGTCTATAAGGCACCAGAGGCTCCTACGGGGGCAGGAATGACATTATCACAAGCTGTTATTCATATAATTATGACTTCGCAACTGTCCTGTAAATTCGAATTGCCTTTATGGTACTCTGTGCCAATTCTTATGGGATGTGCTATTGCAAATAACAAGCATGCCACTCTGTGGACCTGGTAGGCATTGATGCAAATCCTGGCCATGGAAAAAGAAATCGCATGAAATGCTGCGTCACGTTCTTTCACAACCCAAGTTGTTCCCTTGGAATATAGTTTTTCTCTTTTTGCAGGTTAGGCAGGTACTCTGGAGGGTGTGGGGCCTTGAATAGAATTCTAGTTGCTCTGTGGAAGCAGCAGTTTGTACAACAGAAGCCTAGTGAGAAAAAGAGAACTGCGATATTTCTAGAGATTTCCAATCGGTGCGTAGGGGCATTCTCTAAAGAGAATTTCAGATGCAGTAAGACGTGTTTGTGGCTCACTTTACTTGTAGCTATTGACGTAACTGGTTTTCTGAAGTAGAGCTGATGAGTGATAGGTGCTGTCGGGCAGCAGACCTTCCTCTGGTCCTTCTAGCTGGACACCTATTAGTTTTTTTTAATGTTCATTTCCTTCCGATTCTCCTGAAAGATGCGTTCTCATTCAGATTCCATGCTTCTTAGCTTCGTTTACTTAAGGTTGGGTCTCTATAGGAGTAATCAATGTTGCTCAATTCTATGTAAAATCAATGTATGTTGGGTGGGGAAGTACAGATGATGGGGAATGGCTTATAAGGAACCGGCAAAGGAAAGAGAAGCATCTGCCCCTTCTCCCACGCAGAAAATAATATAATTGAACATTTTCAATATGTTATTGAAAAATAATATAATAATCCCATAATAATACCTTTCCTTTATATAGTACTTCTGAATCAAAAACATTTATTATCTCCATCGGACATATACATGAACAGTGAAAATCAGTACCTTCCCATTGAGAAGAAATAGATCTGGCCAAATATCTAAAACGAGATACGTGAATGAGAAGAGAATTAGCACAGCAAAGAACAGATGATGCAGAGGAGGAGGATTTTAGAAGAGGGTTGGATGGGAGAGAACTTGCTGGATGTGTACTAAGGGTCTTGATTTTAAAATTTGTGTGGTTTCGGGCACCTGGGTGGCTCAGTCAGTTAAGTGTCTGCTTTGGCTCAGGTCATGATCCCGGGGTCCTGGGATCGAGCCCTGCATCAGGCTCCCTGCTCAGCGAGGAGTCTGCTTCTCCCTCTGCCCCTCCCCTTGCTTGTGAACTCTTCCTCTCTCTTTCTCTCTCTCAAATAAATAAATAAAATCTTTAAAAATAAATAAATAAAATTTGTGTGTGTATTTTTTTTTTTTTAATTTCAGGTAACTTCTAGAGTGGGCTGAGAAGGAAGGCTGTCTCTCACTTGATAGATTCAAAGGGGCAAAATGAATTTTATTAATTAAATCTAAACTATTTCTTGCAGAAAATATTTCACGGTGGTGTAGGGGAGGAAAAATTGTTTCTCCTCTACTCTCCTAGGTTCACTGGCCGAGACCTGTGAATCAAGTTGGTAAAAGAACCGATTAACAGGAGAAAACACAGTTTTAATTACGTATGTGCCCACAGGAGTTCACAAAGAAAAATGTGGCTCAAGGAGGCAGCCAATCGTTTGAGGCTTATATACCATTTTAGGCAAAACAAAGGAAAAGGGGTTTGGGGCTTCTTGGCTGGGGAGGTGAGTTATGGGAAGGTAAGGGAAGGAAATGTATGGTAAATAAGGGTTGTCTTGTAAACAGGTAAGGGTCTCTCAGGTGATGAGTTGTCTCCTGAGGAGTAGCTCTCTTCCTGGTAGGAGGCATTTTTACAAATGGAAATTTCCTTTATAAATGTAAATTCCTTTTACAAAAGGGAAAATTTGTACTCTATTTTTAGGCAGTGAGGGGGAGGTAAAGAGCTTCTCCTGTGTCTGTTGATTCTCAATTGCCTTTAGCTGAAAATAATTCATATGTCAAAGAGGCACATTTTGGGGTGGCATATTTTGATCTCTTCTGTAGGTACATATCAAGTTTTCTTTAGAAGTAGCTTTTTCGGTGTCACTTATTTTGCAAATTATTTTCACATATTTTTGCCTCTTTAAGTTAGAGGTAGAAGGAAAAACCCGTCCAATCAATTGATAGCAATATTCCTCTGTTCATTACTTGAGGTAAGACCTATCTGAGAGAACACTTGAGCAAGGACAGAACAGATCCAGGTCAGTTCATTCAGCAAATAACAACTGAGCCAGCAGTACAGCTAGGGTCCCTGCCTTCATGGAGCTTACAGTCTTGTGGAGAGGAGACAGAGATTTAAGAAGTGAAACTTAATAAGATAATTTAAGGTGGTAAAGAGGGTCAGAATATACCACCCCAAAATATGCCACTTTGGCATAAGGATTATTTTGAGCCGAAGGCAATTGAGAAACAGTAGACAGAGGAGGAACTCTCTGGCCTCCCCCTTTCTGCCTAAAAGCAGGGCAAAAATTTCCATTTGTCATGGTGTCTCCTTCTCACATACCAGGAAGAAGAGAGTAACCCTTAATCACCAGAGCTGACTCTCATCCCTGGAGATGGCACTGACTTGAGTCTCCATAATGAACTGTACAAAACAGCTCTTATCTACCATTAGTTTCCTCCATATCCTTACCTTCCCACAATTTATTGCTCCTAGGAACCCAAATCCCTTTTCCTTTGTCCTGTCACTTTTTCTCAATTTATCATTCCTTTGCTCAAATGGTATATAAGCCCCTGGGTCTAATCACCACTTTGGAGTTCACTTCTTTTCTATATAGCGTCCCCCCCCCCCGCCAGGCACCCATAAAATTAAAAATATCGATGACATGTGTAGGTTTTTTTTCTCCTGTTAATCTGTCTTTTCTCATTTTAATTCACAGGCTTCAGGTACTGAACCTAAGAGGGTAGAGGAAATGCTTTCTCCTCCCCTACATTGGTGATAACAGTTATGAAGAAAGTAAAAGAAGGTAATGAGATAGGGGATTGAGGGAGGTGACTTAGGTTAAGGTAGTTAGGGAAGGCTCATCTGAGGAGATGACATCTTAGTTGAGACCTGTAAGTTTAAAAAGGCACAGGCCATACCAAGACCTCAGGAAATGCATTCCAGGCAGAGGGAATAGTAAGTGAAATATCTCTGGGTTAGGTGTCATCCTGGAGTATTCAACAGGCAGAAAGAGAAGGCCAGAGTGGTTGGAGTGGGCTGCACTAGGGAAAGAGTTGAACTAGATGAAGTCAGCAATGTTGGCAAGGGCCAGACTGTGCAGGATCTTGTAGGTCAGTGGTTCCCAGACTTGAGTGAGCATCGAAATCACCTGGAAGACTTGTTAAACTTAGTACAGGTTCTTGGGCCTCATCCCTAGAGTTTTTGATTCTAGGTATCTGGGGCGGGACCCAGAATTTGCATCTTGGAAAGACCTGAGTTCTTACCCTATTTCGCCACACCTTGAGTGAAACCACTGATGTCACGGAGCCTCAATTTCCCACTTGAATATCAAACATCAGAAAGAAAAAAACTTCATAGGGTGTTAAAAGATCTCATCTATGTGCTAGAACAGGGAAAATTTAAAGTCTTAGGATTGTTAACAAAGATGACATTTATGGGTTACAGACAAAGGAAATCCCAAATGTAGTTGTGGAATGTGTGAAATTAAAGAAGGAGGTGCAGAAGAAGGAGGAGGCATGGAGAGTTGCAGGCAGGCATGATTTTTTAAAAATTATTTAAGGTAAAAAATATTTGTTAAAAGGAGGGCCCACCTTGGTCCAGAGGTTAGATTTTTAGACCAAACTTGAATGCCTTAATCTTGAATGCACTAATTCATAGAGCTGTGTAACTTTGGTCTTTGAAGAAATAAAACACTCTGTTAAAGGCTCAAAAGACTTTTGTCAGAGGAGACCAGTAAGCAACTCTTACAACCTTTTTGAAGTGGAAATGATTTGAACTACCCAATATTTTACCCATCAGGGTAGAGGGTTTGGTAAGGCTCACCCTAGGCGCTGTCTTGGACCATACCCTTAACGCTGATAACAGCTGGGAATTTAACCTAAAGGTTTTTGAGCATAATGTGTGTGTACTGGAAGAATCAATATTTATTTAATTTTAGATAACACAATTGAGAAAGACTGGAGGTAAAAAAGAGGTTGTGCGTGTGTGTGTGTTCATATCTATGCAGGATATTCCTGTTTCTAGTCTGATAGCAGTCAAAAGAAATCTACTTGATCCATGGAGAAGTTGAAGATGAAGGTAGAAGTTAAAATACTCTTGTTTTCTTAAATGCCTTGACACCAGCCCTCACACATTTCCAAGGGCAGAGAGGACAACCTTATAGTTTTATATTTAAGCCATCCATCCTTCTGTGCCTTTGTTTGGTAAGAGCCTGGTAGTAACCCCTGTTTTTATGTTTGAACTGTTTGAAATGAGAACCTGATAGCAGAAAGACTTTCTCTGAAAATTTCTAAGGAAAGGGCAGACTCCTATCTTATAGGAATAGTGTCTGTGTCATGTTTTGCGGGTGTGAGTTAAATCAGAATTTCGAGATGTATCTAAAGTGGTCTGCTAATTCCTCCTTCACTCATGTTCTCAAGAGAAGGGACAGGGTTGGAGAAGGCTTTACTTTGGTATCCCTTATTGGAATTCAAATCCTGGGAACCTGTCACACTTTCAACTCTGATCAATTAACAGGGATTAATGAGATGGACACCTAGAGCTGGTGAGGTGCAAATCCAGAAGGGAAAAAAAAGAGGTGATGTCGGTGATGTCAGAAGTGATGAGCTGGTGCCAAAAGGCAGACTTTGGTCTGGAGGCCCCTCCTTCACCCCAGATGCAGCAGGCCCTACATGATGGTGGGGGAGACTTTGGGTAGGACTCAGGTTACTTAGACTAGAAACTGGCTCCATTGTAGTGTCCTCTTGATGGAACTTTTTAATGTATAGAATAAATACCTACCTGATAATCCTGTTCTTTCGACATTTCTTTCATATGTCCAACAGCTACAGAATGGGTTTTTCCCCTTGGGGAGATTGTACTGGAGGATTCATTCTTCTCATGCCTTCTCTCATTTCCCTTCCTGCTCCAGAACGCCATTCAATCTGCTTCCATGGAGATGGTCTTTCCCGGATGGAAAAGTTGCAATTCAGGTACTGCTGGCAAACCAGGGAGGTAGTAGACAAGGAACTTGGTCTACGGAGTCAGAGTTGGATCAAAAGTTGAGCTCTGGGGGCGCCTGGGTGGCTCAGTCATTGGGTGTCTGCCTTCGGCTCAGGTCATGGTCCCAGGGTCCTGGGATCGAGCCCCGCATCGGGCTCCCTGCTCAGCGGGAAAGCCTGCTTCTCCCTCTCCCACTCCCCCTGCTTGTGTTCCCTCTCTCGCTGTGTCTCTCTCTGTCAAATAAATAAATAAAAAATCTTTAAAAAAAAAAAAAAAAAAGTTGAGCTCTTTGCTTCCAAGCTCTGTAACATCAGGCACGCTTGTATCAGTCAAGGTTAGGACAACAAAACAGAAATTACTCTTGGTGTTTCAATCAAAAGGGGTGATAACACAGAGCCTTGGGTGCTTATAGGACTGTTGGAAGGGCTGGAGGAGCAAAGTCAGGAAAAGCCACTGCCAGCTAGCTCTCAGATCCACTGCTCGCTTCAGAGACTCGGGAGGCTGCTTCAGGTGTCCGGGAAAGGAATCACAGGAGACCACCACCAACAGTCATGGCTGCCAGTAACATCACAGAGAGTGATTAGCTGAGAAACTCGTGGAAGCTAATGAAAAAAAAAAATCCTATCATTTGAGACAAAGAGGTCTATCTGCAGGTAACTTTTCTTCACCTTCCAAATTTTGTGCCTCACCGTTTCATTAGGGGAACCTAAAATGAATCCACAATCTTGCCGGCAAGGAAGTCTGGGAAATGTGGTTCCCAGACTTCTAACCTCTGAAAACCAAGAGAGGCATAGAAGAAGGCACAAAGAAATGGTGAGTGCCAGCGAACTCCGTGTCTGGCGCAGCAAGGCATTATATCCTTGAGCCTATATCATCACCAGTAAAATAGAGATCCTAATATCCAGAACTACAGCTGTCACCAAAAAATGTATGCAGAATGACCAATAGAGTTCCAAAACCATTTGTCCCTTTTCTGGAAAATCATATGATTATAGAAAGCCAAAACACTTTTAAAAAATTTTTTTTAAAGATTTTATTTATTTATTTGACAGACAGAGACACAGCAGAGAGGGAACACAAGCAGGGGGAGTGGGAGAGGGAGAAGCAGGCTTCCCACGGAGCAGGGAGCCCGATACGGGGCTCGATCCCAGGATGCTGGGATCATGACCTGAGCCGAAGGCAGACGCCCAACGACTGAGCCACCCAGGGCCCCGCCAAAACACTTTTTGAAAGGAAAACAAACAAAAGAACTTTTGTGCTACTTATTTTTTTAAAAAATATACGAATAATGAAGGCTTTCAGAGCATGCCACCCCAAAATATGTCACTGCATGAGGATTATTTGAGTGGAAGGCTACTGGGAAGCAGCAGACACAAGAAAAACTCTCTGCCCTCTCTTTCTTTCCCAGGAAGGGCAGGAAGATTCTTAATCACTGGAGACAACTCTAGACTCTTACCAGCCCAGAGATGACACCAGAGGCATTACTAACTAGTCCCGATTTTCCATTCGTTTCCCCATATATTTGCCTTCCCGCAATTTGCTTCCTTCCAAAACTCCAAGTCCTTCTCCTTTGTCAGCTCTCTAAAATGTATTGTTCTTTTGTTAAGATGCTGTGTAAGTCTAAGTTCTAATTACCTCTTTGAGTTATTACTTAATAATACTCATCACTGAGTATTCCTGTGTATACGTACAATGTACATATTAATAAACTGTTTTCTCTTGTTAATCTCCCTGTTGTCAGTCCAATTTGCAGGAGCCCCCGTCCAAGAACCTAAGACGGTAGAGGAAAAAAGTTAAGTTTTTCCTCTTCTATGACAATAAATGCTGATTATAAAAAATTTGAACATAGCAAAGAAGACAAAATGCACTGGATAGTTAAGGAGATGATTTTATTCAGGCCATTGCAAGCGGAAGAATGTTCATTAATTAGAAACATCTCAAAGAAGAAAGAGAACACTTGAGGTTTTATAGAGGCAAGTAGACAAGGGTGTCATGGGGCAGGTGGGCAAGAAATCTTATGGGAGTTATCAGGAGTCATGAGAAAAGGTGGAGGTGGGTCTTATCTCTGAATTCCAAGGATAGGGTGGTCCTTTGCATTTGTTCTTTCCTGGAAAAGGGGGAGCAATTTCTTAACCATTGCTGCTTCCTGGGAACATGGGGCTCAGATAAAATTTAATGTGGTCAGAGCCCCCCCTTTTGTTGAAGGCAAATAGCATGAATCACTTAACAACTCAGAGGTGATCATAAACCCGAGTGGAGGAAGCAGGGTCTAAGAAATAGTCTTTCTAAGACCCTTATTGCCATTGTTTCTGTAAAACCAGTTAAACCATCAGTTAAGATTTGCGGGCAAAGGTAAGTTGTTTTAGGATCCTGGAGATCAGGCATTTCAAAAGAGGGCTGCCTGAAGTGAAAAAGAGGAACGCTGATATAAAAATAAAAAAAAACACAACACAACTAGATCCCCCAAAATGGGTGGAGGAAAATCTTTAGTAGCTCAGGGGTCAGAAGAATTGTAGTTGTTTGACATATTTCTTTGTTGGCGCCTTGAACGTGATTATCAGCTATCAGGTTATCAACTGTAAAGATGTCAGAGAAGTTTTGGGGAACAAATGGATAGCAGTTGCCTCCAAATACTACGCATGCACCCTCTCTGGAGGCCAGAATTCTGTGAGCACCAGTCAGACAGCGCAGCTCACTGACCTTCTGGAAGCTCTTAAGTTAGTATGTTCATACTCTCAGTCATGTTGTCCAGTCTTGGTTACCAATCATATCAGGCCATGCATGACCTGAGCATTTCGCTGGACTTCTTCAGTAGTCCAGACAGTGGTTCTGATCTGTTGCAATAGTGAGTTGGGTCTTTCAAAGTTTATATCAAGTCTTTGCGATTCAGCTTGCAAGGTTTCTTTAGGTCATGATGGGGGTGGGGGGGGTGGGGGAAGGTCAGCTGCAAGGGAGTCCAGAGTCTCAACAGTCAGAGCTTCTGGGCAGTCAGGTTTTAGTTCATGGTGACTCTGAGTCAGGCGGGAGGGAAAGAGATCAGATCTGTGAGTTTGGAGTGTTGTGGCCAGATGCTCAAGAAAACTGGAAGAATTGACAATTTAGCAAGAATGGATAATTTGGGCAAAGCAACAGGATCCAGCCCAATTTGCAGGTAGGGACCAACATTGTTTTTTCCAGAGGGAGAAGAAGTCACCGAAATCTCTGTCAGACAAGACAGAGTTTGTGTATCTATTAGTTACCTGCAGTTTACAAAGAGATGCAAAATAGTTCATTGACGATGACCAGGGCCACAGTCTGACTGCCTGGAAGGGTGTGCTGGTAACAATGTGGAGATCTCTCCTGAAACAAAATTTGTCTCTGCCATTGAGAATTATTCACTTACCAATTCTATGAACATTTGTTATATAGTTGAGACCATAATGAATTTTCAGCCCAGTATTTTGATTTATTTTTTTATGTGCTTTTCCCTCCTCCATTGAAAAGGAATTCTTTAGAAGGGGAAAATGTTAGATATGTATAGAATGACACATCACTCTGAAAACAGAATCTATTTTCAGTGTCAAAAAAATTAACAAACAAGGTTTAAACATCAACAGGATATAAATTGGGAAATTCAGAAAGGAAGGAAATGATACCACAAAATGCCAAATATTTATGTACTGGACTCTCACAAGTGACTTTTCACATATTTATTTTTGCATCCCTCCAGCAGGAACATAGACATCAGCACTGAGAAGCCCTTTATTGAAGTACAGGAATGAGTGTGTTTTGATCCTAATTAGAAACAGAGTTTTGCCTGCCTCAGTGAGAGGAGAAGCTGAAGAAACACAGCAGTCATTGTTTCTACTAATTTGATGTTATAATTCAATGCGAGGTTGGAAAACTGTGCCCCTTGGGCCCAACCTAACTTTGGGGGAGGAAAAAAAAACCCTACCTTTTTCTCTACCCTCTTAGGTTCAGTGCTTGGAGGTCTGCAAATTAAATGGACAAAAGGCGGATTAGCATTGATTCATAGAGGTACTCAGTAGTTCACAGAAAAATGTGACTCAGAGGGAAGTTAGAATTTGGAGCTTTTATATCATCTCTGTAGAGTATGGGAAGGAGCAGAGGCCCTTAGGAGAAGAGATGGGAGATATGGTAGTGTTGTGGCCATGTCTGTTTGGGTGTTCTCCTAGAGAAGAGAAGATTAGAGCTGTTCCTGAGAAGGGGTTAAGACAGTTGAGCTCTTTTGGGAGGCTTTGCTTTTAGTATATAAGAGACTCCGGGAACTCAAATGCCTTCCACTCAAAATAATTCTTATGTCAAAGTGGCATATTTTGGGGTGATATCCTGATCCCTTTCATGGCCTGCTTTTGTAAATAATGCTTTATTGGAATACATCCATGCCCATTTATTTATACGTTGTCTATGGCTGCTTTTGCCGTAAAAGTAACAGAGATATCTTCTGGGCCACAAAGCCTCAAACATTTACTATCTGGCTCTTTCCAGAAGAAGTTACTGATCTTTTATTTAATCATATATAGTGTATATATATATATATACTCCACATTTTGTCCCTGAAGATAAAAAAATCTCATACAGAGATTTTTCAGTTTAATACATGATTTTTTTTTGAGCTTCTACCATGGGCCGGGGGTTTTTCTAGCAGGGAGAACCAGAGACAGGGGTGCTTGTAATCTGAGGCAGCCAGTGGAAGTGTTAGAACAGAGAAGAGCCAAGCACGAGACGAGCAGACAGAGTCAAGGGACAGACTCTGTGAGGATCACCAGGGAGGGATTATGGAGGAGGAATGATTTAAATGATGCATGGAAGGAACTGATAGTATATAGACAGGTAAGGATGGGAGGAAAGAACATTCCACCCGGGGAGAATTCCATTCATTCGCTCATTCATTTAACAGATCTTTATAGCGCACCAAATGGAAGTTTCTGCCTTCACAGAACTAACATGTCAGGTAAGTGGTAAGTGTTTTGAAGCACAAAATGCTCTGGTAGGAAAATAGCAGGTGTTTTAGGGAGCGATTGCATTGTCTTCCGTGACCACAGAGGAGGCTGCAGTGGGATGGGGTATAGGGAAGCCATTTTGTCTGGAAAAATAAACAGAGATCAGATTCTGGGGGGTCCATTAATGCGAAACTGAGAACTGTGTTTTGCTTTGCATTTTGCTTTCCATTGTTTTTCTTGTTTCTGGCTTGGCACTAGGGAACCCCTGGAAGGTTTGAAGATGATCTGTGTGCTTTATGCTAATAGACCAATGTGCTTTATGCTAATAGACCGATGTGCTTTAATATAAGGAAGAACTGGGGGCAGAGAAGGAAACCACTTCAGAGGCCAGAGTGAAGAAGCATCTGAACGAGGATGTAGGCAGTTGCAACAGAAAGGAAGTGGGAAGAAAAAGATTGCAGCAATAGAAGGACAGTAATTAGCAGTTGACAGAACATAGAGACGTTGCTGAGGGTTTAAGCTGGAGAGACAAGTTATTGCTATTCCGAAGACTGGAAGCATGGGAAGAGGAGGTTGAAGTGTGGGTTATAATAGATTACTTCCCTCTGCCAAAGGACAATCCAGAACTTCGCAGTGCCAACATGTGAGCTTCATCTGGGTAAGTCTGCTAAACTTAGTATTTTAAGAACACGATTCAAACTAGCTATTCCGCGCTCTGGTTTTGAGACTTCCCAGTCTGAAAAAAAAAAAAATTTCAAGCACTGTCATGATATCTTTAACAGTTTTGAAACCTGTATTTTTCCATTCTGATTGAAAACAAAAGTATCAGCTATACAACACTCTTTAGAAAGGGGATATATTAGCAAATCAAAAATGTAGCACTCAATCCTTAAGGCATGGTAAATTAACGTCAGATTAACTGCAAGTTTTGTTTTTCTTTCTTTTTTTAGAAGATTTTATTTATTTGTTTGAGAGAGAGCAAGAGTGAGAGAGAGAGAGAGAGAGGGAGAGAGCGCATGTTCGCATGTGCGCATGCTCATGAGCGGGGGGAGAGGGGCAGAGGGAGAGGGAGAAGCAGACTCCCCACTGAACAGGGAGCCCAATGCAGGCGTCGATTCCAGGACCCTGAGATCATGACCTGAGCCAAAGGCAGATGCTTAACCAACTGAGCCACCCAAGCGCCCTGTTTTTCATACTAATAGTTTGGCTTTCTCTAGACTAGAGAAAACTTCTGTGATTTTTATCATGACATTTACTAGGAGTTAACCATGCCATTGTCCTTTGAATGTCTGGAAAGAACAGGCCACGGAAGCCCTGGGAGTGAACAGTCAGTCCCTAACGCAGGGAGGCAGGGTTGTGTAAAAGGAGGCATCAGAAAGACAAGGACTGTCCCCTGACTTTGTCACTTGCTAGTTGTGTTAGCCTCTGTACACCTAGTTTGACAGATTCGTTAGCCTCTCAATGCCTCTGTCTCCTCATTTTAAAATGGGAATAAAAACACTGCCATGGGAGTTAAATGATCAAATGCAGGTAGAAAGCAGCTGGTGTGGGGCCTGGTCTGCAGTCAACGTCAGCTATGGTTATATTTCTTTTCTTTCTTTCTTTTTTAGATTTTATTTATTTATTTGAGAGGCACAGAGTGAGAGGGAGCACAAGTGAGGTGAGGGGCAGAGGGAGAAGCAGGCTCCCCGCTGAGTAAGGAGCCCGATGCAGGACTCGATCCCTGGACTCTGGGATCATGACCTGAGCCAAAGGCAGATGCCCAACATCTGCAAGAACATTGTTGTGTTATTCAGGATTCCCCAGTGAAACAGAACCAATACAATAGATAGATAGATATGGATAGATTGATGGATAGATAGATAGATAGATAGATACATACATACATATAAAAGATTCATTAGGGGAATTGGCTCATGTGGTTATGGAAGCTGAGAAGTGAAGATCCCATGATGTTCATCTGCCAGCTGGAGAATCAGGAAATCTGCTGGTATAATTCTGTCTGAGTCCAAAGGTCTAAGAACGAGGTGCATCCATGTCCAAGGGCAGGAGAAGATAGATGTCTCAGCTCAAGCAGAGAGAGTGAAGTTGCCCTTCCTCCCCCTTTTTGTTCTATTTAGGCCCTCAATGGCTGGATGATGCCCTTGCATTGGTGATGGTGATTTTCTTTATTCAGTCCACTGACTCAAATGTTAATCTCTTCCAGAAACACAGACAGATACACCCAGAAATCATGCTTTGCCAACTATCTGGGCATCCCTTAGCCCAGTCAAGTTGACTCATAAAATTTACCATCACAATTGACCATCCATCTGAAGGACTTTTTGCTTTCAGTTGTGTGTTTGTGTGTGTGGGGGGGTCCTTTAAACTAAGCAGCAAAGAGTCAGTATAGAGAATAAGGCCTTTGCTCTTCCGCTCACCAGCGCCACCAACACAAGCAAAGTGGTGGTAAAATACATAAGAAAAGGCACCTGTTCAGTTAGGTTGTTCTTAAATGCACTGCCTTCTACTATCTTGGGTGCTTTTGGCCTGCTTTCCATGGGATTTGAGAATTTGTGAGCAAATATGCTGGGACTATTTGCTATGGGCAGGTACTTGTACTTTTGGCCTTGTGATATGAGCAGTGTGGAAGGGCAGATAAAGGGCTGTGGTCCTGAAACTCCTCCCATTGGAGACTGGATAACTCTGGTCCAAGCCAAAAAATCAGAAGAAAAAAAAAAGGATGCTGAATGCTGGAATTACGTCTTCAACTAAAATATATCATATTTCCACAATTGGAGAAATAATTGACATGGACAGTCATATAGGTGTCAGTTGACTGTCAAAACAAAGTTGTTACCTGTGTGTTTTCCCCATCACGTTTTCAGAGAACTGGCAAATTCTAGCATTCTGGGGAGCATCGGCCTTTTTTGAGTAAAAGATAAAAGAGTCGCGTCTAGAGCAAGAGCTAGGAGGGTTTTCATGTGTCATGCCTACTTTGAATTTAAAGCACAGTATGTTTGAGGATAGTTAGCTGTGAGGCGGAAGTTGTAAACTTTGCTCCCTGCCCATCTCTTACTTCTGTACTCTTTTGAGCATGCTCTTCACTAGGAGTTCTCGGTACAATTAGAGACAGAAAGTGATGCTGCTCATTCTCACTTATATTAATTAAGGCATGTTCAGGTTTTATACAGTTTGCATAACTGAGTTTTTAAAAAAGATTTTATTTATTTATTTATTTTGAGAGAGAGCAAGCGAGAGCAGGGGGAGGGGCAGAGGGAGAAAGAGAAAGAGGATCTCAAGCAGACTCCATGCTCAGTGCGGAGCCCAACGTGGGGCTTGATCTCAGGACTCTGAGATCATGACCTGAGCTGAAATCAAGAGTCGGACACTTAACTGACTGAGCCACCGAGGCGCCCCTCGTAACTGAGTTTTAAGACCAACATTAGCTGGTCTATTGTAGCAATTGTATGTATCAATTTTCTCTGCCAACTTGCTTTCACTTGCATTTTTTTTCTCTCTTATGAGTATTCTTTGAGGATAACATCTCTACTAAAAGCTCTTTTTTTTGTCTCCAGGTACCTTTGAATGAATGAACTAAACCTGTGTTTAACTCAACAAAACACTTCTGTCCATTTGTTTAACCGTATGAAAATAGCTTTTCTCTTTCTTAATGAGGAAGAATTATTTTCTCATCTCTTTGCTTTAATATCAAACTTTCTTATTAATTTCTTTGTTATTATGTAAGGGTCTAATTAATGACCCACAAAGGGTTATTCATGGGAGTGAAAACACTGACCTTGTCAAAGATGCCTTAATTGGAGGAAAATATGACATCTTCCCCACATGCAGTCATGGTTTGGACATATTGATTTCTGTTCTCTGAGACCTAGTTTTCTGGTTTTGTTTTTATTTGTTTTTATTTTTTTTTAAAGATTTTATTTATTTATTTGACACAGAGAGACACAGCGAGAGAGAGAGCACAAGAAGGGGGAGTGGCAGGCAGAGGGAGAGGGAGAAGCAGGTTTCCCAGCGAGCAGGGAGCCCGATGCGGGGCTCGATCCCAGGACCCTGGGATTATGACCTGAGCCGAAGGCAGATGCTTAACGACTGAGCCACCCAGGTGGGTTTTTATTTGTTTTTAAATATGAGTTCTTATTGTCTGTAAATTGCCATCTCAGTGCATGCATAAATAACACACTCACACAACACAAACCAGATTACTTGGCTAATGAAATTAAGCAACTGGACTGGTAGGTTTTTCAAAGCTGAGTCAGAGTGTCTGACACTTAGGGGGGGAAAAAGGTTGGTATGTGATCAGTTTGATGCTCAGAGCCAGGCACGAGGGAGCTGGTTCCCTTAAGTTCACAGCAGCGAGCCCAACTCTTCCCGCCATGTCATAGATTTCAGTAGGAGAAAGCCTTTACTCAAGGGTGCTGTGATTATGCCTCAAGCAGCTGTGGAATGGTGGTTCTGGGAACCAGAAATAGATATGCTCTTCTTGGAGTCATTTACTGCTCTCGCAGAAACAATATATCCAATGGTTAATTGAGTACATAAGTCCTTATTTGTAGAAGACATCATGAAGCAGGGTCTCAAAAGAAGCATTTTCAAAAATTATAAAGGTCGACACTTGTAATAAAAGGGAACTGTGCTAAAATCAACTGCACATATTTTTGTAGATATTTGACTTAAATATTGACATTTTGGATCACTAAATATAAATGGAGAACAACCACTGGCAATGTTGCCGATTGAAGTCATATTTGTATTGCTTTTTTCTTTTCATTTTTTTTTTTTTTAGAGAGAGAGAGAGCAAGCTGGAGCGGGGGGGGAGGGCAGAAGGAGGAAAGGGAGAGAGAGAATCTTTTTTTTTTTTTTTAAGATTTTATTTATTTGCGAGAGAGAGAATGAGAGACAGAGAGCATGAGAGGGAGGAGGGTCAGAGGGAGAAGCAGACTCCCTGCTGAGCAGGGAGCCCGTTGTGGGACTCGATCCCGGGACTCCAGGATCATGACCTGAGCCAAAGTCAGTCGCTTAACCAACTGAGCCACCCAGGCGCCCAGAGAGAGAGAATCTTAAGCAAGCTCTGTGCTTAGCACAGAGCCCAACGTGGGGCTTAATCCCACCACCCTGAGATCATGACCTGAGCCGAAATCAAGAGTTGGACACTTAATTGACTGAGCCACCCAGGTACCCCGAGGTCATATTTATATTTCTATTATTGAATTTCAACTAAATTTTTATTTTATTTTATTTTTTATTTTTTTTAAAGATTTATTTATTTGACAGCGAGAGAGGGAACATAAGCAGGGGGAGTGGGAGAGGGAGAAGCAGGCTTCCCGCCGAGCAGGGAGCCCGATGCGGGGCTCGATCCCAGGACCCTGGGATCATGACCTGAGCCGAAGGCAGACGCTTAACGACTGAGCCACCCAGGCGCCCCGAATTTCAACTAAATTTTTAAAGATGAAGTCTCTTTAGTTTATCTTACTAATACTGCTAACAACAACAAGCTAATATTTCATATTTGGGGGAAATTCACACTCTTATACTTCCATAACACAAAGCTATCTTATGTTTGTATATCAACCGAGTGGCAGATTATTATGTGGCAAAAGTATTATCACCTTTTGCAGTTCATTCAATCCATCAATAGTACTTTCTGAACACCTACTATGGCAAGGCACAGGCCCAGCAGCATTAAAGAATGCAGTCCAGAGTTTTTGCTGTTTCCTGCTCCTTGAACATATCTTGTTCTTTTCTATTTTGATTCTTCATTCACTTCTGTCCTGTCCACTCTAATGCCCTCTTCTCTATCTCTCTAAATCCTACCCATTTCCCTTAGACCTAGGTCAAGTGTCTTCTTGGCAAATCTCTCCCAAACTACTTCAGAGGTCGGTGATTTCTCCCTTGTCTGAATTCTTATGCAGTTCGTTAATTGCTGGCAATATCTCTTCTACCTTGGTGTATTTTTGTTCTGATTCGTTTGCCTTAATAGAAAGGAAAGCCCTTGGGCAAGGTGAGCATGAGGTGAGGGAAAAGGGACAATGTTTTACATTTGTGTTCCTCACAGGGACTTGCTGGCCATGCATTGCCACTGAGAAGTGATTGGGGAATTCAGAGAAGACAGTGATACCTGGCATAAGGTCAAGGAAGGGTTCAAGGTGGGATTTGATCTGTACTTAGAAGGGTAGGTAAGATTTAGGTAAGGGGATAAGGTAGAGGTCATATTTCAAAGGATACTTGAGTGAAGGGCAAGTATGAGTGAAATTGAGGACTTAGCATCAAACGGAAATATATACTCTCCAAATTATTAAAGGCTGCCAAGAAGATGGATGAGTTATGGAGCATACTGGTCTATTGGCCTCCTGAAGCACACAGTAGAGTAATCAAAGCCCAGAAAGTGGGAAAGAACAAGTGATGCCCAATGCAATTGTTTCTCATTGGCTGCTTTTCTTATAAGACAAGCTCTGCTATATTTAACTTTCTTGGTATATACCTTTTCTCTACCTCTCTTTTTCCACCATGATTTATTTATTTTTATTTATTTTTTAAATTTATTTTATTTATTTATTTGAGAGAGATAGTGAGAGAGAGAGAGAGCACAAGCTGGAGGAGAGGCAGAGGGAGAGGGAGAAGCAGGCTCCCTGCTGAGCCAGATGCGGGACTCGATTCCAAGACCCTGGGATCATGACCCGAGCGGAAAGCAGACACTTAACCAACTGAGCCACCCAGGTGCCCCTTCCACCATGATTTAAAGAATTTTTTTTTAATGTGGGCTATTAGGTAAGAGATTCAGAGGTTTCCCATTTCATCATGGGGAGAACTAGGAATGACCCTTTTATAAAGATTAAAAAGTCCTTTGACTGCCATATCCTAGAAGAGGGGCCAGGCCTTAGTTAGGGGCGCACAAACATAGGAACAATCACTGGCCAGTAAATGAGCTTTCCCATCCATTCTTACTGGGAAAATAAGGGTTTTCATGATGTCAAAGGAGAGCGTGAGGTTTTACTTTCTTCTTGCCTTGAGCACCATGATGAGGAATGCCCATAGGCTGTTTGGAATAAGGAAGTTGACAATCAGGTGACAGGATTAGGAGAAACTCTGGGATTTGATAAATTGAAGAGTTAATGGAATCAGTAATTTTCCACTCATTAAATTAAGGAAATTGCTACATATATTTGGCAACGGGGGTGGAGCTATGAATTCCTTCATCCTGGAAAAGTCTGAAAGTAAATAATTATGGTCTTCATCCATGTAGAGTAAAATTTTATTCAATCGGACACTACCAATGCAAATTCTTATGATGCTTGAGAGTGAGAGGTATAAAGGGAATAAAAAGATATCAAAGATTTTCAATTGCTTGTCGTTAGGGATGTGCAAATTACAAACATATATTATCTCATCCTTGAAGCAGAACCCCTAAAGATTTTTCCTACTCAACACTTTGTTAATACAGTTCAATTACATGGAAGTTGATATGTTCTGTCCTTCATGTGTTTATTTATTCATTCATCCAACAAATATTTATTGAGCACTTAACTATGTGCCAGGCACTGTTCTAGCAGCTGGGGATATAGTGGTGAATAAGAAAAAGAATGTATTCTTATGAAGATTACTCCTAATAAAGATAGCCACTAAGTAGAAGAGAAAACAAATGTATAACATAAAGTTAGTGTTTTATGTTATTGTCTTATAAAAAAGAATAGAACAGGGGCAGCTGGGCGGCTCAGTCAGTTAAGCATCCAACTCTTGGTTTCAGCTCAGGTTATGATCTCAGGGTCGTGAGATCAAGCCCTGCATGGGGCTCGGTGCTGAGCGTGGAATCTGCTTGAGACCCTCTCTCCCTCCCTTTCCTTCTGCCCCTCCCCCCAATCCCTCTCTGTCTCACTCAAATAAATAAATAAATCTTTAAAAAAAGAATAGAATAAATTGAGGGGGTAGAATATTATAAAATAAGAGGACAAGTATAATTTTTCATAGAGTGGTGAGAGGTAGCCTCCTTGAGGAGGTTATATTTGAGATGAAAAGACAATTATAAAAGTTCTATTGAATATTTCATAATTATGTTGGGGAGAGCCACATAACTTACAGTATTGAGTCTCAACATCTCATAAATTAGTATATCTGTTCACTCAATCAGATTAACTTTTATGAGGTTTCATACTTTGTTTAATATAGGTCTTATCCATTTCTTGTTAAAATTATTTTTAGGTTTGGGCGCCTGGGTGGCTCAGTGGGTTAAGTGTCTGCCTTCGGCTCAGGTCGTGATCCTCGGGTCCTGGGATTGAGCCCAGCTTCAGGCTCCCTGGTCAGCGGGGAGTTTGCTTCTCCCTCTCCCTTTGCCCCTCCCCCCGTTCATGCTCTCTCTCTCTCTCTTGCTTGCTCTCTCTCTCTCAAATACATACATACATACATACATAAAATCTTTAAAAAAATTATTCTTAGGTTTAAAATAGGTTTGTTTCCATTGTAAGTCGAATATTTTGTCATCATAGTTTCTATCCGATTATAGTTAGCATAGGAAAGCTATTAATTTTTTGATAATTATCTTGTCTCTTGTATATCTTGTATAAGAGAGTTACTCAGCTTATTAGGTTTGCCTTGGGGGGAAACAGTCATATCACTTTTTTTGTGTTGACTATGCTCTCTAGAACAAAATGGAATGATAATAGTCATTATGATCTTTTTTCAAAAAAAAGATTTTAGGGGCACCTGGGTGGCTCAGTCATTAAGCATCTGCCTTCGGCTCAGGTCATGGTCCCAGGGTCCTGGGATCGAGCCCCGCATCGGGCTCCCTGCTCAGCGGAGAGCCTGCTTCTCCCTCTCCCACTCCCCCTGCTTGTGTTCCCTCTCTCACTGTGTCTCTCTCTGTCAAATAAATAAATAAAATCTTTAAAAAGAAAAGATTTTATTTATTTCATTGACAGAGAGAGGGAGAATGAGCACAAGCAGGGGGAGTTGCAGGCAGAGGGAGAAGCAGGCTCCCTGTCGAGCAAGGAGCCCGATGCAGGACTCAATCCCAGAACCCTGGGATCATGACCTGAGCTGAAAGCATATGCTTAACCGACGGAGACATCCAGGCGTCCCCATTATGATCATCTTTTAAAAAAATTCTAACAGTAAGAATCCTTATAACATTTATTTTACCAATAAGTGGGATGCTCGCTGTTGCTTTCTTGTATAAATCTCTTTTTTTCAAGTTCAGGAAGTTTCTTTTTATTATTTGTTTGTTAAGAGGTTTAGCAGGAATGAGTGTTGAATTTTACCATATGCTTTTTGGTGACTTTGTATGATTTTTTTTCTCATTTAATCTATTTATGTGAAGTATTAGATTAACTTTTTTTAGTGCTGAAACACCCTTACTTTTGTGGGACAAACTCCTTTGGGTCAAAATGGATTAATTCTGTGGAATGTAATTGGTAATGTTATTTCCATTGTTATCTATATTTGTTAGTGAAATTGTTATATAAATTTTGTGTGCGTGTGTGCGTGTGTGTGTTGTGTGCTCACTTTGCCTGATTTAGATGTCAGAGTTATGCTAGCCATAGAGAATGAAGTGTACAACTTTTAGTTCTTTCTGGATTTAGATTGGAACCTCGAAGTAACTTCCCTTGAAGTTCTGGTAGAACTTTCTCTTACATCACCTTTGTGTGGTGTCTTGGAGAGGGTAGCACTTTGAATAACTTGAAATTTTCCTATGGTCATTAGATAATTTTGGTGTTGTCAATATTTTGTGATTTGAATAGGAGAGGATATTTGTAAGCATATATAACAGAAAAAAAGATTAGTAGCCAGAATATATAAAGAATGCTTCCAGTGGTTATTTGTTTAAATCTGGTTTTATTAGTTTGTTACAACCCTTTTTATCTTTATTCAAATATTGATGAAAAGCTGGAATCAATTTTACCAAATTCACAATTATGATTTTTCTCCAGGCGGGGGGGAGGAAAAAGGGGAGTGGAGATGTACATCTTACCAGTCTTCACATGATGGTTTCTTTGGTCTTTATTCATAAATATTTCATAATTTCAGTTTTTATTTCTGTTTTGAGTCATTTAGTAGTTTTTTTTAAAGTTATTTATAGTTTCTTAGTACATAGCTGCTTTTTGGCTGTTCTTTTGTTGTTAATGTCTAGTTTTATTTCATGTTGTGAAAGAATAAGCCTATATAATATTGATCTTTTGAATTTATTGAGATATTCTTTGAGCTGTAATGCGTGTTCTGTTTTAGTAATTGCCCCATTAGTTGAAAAGAGTAAGCAGTCTATTTGCTGGATTCTGTGTTCTACAAAATTTGTTAAGCCAAGCCTATTAATTGGGTTCAGATCCTCCATATTCAAGTGTATTTTAAGGCACTCAATCTGTCAAAATACGAGTGAGAACATAAATTACCCACAAGGATTCACTCATTAGTTCAACAAATATTTATTAAGGACCTGCCACATGTCGGGCCCTGTTTTAGGTGCTGAGGGTATAGCAGTGAATGAAACCAAGACAGTGTTTTCAAGGGACTTAGCTTCTGGTTGGAGGAGAGACAATAAATAAGAGACAAGGGGTGCCTGGGTCCCTCAGTTGGTTGTGTGTCTGATTCTTGATTTTGGCTCAGGTCATGATCTCAGCATCGTGGGACTGAGCCCCGCGTCAGACTTCTCACTCAGCTGGGAGTCTGCTGGAGATTCTCTCTCTTCCTCTCCCTCTTTCCCTGCCACCCCCTTTCCCGCTTTCTCACTCTCTCTCAAATAAATAAATCTTAAAATAAATAAACAGACAAAAATATCTGTAATAATTCAGGTGGTAAGAAGTGGGCAGAAGAGGGACGCCTTGGGGGCTCAGTCAGTTAAGCATCTGCCTTCAGCTCAGGTCATGATTCTGGGGCCCTGGGATCCAGTCCCACATCGGGCTCCCTGCTCAGCGGGGAGCCTGCTTCTCCCTCTGCCTGCCACTCCTCCTGCTTGTGCTCTCTCTCTCTCTCTGGCAAATAAATAAATAAAATCTTTGAAAAAAAAGAAAAAGTGGGAAGAAGAAAAATAGAGCAGATAAAGGGATAGAGAATGACAAGGATGGTTAAATTGGGGGATGGATGCTCTTTTAGAGTGTAAGAGCAGGTCTCTCTGATGAGGTAACATTTGAGCAGAATGGACAGGGGGATGGGGAATCCAGTGCCGCCAAGAGCTGGGACTCAGGGTTCCAGAGGGAGTCCAGGACCCAATTATGTCAAATACCAACAAGAAAATCCTTGTAAGTGCTTTTACCTCATCTGAACCTGCTTTCAGGGGCCCCGCACATGAGCAGAGACTGAAAGAAGGGGAGTGGTGGGTAAAGCCTGTGGTTTTCTGGAGGAAGGATGTCCTAAGCCAAGGAAAGAGTCTGTGCAAAGGCTGAGGTGAGAATGTGTTTGTGAAATAGCAGGGTAAGTGAAAGGAGCTGTAGGTACCATGGTCAGGGAGAAGTAGTGCAAGGACTTGAAGGTCAAAGTAAAGTCATAGTAAAGCTTTGGATTTGTGCTTTTGTCAATTGTTTTTCTGTATCGGTCAGATTTACTTTATATAGTTCAGTCCTTGAAAAAAATTTTTTGATTTGTACGTACAAACTCAAGACTGATATAGCTTCTTTTTTTGGAGAGGGAGGGAGAGAGAGAGAGAGAGAGAGAGAGAATCTTAAGCAGGTTCCATCTCACAACCCTGCGATCATGACCTGAGCCGAAATCAAGAGTCGGACACTTAACCGACTGAGCCATCCAGGTGCCCCTGATATAGCTTCTTTGTAGACCATTCTTTTATCAGTACAAAATACACTTCTTTGTCTATTTTTTAAAAAAATTCCAGTATAATTAACATACACTATTATATTAGTCACTGTTTTTTGACTTGAATTTAATTTTGTCTGATATTATTATTGTTTATATTTTCATAGAAATGTCATGGCATATCTTTGGCAATTCATTTATTTTCAATATTTTTTGCCATTTTGCCTTTTAAAATATCAAAAAGCCCAGCATTTATTTTTTGTTTTAAGCTTTTCACTTTTATTACGGTTGCTGATACATTTAGACTTTTTCAGTCACATTTTTTCTATTTACTGTAATACCCTGTTTCTTCTTATTTCTTCTTTCCCTTGCCCACCTACATAATGTAATACCACCATAATCTGGTGTCTCATTGTCTTTCTGGCCCCATCACTAATAACTCCTGCCTTGGTTCACTCAGCTATAGATATACCAATTTTTTCCTGTGTCTCAGGGCCTTTGCACTGGCTAGTGCATTTGTCTAGGATACTCTTCCTCGAAACATCCATTTGGCTTACTCTTTCTCCTTCTTAAGTGTTTCCTCATATATCACCTTTCACCCATGTCTTTTGTGACTGACCACTATATTTATAATTGCGCTCTCAAGACTCTCTATACCATTTCTTGCTTTATTTCTATCCATAGCACTTTTTACTATCTAACATATGATGAAGGCACAGATGTGGGATCTGATTTATTCACTGCTGTGTATATAAGTTTAGCATATTGCCCAGTGTGTATTTCCACACTTAGTAAATATTTGATGAATAAATGAATGATTGATTGAATGAATGAATTTTGTTCAGTAAGCCTTTTTTGAATAGCACCTAGATATTGACAGTGTTCAGAACTAGGGAGATAGAAATTACTGATGAAGGTACAGTTTCTGCCTGAAGGGCTTTTTGTCTTAATAAAGGGCACCAACTTGGAAAGATACTGTCACTATATGATAGAAATAACTGGATACTATGGGGTCCAATAGAGCATCAGCACTCTAGGGTTGGGAGAGGATTCTGAAGAAGGTGACATCAACATTGAGTCTTGAAATATGAAGAAAATATTAGCTAGATGAGGGAGAAGCACCACAGGCAAATGAACATTATTGTTTTTTGCTGGGGTGGTAGTTATTAAAAATGAAAGACTTGGGGCACCTGGGTGGCTCAGTTGGTTAAGCATCTGCCTTCGGCTCAGGTCATGATCTCAGGGTCCTGGGATCGAGTCCCACATCGGGCTCCTTGCTCGGTGGGGACCTTGCTTCTCCCTCTCTCTCTGCCTGTCGCTCCCCCTGCTTGTGCTCTCCTCCCCCCTATCAAATAAATAAAGAAAATATTCAAAAAAATGAAAGACTCATGGGGCGCCTGGGTGGCTCAGTTAGTTAAGCACCTGACTTCGGCTCAGGTTATGAGCCTCCTTCTGGTATATCATCATAAGGTCAGTAATAGCCTGCCGCTATGTCACAGTGCCTGTGTCATTCCCCTCACTTTATTTCATCACATAGGCATTTTGTCATCTCACATCATCACGAGAAGAAGGATGGGTACAGTAAAATAAGATATTTTAAGAGAGACCACATTCACATAACTTTTCTTACAGTATATTGTCATCATTGTTCTATTTTATTATTAGTTATAGTTGTTAATCTCCTACTGTACCTCATTTAGAAGTTAAACTTTATCATAGGTAATGCACATATAGGGAAGAGTATAGTATATACGGAGTTTGTTACTATCTGCTGTTTCAGGCATCCCCTGGCGGTGTTGGAATACACCCCGTTGTAGGCAAGGAGCAACTACTGTACTCATTTGTTTAACACTAATCTACATGTAAAGTATTTTTGGAATTGCTAAACCCCTAGGAGAAATTTATCAACTAGAATACAGTGCTTATGTATGGTCCTTTTTGTATTTAGCCTTCGACTATCCAGACAAAACATTGTTTTCACAAGTGAATCAGAAACAGTCGAATACATTGATAAATGGGGAGAAGAGACAAGTCTTGCTTACAAAAGAATTCTAAATAATAGAGGTAGATACTCCCTCCTGCAGGAAGTGAACTTAATGGCCCATCTCCTAGGGTGGGCTAGACTTAGTGACTCATATCCAGATTAGAGTAAAGGAAAAAGAAAACTTTACAGTGGAAAGACATGGCAAGCAGTACATTAACCAAGTGATGAAGGTTAACGACATCAGTAATAAGTGATGTTGATAGCATATGCCACCAGATACACTAGAAAGGCACTTCATCTTTGTGGTATTCTTCCCCCAAACTCATAACACTAGTATAATCCTGAGAAAACCATCAAACAAACCCAGATTGAGGGACATTCTACAAGACACTGGCCAGTATGCGTCACGAGTGTCAAGGTCATGGAAAACAAGAAAAGACTGAGAAAGTGTTAAGGACTAGAAGAAACTGGGGAGACATAACAACAAAATGCAACGTGGTACCCTGGATTGGACCTTGGAGCAGAAAAAGAGGCTGTTAATGGGAAAACTAGTAATATCCAAATAAAGCCTGCTGTTTAGCTAATGTACTAGTACTAGTACTAATAGTATTAGCTAATTAGCTAATATTAGCTAAACCTGTGAGAGGTATACAGGAACTCTCTGTACTATCTTTGTAACTGTTCTATAAATCTCAGATTATTTCAAAATAAGTTTATTTGTTTAAAAAAGTTAATTAGGTCAGCTCCTTTTCCCCTCGTAATCTTCAGTGAGGTTATGTCATACATTTGTAATATACTGAAATTCATTTGTCACAGGTTCCATCCTATCCTGGAATGCCCTGATATCTTGGTTTATTTTACTTTTTAAAGATTTTATTTATTTATTTGAGAGAGAGTGTGTGAGAGAGAGAGCGCACAAGAAGGGTGAGTGGCAGAGGGAGAGGGAGAAGCAGGCTCTCTGCTGAGCGGGGAGCCCAATGAGGGGCTCGATCCCAGGACCCTGGGATCATGACTTGAGCTGAAGGCACATCCTTAACCGACTGAGCCACCCAGGCACCCCACTGATAGATTTTCTAAAATTTGCATACAATAAGGTTTACTCTTTGTGCTGCAAAATTCTATGTGGTTTTTTTTTTTTTTTTTTTTTTTACAAATCATGTATCCACCACTCCAGCACCAGACTGAAGAGTCAGTCCCACCAGACAAAAATTCTCCTGTGTAACCCATTTGTAGTTAACTAGTCCTCTACCCCTATCTCTGGCAATTACTGATCTGTTTTCCATCCTATAGTTTTGCCTTTTGCAGAATGTCATATAGATAGGATCCTATAATATGTAGCCTTGGATCTGGCTTTTTTTCACTTATCAAAATGCATTTATGATTCATCCATGTTGTTGCATGAGTCAAGTGTGTTCCTTTTATTGCCAGATAGAATTCCATTGTATAGATGTAACATAGTTTTGTTGTTTTTGTTGTTTGCTTATTTGTTTTTTGTCATCATCTGTTGACAGACATCATGGTTGTTCCTAGTTTGGAGTGATTATGAATAAAGCCTCTTGAAACATTAGCATACAGGTTTTATGTGTGTGAAGACTGTCTTTCCATTCACTTGGGTAAATACCTAGGAGCAGGATTGCTGGGTCATATGATAAGTCTATCATGAGTTTCCATTTATAAGAAACTACCAAATTATCTTCCAAAATGGCTATTCCATTTTGCATTTCCACCAGCAATAAATGAGATTCCTATTACTCTGTATCCTTGACAGTATTTGGTATTGTGGTCAGGGGGTCCCCCAAGACCACCCTTGAGTTCAAAAATTCACTATAAGGACTCACAGAGCTCAGAAATGCCGTTAAACTTATGGTTATGGTTTATTAGGGAGAAAGGATACAGATTAAAATCAACCAAGGGAAGAGGCACATAGGGCAGGGTCTAGGAGAGTTCCAGGTGAGAAGCTTTCAATCGTCCTCTTGGCCGTGGAGCCATAGACAAAGCTGACTCCTCTCAGCGGTGATATATAACAATACACACAGAGTGTTGCCATCCAGGGAAACTCACCTGAGCCTTGTTGTCCAGAGATTTTACTGGCGTTCCATCACATAGACATGGCTGGCCACCTGTGTGGCTGACCTTAGTTTCCAGCTTCTTCAGAGGGGGGCTGATACCACATAAACCAAAGTCGCCATCATAGATCACATTGTTAGATTAGCTGCTGTGGCCCGACGCTCCCCTGTTTTTTTTTTTTTTTTTTAAAGATTTTATTTATTTATTTGAGAGAGAGAGAATGAGAGAGAGCGAGTACATGAGAGGGGGGAGGGTCAGAGGGAGAAGCAGACTCCCTGCCGAGCAGGGAGCCCGATGCGGGACTCGATCCAGGGACTCCAGGATCATGACCTGAGCCGAAGGCAGTCGCTTAACCAACTGAGCCACCCAGGCGCCCCGCGACGCTCCCCTGTTAAGCTAAGAAACTTAGCAGATAGGACTCATAAGGACTTAAACATTACTTCTCAAGAGCCATGGGCACAAGCCAGACCTCTCTTTGGGGAAGGTTAATTCTACACAAATAAGAACTGAATATTTTCTAATCCATTGTATGAGTTTATGTTCAGAAAACTGAAGCTTTTTCTATGAACAAAAATAGTGAACTTTTCACTAAAACTCCATAGTACTGTGGTGCTGGTGGTGGTGGGGTGTGTGTGTGTGTGTGTGTGTGTGTGTGTGTGTGTGTGTGTGTAGAAAGAGAGAGAATAGGGGGAGGGACAGAAGAAAGGGCCAGGAGAGATTAGGATTATAGTAATAATATATTTAGGAAAACTTCCAGGGCGCCTGGGTGGCTCAGTCGGTTAGGTGTCTGCTTTCAGCTCAGGGCATGATCTTGGGGTCCTGGGATTCAGCCCCTGGGATCGAGTCCCATGTTGTTGGGCTCCCTGCTCAGTGGAGAGTCTGCTTCTCACTCTCTCTCTGCCCCTCCCCCCTGTGCTTTCTCTCTCTCTCAAATAAATAAATAAAATCTTTTTAAAAAAATTAAAAAATAAAAGGGAAAATTTCCCAGATTGTATTACTGTCATTTATGTATTTGGTTTCCTGCTCCATTTTGGTTGCTAGGAGATATGGGATGAGGCTACAGTCTTTTGTCTATTCTTTCCTCTTTTATAAACTTCTGATGTCAGTATCATTTAGAATTCAATTAAGTTGTACATTTTTTTTCACTTTATTTCACTGCATCATTTATTTATTATTTATTATTTTAGGGTTGACAGGACACAAACATGCCGGGCAAGTTTTTCGAAGGTCATTGTCAGATTTCAAGTACAAGATGAGACACTGACACTTGTGTTTGCCTTGCCTTTCTTCCAAAATCCTAGTGAAACATCCAAATAGATATTTTTAAAAATATTGATCCTTGGGGCGCCTGGATGGCTCAGTCGTTAAGCGTCTGCCTTCGGATCAGGTCAGGATCCCAGGGTCCTGGGATCGAGCCCCACATCGGGCTCCCTGCTCCGCGGGAAGCCTGCTTCTCCCTCTCCCACTCCCCCTGCTGGTGTTCCCTCTCTCGCTGTGCCTCTCTCTGTCAAATTAAATAAATAAATAAAGTCTTTTAAAAAAAATATTGATCCGTAAAAGCTCTAAAAAAAATAAGGGTACCATCAGTGGCCCAGAAATTTTAAGCCAGTGGGAAGATTTCTAGAATGGGAAAACCAAAGGGGGACGGTTGCTTAGACGGTACCCTCCTCTTCCCCAGAGACATGAAGACATTCCAAGCTTTGAGTCCACAAGCACAGAAAGGAAGAGTGGGGCCATTATTATAGTAAGGAGGTTCTCTAGTGAAGACATAACATCTATTTAGCTCTTACTAGTACATACAGAACCTTTGTGCGTACAAAATGATGCCATTTCTAGGCCAGTGAATTATACATGGCACATCTTCCTCGGAGAAAGGAAGCAGAGAATTTACCCACACCAGGGCACCGAATTTTGAAAGGGGAATGTGACTGCATTTCAGCCCTACTCACCGCCCCAGTGGGATGCCTCTGCTAGGGGCAAAACCTCCACAACCTTAGCTGGGTTTTTTTTTTTTTTTTCTTGTTTTATTGCATCTGCAAGATAGGTACACAGAAGTTTCTCTGCCCTTCCTAGGGAAGGTGGTTCTTCAGTGCTGTGTGGGAAGGGTTCCTGTAAGGCAGCGCAAACAACATTCTGTGTTTTTAATATCCAGGCCCTCCTTAGAGGCTGCCGAGCCTACTATTCACTTCTGATTGTCTCCCAAGTGACGTAGCCCCATTCCTTCTAGGTCCTTCCTCTTACAACTAAAAAAAAAAAAAAAAACCCTGGAAATAACACACAAACAAGCATAGGAAGACTCTGGAAGGTAGAAAGAAGAAGGGGGACTGCTTAGGGACTGCAGGATTGAGGAACAACATGGGAGTGAGTTTCCTTTGCTTTCTCATTGCCTCCCATTATATCCTGGACCAGGGGCTGCAGAAGCCTCCAGGCCGCTGCCAACAGGCACAGACCGAAAAAAAGCTCCAAGAAAAGCCTGTTTCCCTTAGCCAAAGGAACAGGAAAAGGGTCGCCTTACAGAACAGCCAATCTTTTTTGGTAATACCCACTCTGCTCCAGCCAATCACATCACAGTCCCCCAGCGCTCTTCCAGTGGGGCCAAGCAAGAAGCTGATCTTCCACCTGATTCTGATCCCTGGCCCAATGGAAGCCAACCATCCCTGCTTGGTGGTATCCGGGGGCTGAGCGGATCACACTATGTAGGACATTTTCCGTAACTGTAAGGACTTGGATTTTGACTCTGAGAACTCAGTGGAGGGTTTTGAGCAGGGAAGGACACGATCTGACTTAGGTTTAACAGGATCCGGCTGGTGTGTTGAAAATGGACAGAAGGAGGGGGGAGAGGCAGAAGCAAGCTGTATTTTCTTTGTGGAACCGCAAGACAACTGGACGAAGTTGCCAGGGCACCTTTTATCAGGTTACTTTTGTGGTTAAGACAGCTGAGACTCAGGTAAGAGGCATGTTCAAGGTCACACAACCAGCATGGCCCAGAGCGGCATCTAACACCCGGATCTTCAAGTTTCCGTGAAAGGAGTCACTAAATGTACAGAACTTCAAGAAGATTTTAAAAGAGCTCCTGTTAAAATGCTGCGAAGTGTTTGTGAAAATTGCATCAAACAGGGATAATGGGGGAGAGCAGAGAAAGAAAGGACCTGGAAGAAGGATGCTAAAAATAGGTCTGCATTGTCTCCCTTCCACCGTTAGATGGCGAGTTTCTATTTGTTACCGAGGAAATAGTGCCCCGGTTTCCCTGGCATTTGACAGAAACGATGGAATTAAGGACTGAAACTAATGAATGAGGGGGTCAAGGCTTTGAAAAAAGCAAAAATCCAATTGATCCAGGACATGTGTGGGGCGGTGGGAGAGGAGGATCGGGGCTCTGAGAATGGGGGCGGGGGGTAGAATGAACACAAAAAAATTGACAATCACAGCTGACAGCACAAATTAGAGCATTGATTTTCAAACGGCAGGTCGTAAAAGAGAGTAGTTCCTAAAATCAATTCAGTGAGGGGGCAACTAGCAGTCTTTTCATTAAAAAGAACAGAATAAAATAGAAAAATACGTTGTACACGGTAAGATCAGAATTTGTGAAACTTGTCCCGTTTTATAAAAATAAATATGTATGTGTTGAGCTGTAATGCAAAATGCGTTTACAATTTTTTTTTTTTTTTTTACCATGGGTATGGTCAAAAAAAGTTCGAAAGACACTAGACCCGGATGAAATGGAAACGAACAGAAGGATTGTACCCACTTGAATCACATATGATTTTGTAGAGGGGTTTCTCTGGGTTATGAACTTTCTTCCGCCCCCCCAGTCTCAGGGCCCATTGTGGGCTGAATTGTATGCCCCCCAAATTTATATACGGAAGCCCTAATCCCCAGTACCTCAGAACGTGACTGTCTTTGAAGGAGATGATTTAGTTAAAATGAGGCTGTTAGGATGGGCCCGATTTCAATCTGATTAGTGTCCCAGGAAAATTTGAACACAAAAGAAACACGAAGGATGTGCACGGACAGAGGAAAGACCACGCGTGAGGACATAGGGAAGAGAAGGTGCCTGTCTGCAAGACAAGGGATAGAGGCCTCAGGAGAAACCAGACCTATAGACACCTTGATCTTGGACTTCTAGCCTCCAAATCTGTGAGAAAATAAATCTCTGTTGTCAAGCAACCCAGTTTGTGGCATTGGGTTATGGCAGCCCTAGCAACCTAATACAGGGCTAGCGTCTGGTACGCATTTCTGGGACCTGGGACAAGGAAAGACCTGGGCCAACTGAATGTCCTGCTGCTTTCTAAATGAGAGTTCCTGGATTCAGTTCAGTTCTTCACAGAGGAGAGCGCATAAGCTCTTATGCCAAACGTACCTGCATTCTTATAGCCACTCCATCATTTTAATAGACATGACTTTGGCTTAGTTAACCTCACCGAGATTAAATTTCCTCATTTATAAAGTTGGACTAATCATACCTTTCCTGCAATGTTGATGTAAAGATTAAATGAGTCAATTATCTAGAATTCCTAGCAGTCAATAAATCCTTGTCATTTTTTCCTGTTGTCATTGGAGTTGATGTTTATTAGAGTTATGTATTCATTTTGTGCTTGTTGCAATTTCTGTCTTTCCTTCGAAGGTACACTGTCTGCTGGGAACATCTGCTGAAATGGTTAAAGGGTAGAGTGGGAATAAAAGAAGCTGAAAAGACCAAAATGATCTGATCCAGTGTAGAAAGGGTTGGCAGTGGGGGTGGTGGGGAAGAGGGGTGCTTGTTTGACATCCACTTCAGTTCATTAAGAGGTTAATTAGTAAATGGATCCGAGATCTAAATAATGATAAAAAACATGAAATCGTACAAATAATAGAGGAACACATGAATAAAGTTCTTTTTTAAAATTTTGAGATCATTGTGGATTCATATGCAGTTGTAACAAATAATACAGAGAGATCCTGTGTACCCTTTACCTAGTTTCCCCTGCTGATAACATCTTGCAAAACTATAGCACAAATAGGCAAATTCATAGAGACAAAAAGTAGAACAGAGGTTACCAGGGGCTTGGGGAGGAAGGGGAATGGGGATTAATTACTCACGTTACAAAGTTTTTGTTTTGAGTGACGAAAAAGCTTTGGAAATAGTGGTGATGGTTACGCCGCACTGTGAATATGTTTAATGCCACTGAATTGTACCCTTAAAGCTATGTATATTTTATCACAATAATATGGGACACCTGGGTGGCTCAGTTGGTGAAGTGTCTGCCTTCGGCTCAGGTCATGATCCCAGGGTCCTGGGATCGAGCCCCGCGTTGTGCTCCCTGCTCAGCTGGGAGCCTGCTTCTCCCTCTCCCTCTGCCTGCCGCTCCCCCTGCTTGTGCTCTTGCTCTCTCTCTCTCTCTCTCTGTGTCAAATAAATGAATAAAATCTTTAAAAAAATAATAATAATAATTAAAAAAAACACCTATAATGAAGTGAATGTTTGGGCGTCCCTCTCCAGTTCATATGTTGAAGCCCTACCCTCCGGTGTGATAGTATTTGGAGGTGGGGCCTCTGCAAGTTAATTAGTTTTAGATGAGGTCATGAGAGTAGGGGCCCCATGATGGGATTAATGTCCTTAGAAGAAGAGGAAGAGACACCAACGCTCTGTCTCTTGGCTGTGTGAGGAGACGGCAAGATGGCAGCCATCTGCAAACCAGGAAGAGGGCCCTTACAAGGAACTGAATCTGTGGCACCTTGATCTTGGACTTCCAGCCTCCAGAACTGTGAGAAATAAATATTGGTTGCTTAAGCCACCAAGTCTATGGTGTTTTGTTATGGAGGCCCGTGCAGACTAACACACCGATAGGACAATATCACAACCAGATACAGTCAAGATGCAGAACAGTTAATCACCAACAGGGATCCTTCCTTTGCCTTCGCAGCCACACCCTCCTCCCTTATCGCTGAGTTATGGCAACCACTAATCTGCTCGCCATTTCTATACTTTTGTCACGTCAGGGATGCGGTATAGATAGAATCATATAGCAAGTGACCTTTTGAGATGGGATTTTTTTTTTCTCAGCCTAATTCCTTTGAGATCCACCCAGATTGTTGCTGTATCAATAGTTCATTCCTTCTTATTGCTAAGTGATATTTTATTGGTATGGATGTACCACGGTTTGTTTAACCACTCACCCAGTGAAGGACATTTGAGTTATTTCCAGCTTTAGGCTATCATTAAGAAAATGTATATGAACATTTGTGTACAGGTGTTGGTGGGAACGTAAGTGTTCATTTCTTGCAGATAGATGCAGAATAGTACAATTGCTCAGTTGTACCGTAAGCTATGTTTAGTCTTCTGGAAAAGTGCTGTGCTCTTTATCAGAGTGGCTGTGCCCTGGGGCGCCTGGGTGGCTCAGTCGTTAAGTGTCTGCTTTCAGCTCAGATCATGGTCCCAGGGTCCTGGGATCGAGCCCCGCATAGGGCTCCCTGCTCAGCGGGAAACCTGCTTCTCCCTCTCCCACTCCCCCTGCTTGTGTTCCCTCTCTCGCTGTGTCTCTCTCTGTCAAATAAATGAATAAAATCTTAAAAAAAAAAAAGAGTGGCTGCGCCATTTTCCATTCCCACCAGCGATGTCCGAGTGATCCGGTTTCTTCACATCTTTGAAAGCACTAAGCATGTTCACTATTTTTTTTTTTTTATTTATAGCGATTCTGACAAGTGTGTACTGATATCTCATTGTGGTTTAAATCTGTATTTTCTTGATGGCTAATGATGTCGAACATATCTCTATGTGTTTATTTGCCATTCGTATATTCTCTTTGATGAAATGTCTGTTCAGGTCTTTTGCATGTTTTCTCATGTATTGTTTGTTTTCTTTACTGTTGGGTTTTGAGAGTTCTTCTTTTTTTTAGAGTGGGCTCCACACTTGGAGCCCAACGAGGGGCTTGAATTCAGAATCCTGAGATCAAGACCTGAGCTGAGATCAAGAGTCAGACGCTTTACCGACTGAGCCACCCAGGCGCCCCAAGAGTTCTTCGTAATTCTGGATACTGATCCTTTGTCAAGTATGTAGTTTGCAAAGATTTTTCTCTCATCTGTTGGTTGTCTTTTTTACTTTCTTAAGAGGGCCTTTCACAGAACAATAGTTTTAAACTTTGATGAAGTATGATTTATCAGTTTCCCTTTTAGAGATCATGCTTTTGAGCCCAGTCCTAGTCATGATGTTTGCCTTGTCCTAGATCGTGATGATTTTCTCCTATCATTTTTATAAAAAGTTTTACAATTGTACATTTATCTTTATGTCTGTGACCCATTTTTAGCTATTTTTTTGCATAAGGTATGAGGTTTAGGTAAAGGTGGTTTTTCCCTACTTCTAGACGTTCAGTTGCCCCAGCGGTGTCTGTTGTAAAGGCTATTCTTCCTCCACTGAACTGTGTTTCACTTTTGTCAAAAAGCAATTGAGCATATTTATGTGGGTCTATTTTTGGCTTCTCTATTCTGTTCCATTCACTGATGTGTCCATTCCGCCACCAATATCACGTTGTCTTGACTACTGTAGCTATGTAGTAGGGCTTAATATTGGGAAAAGTGATCCCTACCAGTTTATTCTACTTTTTCGATGCTGTTTTAGCTATTCTAGGGCCTGTACCTTTCCAAATAGATTTTAGAATAAGCTTGTCTTGCCTACGAAAAACCTTGTTGGTATTTTGGTTGGGATTGCAATAAGCCTATAGATTAATTTGGGGGGGGGGAATGGCATCTTTATACTATGTTGAGTATTCCAATCAATGAACACTGTATGTTTCTCCATTAATTTGGTTTTGTTTCTTTCTTCAGCATGTAATTTTCAGCATACAGATCTTATACATGCTTTCTTAAGTGTATACTTAAGAATTTCATTTTCTTTGGAGAGACTGTAAATGGTATTGTAGTTGGAATATTGCTTCTACATGTTTGTTAGTATACAGAAATGCAATTAATTTTGTGTGTTGATCTTGTATCCTACAACCTTGCTGAGCTAACTTCTTATTTCTAGGAGTGTTTTTGTAGGTTCTTTAGGATTTTCTAGCCTCATGATCATGTCCCCTGCAAATAGGTAGTTTCATTTCTTTTTTTTAATTTAAAAAAAATTTTTTTTAAAGGATTTTATTTATTCATTTGACAGAGAGAGACACAGTGAGAGAGGGAATACAAGCAGGGGGAGTGGGAGAGGGAGAAGCAGGCTTCCCGCGGAGCAAGGAGCCCAATGCGGGCCTCGATCCCAGGACCCTGGGATCATAACCTGAGCCGAAGGCGGACGCTTAGCGACTGAGCCACCCAGGTGCCTCTAGGTAGTTTCATTTCTTCCTGTGCAATCCATATGCTTTTTATTTCTTCTTACTACAGTGTTTAGAACTTCCAGCACTATGTTGAGTAAGAGTGTTAAGAATGCACGTTATTGCCTGTTCCCAGTCTGAGGACGAAAGCATTCAGTGTTTCACCATTAAAGTAAGATGTCAGCTGTAGGGTTGTGTTTTTTTTAAGATTTTATTTTTAGGTAATCTCTATACCCAACATGGGGCTCGAACTCACAACCCCGAGATCAAGAGTCGTGCACTGACTGAGCCAGCCAGGTGCCCCGGCTGCAGTTTTTTATAGATGTTTCTTAACAAGTTGAGATGGTTCCCCTTCATCCCTGTTTTGCTGAATGTTTTTATCATGACTGGGTATCGGATTTTGTCAAAAGCCTTTTCTGTGTCAGTTGATAAGCTCATACAATTTGCCTTCTTTAGCTTGGTAGATTACAATGGTTTATTTTCGAATATTCGACCAGCCTCTCATGCTTGCAGTAAATCCCACAAGGTTATGCTGTATAATTCCTTTTATACATTGCTGGATTAGATTTGCTAATATTTTACAGAGGTGTTTTGTGTTACTAGGGTTCACAAGAGATATTCTGTAGTTTTTCTTTTTTTGTACTGTTTCTGTTCGGTTTTGGTATCTGGGTCATACTAGTATCATAAAATGGGTTGGAAAGTGTTCTTGTCTATGCTATGTTCTGGAACCGATTGTGTGAAATCGGTGTTAATTCTTCTTTAAATGTTTGGTAGAATTCTCAGTGAGACCATTCAGGAGCTTTTTAATTACAAGTTCATTTTTTTTTCAGTGGTTATAGAACTATTCAGGTTGCTTATTATTTCTTTATGATGGTTGAATATGGTGGCTTGTGGATTTGGAGGGAGCCTGATGCGGGACTCGATTCTGGGACTCCGGGATCATGACCTGAGCCAAAGGCAGTCGCTTAACCAACTTAGCCACCCAGGCGCCCCTGGAAGAATCGGTTCACTTCTAAGTGCTCAAATTTATGAGCATACAGTTATTCGTAGTATTCCTTTATTACCCTTTTAATGCCTTCAGGATCTGTAGAGATAACCTATGTTTTATTTCTTATATCGGTGATTTGTGTCTTCTAGTTTTTTTTATCTTTGTCAGTCTTGCTAGAGTTTATCAGTTTCATTGATTTCTTAAAAATAACTTTCTTTTGTGTCATCGATTTTTCTGTATTGTTGTCCTGTTCTTCATTTCATGGGTCTCTATTTGGTTCTCTCATATAACTTCTATTTCTTTGCTGAGATTTTCTATATTTTTTCATTTGTTTGGAGAGAATTTATAACTGCCTATTGAAACATTTTTATGATGATCGTTTTAAAATCCTTGTCAGATAATTTCTTCATCTGATTTGTCTTCATTCTGTTGATTACCTCTTCTCATTCATGTTGTGATTTTCTTGGTTCCTGCTACGATGACTTTTGGTTATATCCTGAATGTTTTGGATATTATATTTGTAGACTCTGGATCTTATTAATTCTTTTTTTTTAATAGGCAGTCCCTGGTTGAGGTGGAGGAGGAGGGCTGAGTGGGTATATAGTTTCAGCTTCTTCTGGTCTCCGATGATCCTACTATGGCAAATGTAAGCACTGATTCTCATTGCCTCATTATAGATATATGGGATGGAAGTTCAGCTCTGTCCTTGGCTCCATTAGCACGTTTCCAGTGAAAATGAGGCACTGATTCATGACACCTCTCTGCCTCCTAGTGTGGATGTAAAGTCAGCTCCTCACCAGCCCCCACCGACATTGGTGAGAAGGAAGGCCAAGGGTTGACTCAATGCTTTTTTGCTACAGGGTAGGGGCAGTACTCAGCTTTGAGCTGGGCCCCTCACACACAAAGGGAGAGAAAGAGGAAAGTGGAGGGCCACCAAACGCTACCTCTCGCCACCTCCTTTTGTCCTGTTGATGCCTGCTGAAGATTGAGGTTCATTTCCCAACAGGGCTCCCGAATACGTGGGTAGAGGGGAAGCCAAGTTTGGATTAACCCACCTCATTAATGGTGGGTGGTGCTGGAGGCCACCTCTCCACTGGGCCCAGCTGATGGGGGGGGGCTGGTTAGCGGGGAAGGGGAGTGGCTACTTGCCCTGTTTCATCCCACCTTGTTCAATCTTGTAACTGGGTTGGCATGGAGGAGATTCAGCTTCCTACTGGGCCCTGCTGACCCCAGAGGCAGGGGAATAGTGGATAGTGAAACACTGACTAGACTGTACTGGCACCACCTTGTTCAGTGTGGTTGATGCCAGATAGGGGTAGATACTTAGCTCCCCACTGTTGGGGTTCTGCTAACACTTGGCATGAGGGGAGATTAGAGTACTGAGCATCAGTACCACTGCAGGGGAATCCAAGTACCACCTGCATCTGCCAGTGGGGGTTGGAAGATCCCACGGGGCAGGGGAGGGTGTGCAGTTTTTCTGTTGGTTGGTTGGGGTAGTGGTGATAATACCCAAAACTTTTCTGTTGTTATGTCATCCTTTTCCTGGTACTTTGGCTAGGGATATCAAGCTTTTCTTGGGGCTTGTTTTTTCGTCTGTGTCTGTTGGCAGTTCTGGATTGGAGGTTTCTGCAGGGCCTTATCTGGGATATATAAGGGAGGCAATAAAGAAACGCAGAGAGTTCCCTTGTTGCTGTCAAGTTTGCCATCCCTAGGAAGTCAGTTTTCTTCTTTCCACCTTTCAGAGTCTTCTTATGCTTGTTTGTTGTGTTATGTCCAGGGTTTCTTAGTTGTAAGAGGAAGGCCTTAGGAGGAATGGAGCAGTCCCTCTTGGCCAGAACCAAAAGTTCCTTGTATTTCCTTTTAACCTGGGAGTAGAGAAAGCTTTTCAAACTATTACTCAACATTTAAAATCAATAAATAGAAGATTAATAAATTTTGTTTACATTAAAGACACATAAACATAATCAAATGTAAAAGGACAAATCTGGAGAATATATTTGACATCTATATGACTAACAAAAGACTAATAGTCTCTGACTCAATAAAGAGATCTTATCAATTAAGAAGGAAAAGACTAAAATTTTCATAGAAAAAATTGGCAAATGGCAGGGTTCACAGAGAAATGCAAATGACATTCGGAAAGATGTTTACTTTCACTCACAATAATAGAAATGCCAATTAAAGCTACACTGTTACCATTTTACCCAAATCACATTGGCCCAAGTCCCAAAGCTTGACAAAAACACAGTGTTGACAGGCCTGTGGAGAAATGAGCATTCTCATGCGTTGTCGGTGGGAGCGTAACAGGGTATAATTCCCAAGGAGAGAAATCTGGCAGTATGTATCAAAATGACATTTACCCCTTGACCTAGCAATCCCACATCTGGGAATTTACCCTGTAAGTATGCCTGTGTAATTATGAAATAATAAATGCACAAAGTTATTTATTGTGGCATTTTTATTGAAGTATACCTGACACGCAGTGTTATATTTGTTTCGGGTGTGCAACATAGTGATTCGACAATTCTATACATTACTCAGTGCTCATCACGATAAGTGTAGTCACCGTCTGTCACCATACATTATTGCAGTGGTGTTCTTGACTATATTCCCTATACTGTGCTTTTCATCTCTGTGGCATTCTTTTTAATAGGGAGGACTGGAACTATCTGAAATGTCCACCAGTAAGGGATCTGTTGAATAAATGAAGGTTTAACCTCATAATGAAATATTATATGGGCATATAAAAAGAATGAGAGGATGTCTATGTACGGAGGCTATTTATATTTATAAAAAAATGTGCAGAGCATGTATATAGCGTTTTATTTTTTGTATATGAAAAGGAGGAAATAAGAATATGTATATGAATTTGCTTTATTTTTTTTTCAAAAAATACTGGAGGGGCTCCTGGGTGGCTCAGTCAGTTGAGCGACTGACTCTAGATCTCGGCTCAGGTCTCCATCTCAGGGTTGTGAGTTTGAGCCCCGCATTGGGCTCCATGCTGAGCGTGGAGCCTACTTCATTAAAAAAAAAATACTGAAAGAAAAACCAGAAACTGATAGAAATGGTGACCTATTGAGGGCTTACAGAGCGGCTGAGGAGGAGAGAAGGGGAATTGGAGAGAGATTTCTCTGAGTATGCCTTTTTACATAGAATTCACTTTTGAAATATATAAATGTTTAGCAGCCAAAGCATACAGTGAAATGAAAAAGAAGACAAAGCAAAGCCTAAAATTGGAAACAAACAAAGAACTTAATGGCATATTAGAGGTGACAGAATCACGGAGAGACAAGAATTATTTCAAATGACTTATTAACATAGTACTTAGACTGTACTGAAGTAAAAAAGAACTGAAAAGAAATCTTAAACATTCCTTGGTAGTTTTATTGTTAGTAGCAACCTTGGTATTGAAAATTTGAAACTTATGTAGGTGTATGTATGTATTATAGGTAGAGCAAATAACTAATTATGTTAATTATGTTTGGAACCAAAATTTCCAGTGTAATAGAAAATATGTGCGTGTATAAAATAAATGTTTGGGAAATCCTATGATGTTAAATTTGAATGAAAAATATCAACACAATCTCCTGATTAATATATATGTATATCTAGATCATATATATCAATAGGATCTCATGATTAATATATAAAAGTATATAATATATTGTAAATATAAATATATATTATGCATATATATGGTTTTTCCCAAAACCAGCGACATAATTTTTGGCCCAGTGCAAAATGAAAATACAGGACTTCTTGTTCAAAAAAGCAGGGATAGGGGCTCCTGGGTGGCTCAGTCGGTTAAGCATCTGCCTTCAGCTCAGGACATGATCCCGGGGTCCTGGGATTGAGCCCTGCATTGGGCTCCCTGCTCAGCGGGGACCTGCTTCTCCCTCTGCCTCTCCTCCCACTGGTGCTCTCTCTCTCTCTCAAATAAATAAACAAAATCCTTAAAAAAGCAGGACTAAAGTGCCATTAAAGTACTAAAATATAAAGTTTTTTCCTTTCTTCTATGGTCTCTTACTCAACTTGTCATGGTGTTTTTTATTTGCTATTTTATGTTGTTCTAAGTAAAGAAACATTAAAATCTTAAATTATTAGCATGAATTTTACCCTTCATCTTTATATTGTGCAATGTCAGTTTTAAAAGCAAATGTAAGAGCATTTAGTTCCCATGTGGAATAACTGAAATTTCACAATTTTTATTTTGTGACTTGTCCTGGAGACTGCCTTGAGCTGGCCAGAAGAGACTAACACAAACCAGATTCTGGAAGTGAGAAGGAAGAAGAAAGGGTCTCCCTAGGCCCAGGATGCTCCCTTTGCACTGGATACTCATGGCAAGTGGAGTTGCTCACAGGCCCTCCACATGGGGCATGTGGGTCCTCTAACCTGATGGTTGCTGGGTTTCTCCTCCTGCCAGTCTCTAGACTAAGGCTGGGGGTTAGGGAAGCCAAGCCAGGCTTCTCCTCTTCCCCTGGGGCCTGCTGCCCCCAACCCAACAGCTAATGGGAGACCTCCAAGTATATTGCAACCTTGGTGCTCGGAAACATTAGTGACGGGGATTGGTAGTGGGTGAGAGCTTACCCTTGCCCTTGAATGTGATGTGGCATTGCCAGCCTGGGGTGAAAATGCCACCACTGTGCCTTGTCTCGAGATATTGTGGGGTAAACATACTCAACCCTGATCTTTCTTGAGCTCACATCTGGGCTTTCACTGGGGACAAAGGACAACAATGGGAAGGATTGGAGATGGAGAGGCTAGGCAGGGCCCAGAGCACCAGCACATGGGGGAACAGCCCCCAAGAACATGTCTCGGGGACCCATGCATGAGCCTAGGCATCAAGTCCTTGGTGCGTGCTCCATTATCACTGGGCTCCACTTACCAAACACAAATATTTGTGGTAAAATTGCAAAGAATTTCAAGACAGTAATTACAGAGCGTTAAAGCCCAAACACAAGGCTCTTCTGAGCATGAGTGTCTTTGTGACTGTACCCTTCTATTCTGTAGCGCTGTTCACTGCCCTGGCCTAGAAGCAGTGGTATCCCAGTAGCAATAAGCTTATATTGAAAGCAGATCTTGATTTCTAAATACCATTCTCTAATGAAAGGAAACAGTGCTTCTTGGAGAAATGGTCTATTCTTGGCTTGGTCCAGGCAAAGTATAAGGTGAGGCTGGGGCTTCTTATGTCAGAAATCAAGAAAGCACTGAAAGACCAATGGGGTTGTGTCAAAGGAACCCAGGAGCCAGCTTTTTTTTTTTTTTAATTTTAAAGATTTTATTTATTTGTTAGAGAGAGAGAGAGAGAGCACACAAGCAGGGGGAGCGGCAGGCAGAGGGAGAAGCAAGCTCCCCGCTGAGCAAGGAGCCCGATGCAGGGCTGGATGTGGGGCCCAGTGCAGGGCTGGATCCCTGGGATCATGACCCGAGCTGAAGGCAGCCACTTAACCAACTGAGCCACCCAGGCACCCCCACAGGAGCCAGCTTAAAGGGGTTCTCACTGGTCAAATGTGAGACAATGGAGCATAAAGAAGAATAATGACTGTACTTGCTTATAATGATTGACTGAATTAAAACCATGAGTCCATCACGATACTCAAATGAGAGAGAAAACTCATTAGCGATTTGTGATGGCTATTCTACCAACACTTTGTTCTGAAAACTGGTAACTAAAGGAAAGAGGTAAGCATTTACCCTGACTTTGTAGGAAGGACTTTAGTTCATCTCTATTTGATTCTTTATAGGTGAATGCCAGCTACCAATTGCAAATGAATTTTTACAGTAGCATCATTTTGCCGCCTTGCAAGAATATAATCCACTCAGGCAAGATCATCAAGGAATGCTACAACAATTAGGTGACAGATCGATGGAAGCAGCATACTTGTGTGGTGGTGCTGGGGCACCTCCCCCTCAATTTACTTTCTAATTGCAAAGGGAAAAAATGCAGCTTGGGAGTCATGACCTTAACCCAGTGATCACGCTTAACATCAGTTTCCAGTGAGACGGCCTGATGCTACGTGATGCGATATGAAGCGCACGACATCACTTTGTGTCATATTCTTGCTAAAAATGTTCAACCTGAAATCTAATCTCTAGGTCTAGCATCCGGTTTAGTGGGTATATGTGTTTGCCGGGGCTGCCATAACAAAGCGCCACGCACCGAGTGGCTAAAACAACAGAAATGTATTGTCTCACAGTTCTGGCATGTGAGACGAAAGTGTCAGCAGGCTTGGCTCCTTCTCAGGGTTGTGAGGGAGAATCTGTTCCAGACCTCTCTCCTAGCTTCTGGTAGTCTACTGGCAAACTTTCATGCTCTTCGATGTGCAGAAACATCACCCTTCACTGCCTTCATGTTCATATGGCATTCTCCCTGTGTGCATGACTGTCTTTGCACTTCCCCTTTTATGAGGAAATTTCCAGTCATTTGGATTAGGGACCCACCCTACTCCAGTATGACCTCATCTTAACTCATTACACTTGACCCTTGAACAACACAGGTTTGAACTGTGTGGGTCCACTTATACATGGATTTTTTTTTTAAAGATTTTATTTATTTATTTGACAGAGGGAGACACAGCGAGAGGGAACACAAGCAAGGGGAGTGGGAGAGGGAGAAGCAGGCTTCCAGCGGAGCAGGGAAGCCCGATGCGGGGCTCCATCCCAGGACCCTGAGACCATGACCTGAGCTGAAGGCAGACGCCTAACGACTGAGCCACCCAGGCGCCCCTACGTGGATTGTTTTTGACAAATACAATACAGTACTGTAAATGTATTTTCTCTTATTTAAGATTTTCTTGTAACATTTTCTTTTCTCTAGCTTATTTTATTATAAGAATGCAGTATATAATACACAGAACATATGAAATAGGTGTTCATTGACTTTATGTTATCGGTAAGGCTCTGGTCAACAGTGGGCTCCTAGCAGTTAAGTTTGGGAGGAGTGAAAAGTTATACATGGCTTTTCAACTGTGTGGGAAGTCAGTGCCCCTAGCCCCTGTGCTGCTCAATGGTCCACTGTACATCGGCTACAACCTTATTTCCAAGGACGGTCACATCTGAAGTAGTGGGGTTTAGGGCTTTAACAGATGATTTTGGGAGACAGACATAACATCATCACAGGAAATCTAGAGGTAGAAGAACAAGTGCAATACCACCACAAGGAAATAACCAAAGACAAATCCAGGATGTGAGACTTTCTACGTGTCTTCACGAAGAAAATGCCATTTATAAAAAAGAAGTAGGGGGACTATTTTAAAAAAGACTAAAGAAACCAAATGCATGAGCTGTGATTGGATCCTGGTTGAAAAAAGAAACTGCTATAAGACATCGTGGTGGAAACTGGGGAGATTTGAATACGGACCGGGTATTCTGAGAGTTAAATGATATTAGGGAATTCCTGTTAATTTTCTTAGGGGTGCTAATTAATATTAGGAGAGTTATAAGAGAATGAACTTATAGGGGCGCCTGGGTGGCGCAGTCGGGTAAGCATCTGACTCTTGGTTTCGGCTTAGGTCCTGATCTCAGGGTCCTGATCTCAGGGTCGTGAGATCAAGTCCCGCGGAGTCCACTTGGGATTCTCTCTCCCTCTGCCCCTCCTGCTCATGTGCACACGCTCGCTCTATCTCTAAAATAAGTAAATAAATCTTTTTTTAAAAAATAGGAAAAAAAGAGAATGAACTTATATTAGAATATGCAGCCTGAAGTTATTTGAAGAGTCACGAAGTCTCCAATTTACTTTTAAATAGCTCAGCAAAAAATTATTTTAATTAATTAAAAAATTAAATATATATATTATATGAAGCAAACGTGTATATATTGTGTATAGAGATAAAGCACATATACCAAAAAGTTAACATTTGTTGTATTTAAATGGCGGCGCTGTGGGATGTTCACTGTGTTAATCAACTTTCTGTAGGTTTGAAGTTTTTCCATAATAAAAAAGTTAACAGCAAATGAAAAAAAAGGTGGTTTATTTCTGTCCGTTTGTTTTTTGAAGAGAAGCTTCTGCCCACCTTTCAATTGGAAATGGAGCATGCGGCGGGGGGGGGGGGGGTGCGGAATCCAACAGGCTTAAGGTATAGAAGATGAAAATTCAGTCAGTGAGAAAGAGAAATTCGCTGTCAGGGTTGTTTAGCAGTTGGGCTGGTTTCCAAGGGATTCCCCCTCAAAGTCTTTATTACTGAGAGGTGGAGGCTGGAGAACAGGCTGTCAATCAAGAATGATTTGAAGGCCCCCAAAAGACCTGCTGACCTCTAAATATCTCCCCCACCAGCTTCCCATGTGGCCTGAAATCCCGGTAACCTGGGTCAGTTCTTAGGAATCACGTCTTTTTCTCACTCTTCTGGGGCTCCCTTTTAAAATGCAAAGCTGGGAGGGTGCCAGGGCCTATTAAGTGGGGACAATTGTCTGAAGAACCAGCACCCGCCCATAGGCCCTCAATTCTAATGGCTCCTTCCCAACCCCTTACCACCGCTGAGATAGGACAATGCTTGCTTCAGGAAACTGAAATTGGACAATGTGGGCTCTAAGAAACGTCTTAGGTGAAGATACCATTTCAAGAAAGCTTATTTTCCGTGAATAAAACGGGGTGCATGAGGTCATTGCTGTTTTTACTTTGTAAACTGGGTGGCATCTGAAAGCTCCTTAAAACACTTCAAAGAAGCCTCCTCAACTCTTCGGGGCCTCCCACCCCTTCCCTTTGTAACCGAATTCTTACTGACCCCAAAGCTTTTCATTGAATGAAGAGTTTCCAAGGGGTCTAAAAAATACCTGAGACAATTAGGGAAATGAAAACCAGGGGGTCAAGATGAATTGACCCTTGGCGGAGGATTTACATAAATAGGTCCTAACCTCTGGCTGCGAATAAAAGATAAATGCCCCATTAGGGTCAGAACCACAGTTCAAGGGCATCTGCGGGGCCAAGCCTGGCTTCTCGGCTATGTCAGGAATGTCAGGAATGCCACTGATCATTGTGTGTTGGCAGAGCGCAGGGGGTTGGTTGCCGCCAGGCTAACAGAAACTCAGCCCTGCCCACTGGGTGAAACTGTAGCTCTCCCACACAGCGATCTGCCTGTCCAGAGCGTGGGAAACCTACATCCAGAAGGAATGCCTTTCAAAACGGGAAGGATGCCCGGCTCCCGAAAGGTGACCAGACTCGTGTATGAGATGGCCGTGTTAACCTGGGAGGTTAGAGGCACACAGGGACCATCCCCCTGCGAAGAGCCAATTTGCTCCCTCCGTGGGGGCGCAGCTCCGGGAGACGTCTGCCCCTTCCCTGGAGATCGGCCGACCCACGACTGGCCTTCCCCCCCCGCCCCCCCCGCCCCCCCCGCCGGAAGGCCTCCGCCGTGCCTCCCTCGGCTGAGACTGAAGAAAGAAGGCGCACGAGGACCGAGGACGTTACGAGAGAATGTGTAGAAGAAAGGGTGGCACGGTGACCCTCATCCAGATAGAAAAAATTACCATGTGTTGAAGATTATACTGTACTCCCCGCAGCGGAGGGAAGGAAGCACATTTTATAACCGACTTTAAAAAGAAGCAGCCCGGATTTATAGGGAGTAAAGAATGTTGAAATGAATTGCAAATGGAGGCAAGCTGAGTTTTGGTGCCTCCCCCCCCCATCCACCCACCCACCCACACGCCCACACACCCCGGGGAGAAAGAAGCCAAATGAACCAGACAGGACAGAATTTGCATCTCTATCCCTTACCTACAATTTACAGAGTTCTAAAACAGCTCCTGGAGGGAGCAAGTGCTGTAGGCAATAAGGAGTCTTCCACTGAAGTACGAATTTTCTCCACAGGGGCGAGAAATTTTGCTTTTAAAATATTGCCTCAGAGATGCGTCTCCTCCATCTGCTTACCTTTCACTCCTGCTCCCCCCCAACCCAAACGCGTACATACTTTTTCTTTTTTTTAAGATTTTATTTATTTGACAGAGAGAGAGAACAAGCAGAGGGAGGGGCAGAGGGAGACGGAGAAGCAGGCTCTCCACCCAGCAGGGAGCCCGATGTGGGGCTCCATCCCAGGCTCCTGGGATCATGGCCCCAGCCAAAGGCAGACGCTTAACCTGCTGAGCCCCCCCACCTCCCACGTACTTTTTAAAACGGAGAGTGAGGTGGGCTCAAGAATCTTTGGCCAAACTTCATTTGCAACCTCCACCCTTTTCTACCTTGCTTTATTTCCTTGTCACAGAAAAAATACACACAGTGCTGGCTGGGTTGTTCCCACTAGGAGGCTGAGGACTCGGGACAGAGAATCTGCTTGCTCTGCAGGTGTTTGGACAGGCAAACGCCCTCCTCTTGATGGCCATCCTGGGCTCATTTTGCTGAGAGTCTCCAAAGTGACGCATTGCATCGTGGAAACAAAGAACAAGGACCTCCTGAATTTTACTGCACTGAGAGTATATTTTTCTTTCCTGTTGCATCAAAGGGGTTTGTGACGCTTTCTCAAAATACTAACTCTGACTTGATGTCTAAAGTAACAGATGGAAATCTGGGCCCTTAAGATGGAGCTCTTTCCCCTATACCTGCCTCCAAGGGAAGAGAGGCAGAGATTCAAGGCAAAATCCTGATGGAGAATTACTCCTTGTTCCTGGGTTTAATTTCTTATTTTTATATTGTTGCATAAGAAATCCACTGCAAAAAGCATCTGCTTTCAAACCCGGGAAATCTTGTTCTAGGCTCATTTATTTAAAGACAAACAAAGACAAACCCACTAGGCCAGGCTTTGGCTGACCACCCCCACCCCACCCCCACCCCACCCCCATTTTCCTCTGGAGCAGTGATTCTGGAGCTACTGCATGAATTTTATTCTATTATTGAATGAACAAAGCCAAGGCTGGTGATGTTGAGAAAGCATGAGAGGAAAAAAAAAAAGATATCACGGTGACAGCACACTTCTGCAGAGTTCCATCCAAAAGCAAATAAATGACCTACTTATGGTTCTATAAAGAACAGGGCAGATTCTCACATGGAAAAACTGCCCTCAGAAGGGCGCGTGAGACCCTGGTATGTGGAAAGGAATTTATGCAGGGCTCTCTTCACATTGGCATGCAGGTATGCGAGTGTGGGTTAGTAGACATTCCTTTCTGACTCATTACCCATTTTGCCCCTGCGCACCCCCTCTTTAGTGCTTGAGGTACTTTTTTTCTGGCTTTCCCTGGGCTGGGACAGAGTTTGATGGTATCTTGGTGCTCTCCGAGGAGAAGCTGACTAGGCCCCTTTGCACTTTCCTTTTGCAGCGAGTTGTTAAGGCTTGCTGCCAAGCTCCATCAAATCAGCATGGCACAGCTGTCTCTGAGCTGAGAGCTCTTACCTGTCACCAGACTTTTCTGGCAGTCTGGCAGTCAATACATATTTATCAACCAGACAGACAGTGAGACAGACAGTAATGTAGGGGAAGAAGCACTTTCACTCTACCCTCTTATGTTCTGTACCTGGGACCTGTGAATTAAACTGACCAAACGCTAGATTAACAGGAGAAATTGATAGTAACATTTTTTTACATTCACAGGGACTTCACAGAAAAGAAGTGAAAACCCAAGAAGTAATTAGGCCTGGGTGTTGATACATCATTTTGACAAAGGGTGATAAATTGTGGAGAACTGACTAGATAAAGGCTTGGGCTTTCAGGTGCAAGAAAGGTGGGAAGGTGACTAAGAAATATATGGGAGAAATTAATGGCAGGTAAGGGTGATTTAATAAGGTTTGTTTAGGCAAACTCATCTTGGTGCCTTCTCTGTCTCCGATGGTAAGTGTTGTTTCCCTCCTCCACAAGGGAAATTTTTGCTTTGCTTTTGGGCAAAGAACTTTCGGTGTTTGATTTTTCTCGATTGCCTTTGGTTCAAACTAATCCTTATGCCAAAGTGGCGAAACTTGGGGTGTCATGTTCTGATCCCTTTCAGTGAGAAGGCGTCAAAATGGCTTGCAAAGCTTTCAAATACTTGTGCCACTAGAATGAGAAAGCAAACGTCTAGCATGGCCTAGAGATCCAGAGGCCAGGGTAGATGAAGCCAACTTCCCCCATCTGAGTAGAGGCCTCAGAGGCCTGGGGGGAACCAAAAGCAGGGGTGGGAGCCAAGGATGAGAAGGAGTTCCAGGAAGGGCCTGAGAAACAGGGTCTTTGATCAAGAGTCACCCTTGGGTCCCAGCTACTCCTCTTGGAGGTGGGATGAAGAAAGAGTTGATGTTTAGCATCTCATGTCCTGAAAAGAGGCTGAGGGAGAGAAAAAGATGGAGAAAGGAGTCACGTGCTATGAATCTGCTCCTGCCCCTCAAGTTCCTGGAAGTCTCCTGTTGGTTCCTGTGGCCTGTTGTTCTGTTCCCTCTGCAAAGGAAAGATGAAATCTGTTGCCTTGTAGGTACAGACATAATGACCAATGAAGGGAATCAGAGTATAGCACTCTGAAATATGCCACTTTGGCATAAAGGTTATTTGGAACAGAAGGCAATTGGAAAGCAGCCATCACAAGAACTCTCCCTTTCTGCCTAAAAGCAGGGAGGAAATTTCCCTTTGTAAAAGTGATATACATTCCCATTTATAAAGACATCCCCTTCTCCCATACCAAGAAGAGGACAAGACCCTTTTCAGAGAACATCTTGCGCCTCCATAGCAAACCCACTAAACAATCCTTACCTACCATACGTTTCCTAGTCACCTTCCCACAGTTTACTGCCCCTAGGAGCCCAAACCTGTTTTCCTTTGCATGGTCACTTCTTCACAGTTTATTGCCCTTGGTTAAAAGATCTTACTGCCTTTGGGTTTCATGTCTGTTCTGTGAAGCCCCTGTGCACATAAAAAATATTAACATCAACATGGGCGCCTGGGTGGCTCAGTCGTTAGGCGTCTGCCTTCGGCTCAGGTCATGGTCCCAGGGTCCTGGGATCGAGCCCCGCATCGGGCTCCCTGCTCTGCGGGAGGCCTGCTTCTCCCTCTCCCACTCCCCCTGCTGTGTTCCTGCTCTCGCTATCTCTCTCTCTGTCAAATAAATAAATAAAATCTTAAAGAAAAAAATTAACATCAACAAAGAAACATATGTCTTTCTCTTGTCAGTCTGTCTTCTGTCGGTTTAATTGACAGGTCTCAGGAACAGAACATAACAGGATAGAGGATGTTTCTCCTGCACTCGCTTCGCTTGACTGCGTTTGATTGCTCAGGAAAAGAGTTCTTGGGTTTTTTTCCCCACCGTTTCTATTAAACACATGGTTTAACACCAATTAGAGATCTTTGCAGAAGCTCCTCTAAAATGTTGCTTATTCTGGGAGGACAGTAAGACCCTCATGACCACGTGTTCAAGCTGCCCTGAGGACCACTGCTTTGTCCCTTCGCGGAGCTGCTCTACTGAGTCACAGCAATCCAGGAAAATTTCCTGGATTCAGACAATCCTATTATTCTGGAAAATTCATTTTTCCTGTCCCTCACACGGGCCTGCTTAGACAGAGGGACCATAGATCACAGACTATAAAGTCATGGTCAATTAAAGAAAATGACTCCTCCATTCCTTGTCTTCGGGGCTAATCGCGGAGGCCCAGGGACTTCCGAGCTGTCAGAGTGAGGCCCTAGGCTAGTTTCCCAGTGAAATCAAGCAGAGAAAAGCAAAGAGAGGAATCATCAGGGGAGCCCTAATTATTGTTTGAATTTTATGTTCGCAGTTTAACTCTACGAATCAAAAAAAGGGACGTTCACCCTGGTTTGTTAGGACACATGGTAATACCACAGCATTGCTATCAACAGCTTTCGGCTCTCTTCGTGATCAGTGGCCTCTTCGTAACAGTGTGTATTCTGAGCTTTGCAATACCTGACACATAAATTGTAAAGAAGAGGAGTTTTCCACAGGCTAAAGAGATATGAGAAAAGCAGTAAAACCTTCCAGAAATCTGGAACATTTCTGAGGGGTGTATGTTTGGTTAGAGTGTCCAGTTATTCTGTGACTAACTTCATTCCTACGGTTTTCTCAAGACAAGTTTTGTGAAGATATCCACTTATAAACACCAACTGCCTCCTTTGAACTATCCATGATGCCTACATTGATTTCCCCTAAATATTTATACAGCCAGGATGTTGGAGAGCTTGGGCGCCATCTTCTCTGTCATAAACAATTTTCTGTGAAACCTTTCCATGTTAACTTGCGGTACCTGATTCTCAAACCTGATATAAATTTAATGCATTCCCTTTTCCCACAAAATGTCTTTGATGCTCACTGTTTTGCTATTATTCTCAAAATATACACTGTATTCTCCTAACCCTGGGCCCCAAATCCCACAGAATGAGGGTAAACCACAGAGTCACAGAGAGAAAACACCTCTCTGTTCTGTGGATACTATTTTGCGTTGGGGAAAGGGTAGCGTTCACAGTTTAGTCTTCTGGATTTAATTTATAACTACTTCAGTTGGTGCCTTTTTTTAAAACCTCAAAAAAGCAAAATGGCAAGCCCTAAATGCCTGTTTTTCTAACTCCTTTGGCCCAAGGGGTTATCCAAGGCTCAGAGCACGTACATTATTACCAAAATACTGCCTTGTGTATATTCTTGAGAGACGGGGATGAGTTTGTAATGTTTTACAGGCCTGGTTCAGAGCTCTATATTGCTTTTCTTTTTGGCAGTCAATCTGTCCTACATGTGACAAGCTCTGTCCTACATGTGACAAAAACGTGTTGTTGCGTGTATGTAAGTAAGCTCAGAAGCAGAAACCGACAAAAAAGTGAAGATTCCCAGAACCTGGGAGAACCCACTAGATTCTGACCATCTGACAATCTCATGTCTCCACCTCCCAGTTTCCAGTGATCATAACGGTGACTGGAAGTGTTGAGCTGCTGATTTTATCCCAGAGTCATTTTTCTCTGTGGGTGCCTTGGATCTGGAGATAGAGAACCGTGCCTTCAGCTAAAGCCGCGTAGAAGGCTGGAGCACTTCCTGGGTGCCCTTTGAAACCTCGAAACTCAGCCCTTCAAAGTGAGAGCTAACTCATTCTGTCTTTCCCCTGAACAAATATATTTGCTGCTTATCATCTTTTTTTTTTTTTTTTTTGCCACCCCCACCCTAATTGACTTAGCTAACATTGATTTATCAAAGCAAAAGCATGGCTCCGACTGAGTCATAAGTTACACTTTTACCTGACATTATCTGGGCCTTTAGAAAGGAAGGCATAAAAATAATGGAAGTTTTGTGTACAGATGTACATACACGCACACACGTCTGTGTCTTTCTGTTTGCTTCATTCATCGTGCTGTTCCTCTTCTCGCTGTACACCCCCTCCATGCCTCACTTGCAGGAGTTTATGAGAGCGTTACGTTTTCTCATGAGCCAGGGGGTCATTTTTCAAGTTGAACCCTATTAACATCCGTTGCCAATGCTGGTTTTTCAGCAGTTCTTCTTTGCAAAACTTTGTTTTGGGGTCAGAAAGTTTATTTCTCTCTCGAGAGCCGGTGTGGCAAGAGGAAACTGAAGCTGGTCTCTGGGTGTGTGTTTGTGCTAATTTGCTGTACAATCAAATACGGATATAGGTCAATAAAAGCTGTTCTTTGATCTATTGCTACAAAGGATTCATTGTAAATACATTAGTGGATAAGAGGGTTACAACTGCGTAACTGCCCCTTGTGAACGGTGCCCTGTGTCACCCCTGAGCTCGTGCAAGGAGTGAGACATCTGGCTTCAGCCTGCCTGGGGTTTGGTTTTTTTTTTTTTTTTTTTTTTTTCCCGTTGTGGTAAAAAACACATAACCTAAAATTTACCATCTTAACCATTTTGAAGTGTACAGTTCAGTAGTGTTAAGTATGGCCTCCCTGAGTTTTACTTTGCTGAATTAATTTTTTTTTTTTTTTTAGGGAGTGGGAGAGGGGGGCGGGGAGGGGCAGAGAGAGAGAGAGAGAGAATCTTAAGCAGGCTCCACGCCCAGGGCGCAGTCTGACGTGGGGCTCGATTTCACAATCCCGAGATCACGACCTGAGCCGAAACCAAGAGTCGGATGCTTAACCGACTGAGTCACCCAGGCGCCCCCGAATTAATTTTTAGTAGGTAGTCACAGTATCGTTTCTTTTGGGGGTATCCCCATAACAGGATAGTATTCAGGCAGAGAAATAGCTTTTTTTGTTTATTTATTTTTTTAATTTTATCTATTTATTTATTTTTAAAGATTTTATTTATTTCTTTGAGAGAGAGAGAATGAGAGAGAGAGAGAGCACATGAGAGGCGGGAGGGTCAGAGGGAGAAGCAGAAGGGAGAAGTCTGGATGCAGGACTCAATCCTGGGACTCCAGGATCATGACCTGAGCCGAAGGCAGTCGCTTAATCAACTGAGCCACCCAGGCGCCCCGAGAAATAGCTTTGAAAGAACAACAGGAATAACAGCAACAAAAAGATTTGGCAAAAAAGGCCAATATTTCTATAGGCAACTATTTTGAGTTAATACCTGATATTATTATGTGTCTAAGCACCGGCCAAGGCCTTGTAAAGAATGCAACGAGACATGATCAGTGACCTCAAGGTGTTTACACTCCTGTTATGGGATGAAGGGATCAGAGTTACTCACATTCACTAAAATGAGAATCAAGACGTCCACCTTATCTACCGCACTCGGTGTTTGTATGTAGAGGCACGTTTCCTTTTACCCATAAACTTGTAGTGTGTGTAATTAAGTCCCAGAGCAGAGCAGTCAGTTGAAAAGGTCCTTGTTTGAAGTCACAGGACCTATTTAGGTGTGACAAACAACCCTTGGTGGCAGGGGATTTGGAACCAACCTCTGCTGAGTGCTGGGACTGGTGTGGGGCCAGTGGGGCCAGTGGGGCCCGTAAGAGTCTCAGTGGGAGACTCTTCTATGGATAAAGACTCCACGTCTCCGATCCCATGTCGATCCCAACCCCTGCAGAGTTTACACGGCTTGCTGTCAGTTAGCCTTCAGCTACAGGCCATTAACTTAAGTCAAGTTGATCGTCTAACAAGTGATAAGACATATAAAAACGTTTATAATCTCTAAAGTGCCAAGCAAATAGGAATGATAATGATTTCAGTGTTTATATGATTAAAATCAACCTTTCCAAAGTAACTTCTCTGCCATTTCCTCTAAAGGCAGTGTCTTCCGCTCTGGGTGCTGGGGACAAACATGGAGGAAAGGAACTGACTTTTTCTGGTTCACGCTGGAAATCGAACCGGGTGCACCTCCCCTCCGGTCTCAGTCAGGCATTCATTTGTTTTTATTTTTTTATCGTTTGCCTTGACCTATGGGGCAATCAGCACTCACACGTGTGCAACGCTCCCACAGGCAAATGCACTGGACAAAGCCTATTAGACTTCATCATTGCTATGGTGATAACCTTGGATCTGTTCTAATCTGTGAAAGAGCCCATCATTCAGAACCTTCTATACTTTATCATTATTAACAAATTACTTATGACTCACCTCATAAATGACCCCAACTACACCCGTGCTCGTGACTAAACGTTTCCAGCCTCAGTCTGGCCCTCCGGCAACTGAATTGTTCTGCCCTCCCTCGCATTGACTCCGGTTCTGGGAGGCTTGCAGATCCTTTCAGTTCAATGGTTTCTATTCAATTCCACAGACATTGAGCACCTGCTATGCTCAGGCACTCAGATGGACTCGCGGGACGCAGACGGAAAGCAAACCTGGTTTCCACCTTCCTGATGCTCACAGTCTAGGGACAAGATGCTTCCACAATACTCTCCCTAGCTGTCTCTCGTTTTTCCGTTGGTGCCTTCCCATCCCAGGTCTCTCTCTCCTCCCTGCAACTGAGGTCCCAGCGAGGCATGCAGGAGACCTTTCAGGGGTGTCTGAGATTCCTCTTTGCCCTTATAGACCTCTGGATTTGCAGTTACCGAGGTGAATTTTATTGCATATTTGCCTATATGCCAGTGCTGTGTGCTTAACCTTCTTTGATCCTCGACACCCTATGAAGTAGGTGCAGATAAGGAAATTAAAGCTAAATAAGCCAAGGGTCTTGTCCAAGGTCACATAAGCAGTAACAGGAGAGTCCTGTCCTGAATGAGGGGCAGTCTAATTCTACAATTGTTGTGCCCGTGATCTCTAACCATCAAGTGTGAGGCATTTAAGCAAATATTCTGACCATGATTATTTGAAGACCCATTTCCATGTATTCCTGATTCATGCCGCTGGGTCTGAAGATGATTTTATGACAGCTATGTCCACTGAAATCTTAATACACTGATGACAAGGAGTGAAAAAAGTACAAAGAACTTTTAAAAGACCCAGTATTTCCCAGCTTCCCCAGCAAGGCGTACCAGGATTCTAGCCTAATCGGCAAGCATATTTTCCATGAGGCTCAGCAACCTGTTGATGACATAAGGCCCCATGCCAGAGCCCGCAGTGGATTCGAGCATGCGGTAGAGCCCAGGAATCTGAGGAAAAGCTTTTGTGGAAACACAGCCTCCACTGTCTATGTGAAGAGGCTTGGCCTTTTGTTTTGTTTCTGTTATGAGAAATGGCCGGAGACCTGCCTGGTAGACCGAGTAAGACAGAATCGACAAGAAGGCCATTTCGTGAATGGAGACACCAATATGTATCACCTACCACCTTGTGACCCTTCATGAAGCTTTGATCCTGTAAATTCAAATGGGTTTCTCAACCCACTTTGCATTTAAAATCTGCCTGGCTCTGGAAGAAATTGGTCGTTACCATGGTAGCCAGCCTACATAACAGAAAGTTTTCTACTGTATTATTTTCTCTGCATGGGCTTCAGTTAATAACTCGTGGGGAGCTTCTATAGACCCGGCGTATGCTGAGATCCACAGTCTAAGAACTGAGCATGCATCTCTCCCACCTATGAAAGGTTAAGGCCAAGGATTAGACTGGCCGTGCTGGGAACCTGGAAGGTTCCTGGACCTCCGCACATGTCTTAGGTGAGTGGTGCTGAGAGGCAACAAAAGCTGGCAGAACACCCCAAAGGACTACAAACTTGCTATGCGCTCGAGAATACTCACACACACTCAGAAAGAGAGGCCCAGTGTTGGAAGGCCCGGTGCTTGCCTTCCTGTTAAAAAGCCCACTGATGAAGCAGGATGCCTTGCCCCAGGGCAGGGAAGATTGTATGGTTTTACCGTACTCTGCACAGAGCCAAACAGATGAAGAAAAGGAGCTAGGCACTCCCCCTACATGTTCCCCCAGCATCCTCTCTGTTGTAATTGCCTATTGACCTGTTTGCCAAATTCCACTGCTAATTTCACATGGGTCGGGGCTATGCCTGTCTCCTTCATCCCATGGCTCAATAAATAGGCTCAATAAATATAAATATTTGCTGCTGACAAAACGAATGCAGCTTTAACAATGCTAATTTGATGAAGAGATGCTAACAGACGATGATCTCTATGTGATTCAGTGATGTGATCAGAACCAGAACAGGGAGAAAGGGAAGCTGTGGAGAGAAATTGAGGCTCAGGGGCCACATCTGTTTACTCAAAGATAGAAGAGCTGTGGTGAGCGTGGGAGAGGCACGTCTCGGCTGACCAGGGGCAAATCGGGGAGAAAGGCAGGATGGGGTTTAGACGCCCCCCGCCAACAGACGAGCACTCGATGAGGGGGATTTTGTAATTTGGGGAGCAGAGAAGCACTCTGGGAAGGAGTGTGGGGCTACACCCCAGACTGAAATGAAGTCCTAGATTATCAGAAAACAATCTCCCTTGGGGAGTGAGGGGGACCTGGCCTGCCACCAGGGCAGGGCCAGCGACAGAGGAAAAGGGCTGGGGACAAGAACCATAGATGCGCTGAACAGCGTCCAGCTGGTTCCAGGAGCAGCCAGGCATTGCTTATGCCTGAGCCAACCCCGAGATAACTTCACAGCCAAGCAACTTGGCACCAAGGACCTGGCTCTTCAGCAGTGAGGGTCCTGGAGAGGCTGCTTACCTTTGGTAGGCAAACCTTGGGCCAAATCCAGTTGGCCACCTGTTTCTGTAAATAAAGTTTTATTGGAACACAGCCACTCCCATTTGTTGACATACTGTTCGTGGCTGCTTTGTGGCCCGGTTGTTGCAATGGAGACCAGATGGCCCACAAGACCTCAACTCTTTACTGTTTGGCTCTTGACAGAAAAAGTTTGCTGACCTTGGTGTAGCCAGCCAGCCTGGGGGCGGGGGGGCGGGCTCTCTGTTTCCTCTGCTGTGATGAGCAGGGAGTGGACCGAACACGGCGTGTGGCGTGGAAGTGGCCTTCTTGTCCCCGGGTCTGGTCTTAGATCATTGCAGACAAGTCACCTAACTTTCCTGAAGCATGCTTTGCCAATCGTGATATGGCCGGTGATTACCACCCTTTCTACTTCGCAGGGGCCAGTGAGAAGTAAAGGAGAGAAGCTGTGGGAAAATATCCCACAAAGCCCTCCCGTAAGTTGTCCCCCAAGATGGCCAGCCTAGGCATTAAGGAGTTGGTTGGTCACATGGGCCCAGTGTGGAATTTTTGTGTTACCTTCTCTTAAGAAATCTCTAACCCATGATTTTTTTCCCCAGTTTTTTTTTTTTTTTATCGTGGTATACACAACGTAAAATGTACCATCCTAACCATTTTTAAATGCTTCTGAATTCATTGTTGTCTCTGACAGTTTTCCCAAGTCTTTTTTTTTTTTTAAAGATTTTATTTATTTATTTGAGAGAGAGAGTGAGAGAGAGAAAGAGCACAAGAGGGGGGAGCGGGAGAGGGAGAAGCAGACTCCCTGCTGAGCAGGTAGCCCGATGCGGGACTCGATCCCGGGACTCCAGGATCATGACCTGAGCCGAAGGCAGTCGCTTAACCAACTGAGCCACCCAGGCGCCCTTCCCAAGTCTTATCATTGTTTTTCTGAGGAGAGGATTTGCTGAACTCTTTCAACAGCCACTCTGGAAGTCCCACCTCCCATCCCATGATGTGTCGACAGCCAACAGCTGGGTCTTTCCTGTCCTGTGAAAGCATCGGATTCATGGATTTTGTGGGGGGAACATCCTCCAAGTTCATATGGACACTCGCAGGTGAGTTCCCTCTGGTTGTATGCCCTGGTGAGGCACGTTGTTCGTACCCTGTATTGAGGGGGATGGTTGTTGCCGTAGCTGGTGGGGCCCCGGCAGATCCTTGGCCTCTCCGTTACAAGTGTTTGGCAGAGCCGAGGGAATTTGCGCATCTCCGGCTCAGGGAAGATTGACAACTTGATAACAAAAGACTGTTCAAATCCTTGTATGGGGCCCTGGTTAGGCTTTCCTGACCTCTGCATACATTGCTCCCCAGGTTCAGTGAGCATCCACCCAGGTCATCTGTGGCCCAATCCCGTATGTCTTGCTCTCCCACTCGCCTAGATGAATTACCCCAGACACCTTTGGTCCAGCGGACATCACACAATAGATATTGCTGTTGATTGTTTATGCCTCTGCGTCTCTCTGGCCAGACGTGCAGCCCCTTTGAGGCAGAGAATCTCATCTCATCCAGAAGTAGTATATATCATATATTATTGAGGGAGTAGTATTTATAATAGTAATGACTCAATATGATAATAGTAATGATATCTAAAACGAAGAGCTCACTGTCGCCCTGCAGCTGTTTTAAACGCACTTACTAACTCACCGAAGCCTCACCACCACCCTTGGGGAGAGGTATTCTTCTTCTTCTTCTTCTTCTTTCTTCTTTCTTTCTTCTTTCTTCTTTCTTCTTTCTTCTTTCTTCTTTCTTCTTCTCCTCCTCCTCCTCCTCCTTCTCCTCCTCCTTCTTCTCCTCCTTCTCCTCCTTCTTCTCCTTCTTCTCCTTCTTCTCCTTCTTCATTTTGCAAATGAGGAAACTGAGGCTCAGAGCATGTAAGTAATCTTTCGGTCAACTTCGGCTACCCTATACCTGCTAAGAGAATAATAATTTGAAGGAAAAAAGAAAAAGTCGACTGCAGCAAAGACGGCCAAGCCTCCTCAAGTCTCTGAGAGAATAAAGCCCAGGGATGTGAGGGAGACAATGGAGTTTGCTGATCACGGTCTGATGCTGGGGAAACAATGTTTCTGAGGCCCTCAGGCTTTGAAGCAATACCACCTCTCACTGGCTCCTTTATCCAGAGGCTCTGGGTGCTAATGGGGGTGGGGGTTTGGGGCTCTCCCGCGCTGCCCCCTTCCAGAATTTCCAGGGCAACCTCCTGAGGGTGGGCTGCTCCCAGGTCCCGAACTGGCTCCTCACAAAGGGGGCACGTGTGCTCTCAAGCCTGAAATCTTTTGTCATTTAAATGTCCTTCTTGGTGGTGGAGCGGTCCTCTTACTTTTGAGACTGCAGCCAGAAACAGCTAGAAACCTGTGACTGCCCGGGGGCCCTTTCCTTTATAATTTCTGGCTTTTTGAAAAAAAGGAGAGGAAGAGTGGAGCCTCCCCGTCAGACAGACCAGCACCAGACGCCTGGAGAGATGCAGGGGTGGATCCCCCCCGCCACCGCTGTAATCATTGTGTATCCTGGGTCAGGGCCCTGATGTTACAACGACTTTTTATAGTTCACTTTAGCCATTATTGTACATTACCTTTGCCATGGTAACCCTACAGCTTTCCCAGAGATAATGTGCAAGAGGCTGCGGGAAAATGCTGTTCTTTCCTTGCAGCTGTGGCCATTTTATTGACTCATTTCCAGGCTCTGAGGACATGCAGCACCCAGGCCTTCCCTCCGCCTTTCTTCCGAGAGGCCAGAGTCCAAAACGCCGGCAAATGTTCCTAGCGGTGAGTTGGTACTGCTCATTCCACCTGGAGGAAGAAAAACAGGAAGGGATTTTACCCTTTGGGGTCACAGCTATCTTTCGGACGGGGTGGGGGGTGGCGATTGCAAAGGTGAAATGTCTGAGTCAGGGAACTTCCTCTGTCTTTAAGATGAAAATGCTGTGGGCCAGTGTAATTGGTGCCCTGGAGCCTCCCCTTTTGCCCCCAAATCCCCCAAAGCCCTCCTTTAAAAAAAAAATTTATTTAAATTTAATTAATTAACATATAGTGTATTATTAGTTTCAGAGGTAGAGTTTAGTGATTCATCAGTTGCATATAACACTCAGTGCTCATCCCATCACGTGCCGTCCTTAATGCCCATCACCCAGTTACCCCAGCCCCCCATGCCCTCCCCTCCTGCAACCCTCAGTTTGTTTCCCAGAGTTAAGAGTCTCTCCTGGTTTGTCTCCCTCTCTGATTTCGTCTTGTTTTAATTTTCCTATGAAAATATCTGCCCCATATTTTCAACTCCCTCCTCTCAAAAGCCCCTTTCCTTACAGAACGGACGTCAGATTGTTCCATTTCATTAGGTTGAACCACACGAAATGGCTGATATTTGATCAAGTTTTACCCCTCTGATGGTTCAGCCTAATGTAGTTACAGGTTTCCGTTTGAGCAGGAGAGAGAGAAGCAGTACCATGAATGAGAACCGGGACAGCATGACTTCCTGAAGGAGAAGCAGTGGGGCCCGAGGGGGGGGGCCGACGGGGCTTCCCAGCCCTGTCTTCAGGTGTGGGCACCGCAGATGGTGCACCTCTGCCTGGATCCCAGCCTCAGGGTGAGGAGCTGATGCTGGTCGGAATGGGAAGACAAATATTAGGCTCCAAGAACATCAGCTTCCCTGATGAGTCATGCAACCCTACAAAGTCGAAGCAGGTTGTGGTTGAAAAATGCAAAACAACCCTGTCCTCATCAGAGTTACAAAACATTGGCCATATGCACACGCAAAGAAGCACTTTCAGCCCGCTGTATTGCTCTTGCTGGGCAAAGGCTGAGCTTTGATTTCCCCCCCCCCCCCGATGTTCTTTATGGTAGCTGCTTCCCTAGATTAGAAAGGTTTGCAGTTCCTCACATCTGTGTCTCAGGCTGAGCGTGGCTATTACATTACTTGAATCAAAGAAATAATGAAACCAAACCCCAATAGCTCAGATAAAACATGTAGAAACTAGCTAGTTGGGGAATGAATGTAACCTTTAAATCTACTAAGGAATGGGCTCTCGGGTGATTCATGCCAACGAATAACCAGGAAAATGAAGATCACAGTTTGAAATGGCGGACCTCTGCTTTTCAAACTCAGTATCACGTTAAAAAGTATGATTTGTGTTCGTGTGGCTTGTGGCACAGGATACACAGGCTCTTATTGGAATTTATTTCGCTAGAGGCAACTGATTGACAGAATTCTTCGGATTTTGTATCTTCTTCAGCCACCAACATGTTAAAAAGGATAGACTCTCTTCTCTTTGTGTCCTCATGAAATTTGCACGAAATAGCAAGAAAAACCAGAGAAGGCATTCAATTCTTGGGCAGGGGTCCCCTCAGCCACTGTGCCCAAGGCCTGTCTGTAGTGCCTCAGAAGACTGACCTTTCTCTGGTTCTGGCTCTTTTTTTAAATACAAACCACAAATCATCCAGTGCCACGTTCGTGATCCCGATCCTGATCCTGGTTCTGCTTTAGAAAACGTTATGTTCCTTGAACCCAGTCTCCCAGAGCACTCCTGGACAGAGTTTACTAGACTGGGTCACCCAGTGGTCTCTACTCACCTCTTGTAAGGATTCTTGTCGCCCGAGTAGTAGTGGTAGTGTTTGTTGTCGTTCAGCTAATCTCTCAATTATGGTAGCCCCCCCCCCCCCGCTCCGCCCATTGGTGGTTTCGCTTTCTGTGGCTTCAGTTCCTCGCCGTCAGTGGCGGTCCAGAAGCAGATGATCCCTCCTTCTGTATGCAGAGGGTTCAGGACTATCTGAGGTTGCAGGCATCCCCTGGGGGTCTTGAAACATATCCCCCACAGAAAAGGGGAGACCGCCAAAACGAATAAACCAGTTTCCTCTTGTGCCAGACTGCTGCAATGATACTACCTTACAAAGTTGTTGCGATGAGAATTAAGATTCACTAGATAAAGAGCCTGAAACAGGGGCTAACCCATAACAGATGCTCAAGAAATATTTATTCTAGTCCACTTAAAAAAAAAAAAAAAGCAACCGTCAATTTAAAGCATTTACTTCATGATAACACATGGAAACTGGAATCCAGAGAGATTCCATTTCACTTCACTTTGCTGCTGGTTCACTCACCATCCCAGGCCCCCCCGACACCCCGTGTCAGCCCCTCGGCGGGGGGGGGGGGGGCAGGCTTAGGTTCACAACCTCGCATTCCCCTAGCTGGGGCCAGCCCTCCCGTAGAGCAGTTGTTCTAGAAAGCGTGGCCGGGACCTGCAGCCGGGGCACCTAGGAGCTTGTTAGAAATGCAAATTCTTGGGTCCCCTCCAGACCTACTGAGTCCACGCTGGGGTTGGGACCCAGCGGGTTTTGACAAGCTCTGCAGATGGCTTGAGAAGCCCCGCTGCTTTAAAGTATGGGCCGTGGAGGGAGGTGAGGGCAGGGGGCACGGTCTTGGCTTCGTGCCTCGGAGCATCCTTTCTCTCTCCTTATCTAAAGGGGAAATAAAGAGAAAAACCTTTTTCCTCTCCTCTGGGGACCTTGAGTGGCAGCTCCAGTGGGTCCCTTTGCTGTGTGTTCTGGGCAGCCGCGGCGGACCTCTGGATGTTGGGCTTGAGGCAAGAGTAAGTTTTTCTGTCATCTTCCTTCACTTGCTATTATCAGAGGTAAGCATAGTTCCCTTCAGAGGCTTAACTTCCCTGCCCTCTCAGTCTGCCTAGCCCTGTCCTTCTCCTCCTCCGTGCTTGGAGTCCTAGCCCCAAGGAGGAAGAGAAAATGGGGTAAACTGGAAAGAGGGGGCTGCCTAGCCAAATGGGCCCACCCTGGTCTTTGGTGATAAGTTGTGGATTGCAATTTTCCGTCCAATGTCTTTAATTATTATTATTATCATTATTATTATTTTATTTGAGCAGAGCTGACACACAATGTTACAGCAGGTTCGGGTGTACAACATAGTGGTTTGGCAACTCCGTACATCATGCTGTGCTCCCCGCAAGGGTAGCTACCCTCTGTCACCATGCAACACTATTTTTTAAAGATTTTATTCATTTATTTATTTATTTGAGAGAGAGAGAGAGAGAGAGCATGAGCAGGGGGAGCGGCAGGCAGGGGGAGAGGGAGAAGCAGGCTTCCCGCGGAGCAGGGAGCCCGATGCGGGGCTCGATCCCAGGACCCTGGGATCATGACCTGAGCCGAAGGCAGACGCTTCACCGACTGAGCCCCCCAGGCGCCCCACATGCAACACTATTACAATACCATTGAGACTCTACTTCCTATGCTGTACTTTTCATCCCCTCAGTCCAATTTCTTGTCTTGGATTTTCTTTCAGGTTGTTTGATCTGAAGCACCTTCGAAGCCCCCCTACTCCTCCCTCCCCACCCAAACCCCAAAAGACACTCCTTCGAAGTCTCTCTAGTAATCTGTGGCTGAGAAGATTACATAAGGAATATACAAAGCACACCTGAAAACATTAGGCGTCTTCCAGGAGGGGAGTGCAAAAGGCCCGGCATGCTTTTCCCGAGTGGAGTTTTCGGTCTGATGAAAACAAACAAAAAACAAAACAAAACCAAAAAACCCACAAAACAAATACTGAACCAAAAATGAAAAAAACTTGCTGTCTTCTGTGTCACCTCGTGCTCCAAAGTCATAGCAACTGTGTACATTCCTGAGAAGTGATTGCATTTAAATATTAGCCCCATGAATGGGGGTGAGGGATGACAACTGGTTGTGTAAAAAATCATATAGAATATGCACTTTTTTTAGTATTTATTTTTAAGAACTCTTCATTATGGAGAATTTCAAACATATGAAAAAGCAGACACGATAATCTAACAAAACCCGCTGTGTCATCACCTAGCTTCAACGACTATCAATTCATGGCCAATCTTGTTTCCTTTATGCCCCCATCTCCTTCCTCCTTCCTATATTTTTGGGAATAAATCTCACATGTCATATTATTTTATCCATCACTATTTCAGAAGGTAAGGCCTTTAAAAAAAATACAGCCATGATACCATTATCATATTTTGTTATGTAGAAATTTTTTTTATTATTATGTTATGTTAATCACCACACATTACATCATTAGTTTTTGATGTAGTGTTCCATGATTCATTGTTTGCGTATAACACCCAGTGCTCCATGCAGAACGTGCCCTCTTTAATACCCATCACCAGGCTAACCCATCCTCCCACCCGATACGATTATCATATTTTAAAAAGGTAACAACAATTCCTAATGCCATCAAGTATCCATCAAGTGTTCAAATGTATAATTTTTCAGACGTAGCATAAATTATTTGTTTTAATTGGGATCCAAATAAGGCCCACACACTGTGATTGGTTATTCAGCTTTTAGGTCTCTTTAAAGCTATAAATCTCTCTCTTCTTTCAGTTGATTTGTCATTTAACCTGTTCTCCTTCCCTTTACAATTCCTGTAAAATGTTATTTGAACTAGACTTGATCATATTCATGTTTGGTTCCTTTTTTTGCAAGAACGCTTCATATGTGGTATTGTATATAGCATATTTCACAAACAAATGTTAAGGATTATAGGCTTATCAGCTATTTTGCGTTCCATGAATCACTGTTTTATCTCCATCAGAGCAGATGCTTGAGAGTCTGTAATATCTCCCAATATATTTTAAATCAATTTTAATTCTTCAGAAATTTGAGAATTTTTTTCTTCCCTCTGGAAGAATTCTGTGTGTCTGGCTGTGGGGGGTGGGAGCACATTAAGTTCTAAACCAGACCAAAGGCCCTCTTAGTAAACAACTAAGGCCTTCGTTCTTTGATTTTTTTTTTTATTTGAAAATGTCTCTGGAAAGGTTTTCCAGAGGTAAAATCTAGCGTAAGTCAAACAAACAAAGTTATGTGAGTTTTATTGGGGTTCTCATTCAGAAGGTCTAAAGGTATTTGCAACAGCAATAAGATATTCATCTATGACTTTAGTGAATTCATTTATCAGTTTTAGTAGTTTTTCGTGGAGTCGTTTGGGTTTTCTATATACAATATCATGTCATCTGTGAATAGTGAAATTGTGACTTCTTCCTTGCCGATTTGGATGCCTTTTATTTCTTTTTGTTTGATTGCTGTGTCTAGGACTTTCAGTATTGTTGAATAGAATGAGAGTGGACATCCTTGTCTTGTTCCTGACCTTAGGGGAAAAGCTCTCAGTTTTCACCATTGAGTAAAATGTTAACTATGGGTTTTTCATATATGGTCTTTATTATGTTGAGGAATGTTCCCTCTAAATCTACTTTGTTGAGGATTTTTATCATGAATGGATGTTGTGTTTTGTCAAATGCTTTTTCTGCCTCTATTGAAAGGATCATATGGTTCTTAACCTTTCTTTTATTAATGTGGTGTATCGCATTAATTGGTCCACTCTTGCAGCCCAAGAATAAATCCCACTTGATCTTGGTGAATGATTCTTTAAATGTATTGTTGGATTTGGTATGCTAGTATTTTATTGAGAATTTTAAAAAAGATTTATTTATTTATTTGAGAGAGAGAGAGAGAGAGAGAGACAGAGAGAGGGAGAGAGAGTGTGTGTGTGTGAGCACCGGGGGAGGAGTAGAGGGGAGGGAGAGAATCTCAGGCAGACTCCATGCCAAGCAGGGAGCCTGACATGAGCCTGATCCCATGACCCCAAGACCACAACCTGAGCCAAAACCAAGAGTTGGATGCCCAACTGACTGAGCCACCTAGGCACCCCTTTAGTGAGAATTTCTGCATCTGTGTTCATCAGGGATACTGGCCTGTAGTTCTCTTTATTAGTGGAGTCTTTATCTGGTTTTGCTATCAGGGTAATGCTGGCCTCATAGAATGAATTTGGGTTTTCCTTCCTTTTCTATTTTTTGGAATAGTTTGAGAAGAATAGGTATTAACTCTTTTTTAAATGTTTGGCAGAATTTGCCTATGAAGCCATCTGGACCTGGACTTTTGTTTGTTGGGAGTTTTTTGATTACTGATTCAGTGAAGTCACAGAATACAAAATCAATGTGCTGGAATCTGTTGCATTTCTATACGCCAATAATAAAGCCACAGAAAGAGAAATTAAGGAATCAGTCCCATTTATAATTGCACCAAAAATGATAAGATACCTAGGAATAAACTTAACCAAAGAGGAGAAAGACCTGTACTCTGAAAACTATAAAACACCGATGAAAGAAATTGAAGATGACACAAAGAAATGGAAAGACATTCCATGCTCATGGATTGGAAGGACAAATACTGTTAAAATGTCTATGCTACTGGGGCGCCTGGGTGGCTCAGTCAGTTGAATGTAGGACTCTTGATTTCAGCTCAGGTCATGGTCTCTGGGTCATGAGGTCGAGCCCCATGTCAGAGTCCGTGCTCAGCGTGGAGTCTGCTTGTCTCTCTCCCTCCCCCTCTGCCCTTGTCCCCACTTGCATGCATGCTCTCTCTTTCTCTCTCAAATAAGTAAATAAATAAAATCTTCAACAACAACAATAGAATGTCTACCACCCAAAGCAGTCTGCACGTTTAATGGGATCCCTATCAAAATACCAATGGCATTTTTCACAGAGCTAGAACAAACAATCCTAAAGTTTGTATGGAAACCTTGAAATTAAGTAGATCTCTCTGAATTTCCAATTTAAAACACATTGTTTAGCAGATGTTTTCGAATTGTCTTCAGTTTTCAGAAATTTGATTTTAGTATGTCTGGATATGGATATGTGTTTATTCTATTTACGGTATTTGGTCTTTTGTGTCTGGCTTTTTTCATTTAACATAATGTTTTCAAGGTTTGTCCATATTGTAGCACCATAAATTTTTATATATTCTATTTTGCTTTTCATTTTAGTTTAAAATATTTTAAAATTCCCCTTAAGGGGACACCTGGGTGGCTCAGTCAGTTAAACATCTGACTCTTGATTTAGGCTCAGGTCATGATCTCAGGGTCGGGAGATCAAGGCCCGCATCAGACTCCACGCTGGGCATGGAACCTGCTTAAGATTCTTTCTCTCCCTCTGCCCCCTCCCTGCTCTTTCTCTCTCTCAAAAAAAAATTATATATTAAAAAAAATTCCCCTTGAGATGACTTCTTTTTATCCATGGGTTACTTAGAAGTGTATTGTTTAACTTACAAATATATGGTGATTTTCCAGATATCTTTCTATTATTGATTTCTCTTGTAATTTTGTTATGATTTGAGAATATACTTTGTATGAGTTCTATTCTTTTTAATTTGTTAATGTTTGTTGTATGTCCCAGAATGTGGTCTGTCTTGGTGAATGTTCCATGTGCACTTGGGAAGAATGTGTATTTTGCTCTTGTTGCGTGGAGTGTTCTATAAGTTGTCAATTTGGTCAAATTGTTTGCTAGGGCTGTCCATGTCATCTACGTCCTTACTGATTTTCTGTCTACTTGTTCTATCAATTATTGAAAGAGGGTCGAAGCCTCCGACTGTAATTGTGGATTTGTTTGTTGCTTCTTTCAGAGGTATCAGTTTTTGACACTCTGTTGTTAAGATGTTTAGGAAGTCTTTTTCACTTATTTGGAAAATTTGATTCTGATTTGAATGAGGTAGGGCATGATGAACTAAAACCAGGGAAAAAACAACCTCTTGAATTAAAATTAGAAACACAGTGTCTTGAACTTGTAGTTCTTTAGTCGTTTTGGTGAACCATCTTATTGTTTTGCTGAGTCCCTCTAGTATTAAAAGGAATCCAGCAATTGCCTGCCTCGTGAAGGCGTCCCGTGCACAGCTGGCTTTCAAGGTCATCATGTAGCCAAAGCTAAATTTAGGACTAGTCGAGTCAGTTCGGTGGTACAAATTTGCCACACTGAGACTCTTAAATATTTTAAGGTTCTAGCAACTGGTTAATGTCTCAGAAAGGGGACACAGAGAAGGTGGCTTCCCTGGGGTCAAGAACATTGGAGAGGTGACAGCTTTTCTGTGGCTGTGTGGGATGTAGGATGTATGTATGCATCTTCTGCTGACTGCAATCGACACAGTACCCACCATCTCTCCTCCAGCTTGTCACATAGACTGTATGCCTCTTACAAATAAGGCATTGCTATGTGGTTTGCCTTTGGCCTCAACAGGACCCAGAGTATAAGCTACCCTTCCCTCCAGCTGTGTTGTTCCAAGGGTTCCCAGTGGGTCTTCAGGGCAGTGTCACTGGAGTTCGGTCCCTTTGAAGGAAACATATCTCCTGTTCCATGCATTTAAATATTGCTCTAAATTCTTTTCTACTTCCCCCACCAAGAAGTAGAGTTGTTTTACCCTCCTCTTGAATCCGGCCAAGTCTGTGACTTGCTTTGACCAGTAAAATACAGGGTAAGTGACACTGCGCAACTTCCAAGGCTGGGCCTTAAGAGATCTACAGCTTCAGTTTTTGTATGCTTGGAAAGCTCCCTCTTATAACCCATCTGCCATATTATGAGAAGGCCAAGTTACATGGAGAGGCCACGTATAAGATGTTCTAGTTAACAGCCTCAGCTGGGCTCTCAGCCGGTAGCCAGCACCAGCTGCCACCATGCGAGGGAGCCATTTTGGATATTTCCGTGTAATCAAGTCTCCACAGGTCTGCAGCCCCAGCAGACATTATGTGGATATGCAACAAAGGTGTAACCTTGGGGGCCTGGGTGGCTCAGTTGGTTAAGCGACTGCCTTCGGCTCAGGTCATGATCCTGGAGTCCCTGGATCGAGTCCCACATCGGGCTCCCTGCTCAGCAGGGAGTCTGCTTCTCCCTCTGACCCTCCCGACCCTCCCCCCTCTCATGTGCTCTCTCTCTCAGTCTCTCTCTCTCAAATAAATAAATAAAATCTTTAAAAAAAAAAAAAAAAAAAGGTGTAACCTTTCCCAAAGAAAGGTTTGATCCTTGCCCTTTTTTTAAGAGGTAGCCTCTAAGGCCTTAAAATGTCCTGTCTGATAAGAGTGTCTTTGTTTACCTGGGGGCCATGGGCCATACCAGATAGTTTTTGCTGATATGATTTATGGTGGGGGGGGGAGGGTCTTAGGCCACACGGTATTAGCTTGATCTCTGAAGAGTCTGGAGGCTAAGGTCAGCCATGGGGGAGGTCAGCCATGCATCCATGACTGAGCCCCAATAAAATCTCCGGACACCAAGGCTCAGGTTAGCGTCCCTAGTTGGCAATATTCTGTGCACATTTCTAGAAGTAAGTTCTGTCTGCACAATTCCACTGGGAGAGGACAGCTCTCCTGGACCCTGCCTTACGTGTCTCTTCCCTTTGTTGATTTTAAGCTGTATCCTTTCACTGTTATAAACTGTTAACCGTGAGTGTAATGGCTTTTCTGAGTTCTGTGAGTCCTTCTCATTGAACCTGAGGGTGGTCTTGGGGAGCCCCAAATGGCAGTGGAGGAGAAGCACTGCCCAGCTGAGCCTTGCCAACTCACAGAATCATGAGCAATAGTAAAGCGTTGTTGTTTTCTTAAGCCATTATATTTTGGGGTGGTTTGTTATGCAGCCGTAGATAACTGAAACACCTGTCTTCTCTACTAGATGGGTGAGATTTTTGAGAGCCAAGGTAGTTCTGTAATTTCCACCTCTGTTAGTGTAGCACCTTATGCACTGCAGGTGTACGCTAAACATTTGTTAAATTGTTACATTGGAGGAGAGGCATCTTCATGGACTAACTGAGATGGGGGACTTGCAGAATGACATTATTTCATCTGGATATAAAAGAAAGGAATCCCTACCCCTTTTGTATGAAATCATAAATGCAGTTTTTCAAGATTGCTGTGCTAGCAATGATTTCTTCTTCTTCTTCTTCTTTTTTTTTTTTTAAAGATTTTATTTATTTATTTGACAGAGAGAGACACAGTGAGAGAGGGAACAGAAGCAGGGGGAGTGGGAGAGGGAGAAGCAGGCTTCCCTCGGAGCAGGGAGCCTGATGCGGGGCTCGATCCCAGGCCCTGGGATCATAACCTGAGCTGAAGGCAGACGCTGAACGACTGAGCCACCCAGGCGCCCCGATTTCTTCTTCTTCTTTTAGGATAATTGTACCGTGGTGTAAAGAATACATATCCTAAGAATATGACAGTTCGGGTCCAAGTTCTGCCTTTGGTCACTACTTTTATGGACTCGGGCAAGTCTCCGCTTACCAAATCTCATCTTGAACCAGAGATAATAAAGGCAGTCCTACAAGGCTGTCGTGAGTTGTTTTTTTTTTTTAATTGGAGTATAGTCGAGACACAATGTTGTATTAGTTTCGGGTGTACAACATAGTGATTGGCTAAGTCTCTACATGATGCTCCCCACAAGTGTAGCTCCCATCTGTCACCATACAGCGCTATTACGTTATCATTGACTCTATTCCCTATGCTGGACCTTTTATTCTCGTGACTTATTCATTCCATACCTGTAAGCCTGTATCTCCCACTCCTTCTTCTGAGGTTTTAATGCAAGCAAAAGTGCTGTGAGAGATGTAAAGTGCTATGTAGGTATAAAGTATCATTGTGTGCAGACTTTCGATCAATGATGCCTGTTAAATTTTTATCATTTTTAGCCCTTTTAGCCCATTATCTATTATAAATACTTTTAAATACGACTGGCATCTCAATAGCATCAGGCATCTCAAGCAAGCTCCACACTCGTTGCGGAGCCTGACATGGGGCTTGATCTCACGACCCTGAGATCATGACCTGAGCTGAAATCAAGAGTTGGACGCTTAACCGACTGAGCCACCCAGGCGCCCCAAAAAGCAACTTTAAAATAGTAGTTTTCCCTCTAGTTTTCTTACATCATCTCTTCACCCCCACAAACCACTCCACTTCAGTTTTCCCAGAAAAGGAATGGAGAAAAACAGTCAGAAGAGGCGGCACGGAAGCAGGATTTCTTTTCTCCAACGTCACGTGTGTGTGAGCGTGTCAGATGTCCCTACCTCACATTTCACCTCTCTTGCCACCGTGCCTTTTAGTCCAATAAACAGCAACTGCTAAGTATTGACAAGATACTATGTGCTATGCCCTGACAGGCTTTGTGAATTCGGGCCCTTCTTACTGAACCAGGTTTGATAGCATCACGTGGTGGTGCTCCCAGCACTTTGGAATGGGTCCACAGGCCTATGAGAGCCACTTCTGGGTTCTTCGGGTTCATACCTGCAGCTCAGAGGAGAGGATCCAAAAGGGATGCCAAAGTCTTGCCATGAACCTTCTCAAGGATGCTGTAATTCCTCGGGGTCTTTCCCAGTATGTTGCTTTGATGCCATTTAGAAAACATCAGTTGTCTTCTTGGGTCTCATAAGGTGCTAGCTGCCTCCTGCACTTACATGCGTCTTATCAACCTCAATGATTTTGAATATTTGCCAGTTCCTAACAGAGTAGCATGACGATCGGAGTTGGAAGGAGCCTCAGAGATTGGAGCCCTGGCTCGGAAATTGGTTGTCATTGACTCGACAAGAGTTAAGAGCAAAGAGTAGTGGCCTATAATAAGAATATGTGAGCAGGTTCTAAGAGTCCAGCAAGGAAGGGTTTAAACCAGAGCCTGGAGACAGAGTGGTAAGTTCCAGGGATGGGGAGCATGGGAATGAGAGTCAGCCAAAGCAAGTTGATATGCCCGATAAGAAATCAGGATTGAAAGATATTTTGACAGCCTGGAAAAATCAGCTGAAATGAAAAGAGAGGCCATTTCCAGAAGTCAATAAAAAATATTTCCAATGGATCCAAAATCAGCCATATAGGCATGTAGGGGAAACCAGGGTTAACAGAAATTCAGTAAAACACTTAGGGCCCAGCTGTCAAATGGGCCAGAATGAGTCAATCATAGGACACCATTCTCTATAATGTGAATCTTAGGATGCACGAATTAAGGCCAGAACAAAAGAGGTGATGGTCCCACTGTCCTCTGCCTGAGTTATGTGTAAATTGCATTCTGTTCTCAGTGCCGTATGTTAAATTGTATGGATAAATGAAACTGTATTGAGAGAAAGAATGTAATATGGTGGGAGGTGTAGAAGTCACTTCACCTGAGGAATGGGGAGCTAAACTGGACTAGTCACATTCACCAGGTAAGAGAAGATAGTTGGGGGTATACATCAGGTGTTTTTAACAATTCGAGGCGTTGTTATGTGAAAGCACAATCGGGCCTATTTATGTGGGTCTTGAAGATAGGATTTTGATAACTGGATGAAAGCCAGAATGGGCCAATTAGAGCCAAGTGAAGGTGAGAACTGTAGTGAAAGTTGCGCATACAAGAGGAGGGATATGGTATGAAAGGGCACGCTACTCAATGGAGAAGTGCTCACGAAGAGGCTGAATGACCACCGACCAGGAAGACTGCAAAGTGGATTCCTACACTGGGGGGAGGCTGAACCGAATGGTCTTCAGGATCCCTAGAATCTGTCAAGTTTCATGACCCTATGATCCCCTGTACGAAGACACATAGACGTTCAGAGATTTCTATTGGCAGCCTGGCACTCTAGTTGGCCACATAATTATGCAGCAGGCTGGCCAGCAAAATGGCCAGTAGGTCCAGTGTCGGTGTAGAATGCCCACACAACCCAGGCTTAAGGTCCTGAACTTAACTGGACTGTAAACTTCATGAAGACAGAGACAGCATCTTATCTGTTTGTGTGGCAGTGACTGGCCCATAGTAAGAGATGCTTGTCAAGTGTTTGCAAAATGAATGAACGGACAAATGAATATTGGGCCTTATATTGGTCCCCTGGGTCGGCTACAACAAATTGCTACATATTCAGTGGCTTAAACCAACAGAAATTTGTTCCCTCACAATTCTGGAGGCCAGAAGTCCGAAATCAAGGTGTTAGCAGGTCTGTACTCTCTCAGAAGGCTCTAGGCAAGAATCTGTTCTTGGCTCTTCCAGCTTCTGGTGGCTCCCAGCCTTCCCTGGCTTGCGGCTACATCACTATGATCTCTGCCTCCATGGTCACATTGCCCTCCCCTCTTCTCTGTGTCCCTTATAAAGATACTTGTCATTGGATTTATTTATTTTTTTAAAGATTTATTTATTTATTTATTTATTTGACAGAGAGAGAGACAGCGAGAGAGGGAACACAAGCAGGGGGAGTGGGAGAGGGAGAAGCAGGCCTCCTGCTGAGCAGGGAGCCCAATGCGGGGCTCGATCTCAGGACCCTGGGATCATGACCCCTGAGCTGAAGGCAGATGCTCAATGACTGAGCCACCCAGGCGTCCCTTGTCATTGGATTTAGAGTCCACTTGGATAATCTAGAATGATCTCCTCATCTCAAGATCCTTAATTACATCTGCAAAGATTCGTCTTCTAATAAGGTTCCATTTACATCATTTTGGGGACCACCATTCAACCCACTACGCTCATTTTTAATGGCCATTAAACTATCACCATTATCCAACCAAGAGTTCTTGGCCCGTGACACTACTTTTCACGTGCAAAACAGCAGTATTGAGAAATTCACAGTGTAGTGCTTAACAGGCTAACTCTTGGAGTCAGACAGGTCTGAATTTGATACCAGTTTTGCTACTTAGTAGCAACGTGTCTTTGGCCAAGGTGTTGAACTCCTGTTTATTTCACCTTCCCCATCTCTAAAACGAGAACAGCAGTATTATCTCAGAGATAAATACAAATGTCCAACGGAATAATGCTTGAAAATTACTTAATATAGGACCATATAGCTGACACGCTACAAGGCAGTTTCCAGAAGGCAATAAAAAAATATGAGCTTATTCCTTTTCCCTGGTTTCAGGCTGCCTAGAGTGTCAGGTTTTTATCTTTCCCTGGAAATTTAGTTGAAATCAACATATGTTTACTGAGACTTTACTCTGTGCCATTTCACTATCATATAAAATAGGTATAAATGAAAATAAGACAGATACAGTCCTTGCCCTCACAGGGCTTACAGAGTGATGGCATCAATGGTTAATAAAACCTGGAAGTATAAGGGGCGCCTGGGTGGCTCAGTCGTTAAGCGTCTGCCTTCGGCTCAGGTCATGATCCCAGGGTCCTGGGATCGAGCCCCGCATCGGGCTCCCTGCTTGGCGGGAAGCCTGCTTCTCCCTCTAGGGGCGCCTGGGTGGCTCAGTCGTTAAGGGTCTGCCTTCAGCTCAGGTCATGATCCCAGGGTCCTGGGATCGAGCCCCGCATCGGGCTCCCTGCTCGGCTGGAAGCCTGCTTCTGACTCTCCCACTCCCCCCGCTTGTGTTCCCTCTCTCGCTGTCTCTCTCTCTGTCAAATAAATAAATAAAATCTTTAAAAAAAAAAACCACCTAGAAGTATAATAAGCATTGCCATTATAACAATTGGGGAAAATACAGGGAGTGGAGAGGAGTATATAGAACGGGGACCTAACGCAGGCACAATTCTGGATAGAGGAAGAAGATTGTATATGGGAGGATACTTACATTTACAGCAGGGCCTGATTTGGACTCAGGCTATACCTGAGAAACCGGTAGACTAGTAGTTCCCCAGGAATGTGGTAGATGTGTGCCCTGTGTCTGGAGAGCAAGGCTGGGAGTTGGGGAGGCCTCTTAGTTTAGGTTCCCCTAGAAGTAGACTCTAAGACCAAGATTTGAGTGCAAGTAGGCTTTTCTTGGAGATAGCTTTCAAAAACACTACTTTAAAAGAAGATTTTAGTTATTTATTTGACAGAGAGGGACACAGCGAGAGAGGGAACACAAGCAAGGGGGAGTAGGAGAGGGAGAAGCAGGCTTCCCGTGGAGCAGGGAGCCCGATGAGGGGCTCCACCCCAGGACCCTGGGATCATGAGCTGAGCCGAAGGCAGATGCTTAACCGACTAAACCACCCAGGTGCACCCCAAAAACACTATTAAGGGAGTGGGGAAGTGACACTCATCAGAAAAGAGCCACCACACGAGGCCTTATCAAGCCAGTTACCACTGTCGTTCACTGGAGCTTCATTGTAGTGGGGATCTCTAGAAGCCAATGTCGAACACAAGCCTCAGAGTCATCTCCACCTGCTCCTATCAGAAGTTGGTTGAGCACCGTGCCCAAGAAGCTGGGCCATGGGCAAGGCGGGCAGGCTACTAACAAAGCCCCTGGGCAAAGCAATGCACCTGTTGGGCCATTGGTAAGGCCCAAGGCGGTATAGGCAGGACATAGACAGCACGTGATACAGTGGGGGAACGTGGTCTGCACCCCAGCTTGTTGCCAGGGATGAGATCTGAGGCCCATGAACAGAGGGCTTCTAGCAAGAGCCAAAGAAGTTTTTCTCATGAGGTTCCACTTGATACTCGTGATACTTGGGGAACGACTCATACTTCTTAAAGGCCAGGTGACAAAATGCAGCACAGAGCTGGGAGGAGGGGCTTTTCCCATATGAATGCCTAGAACACAGCGTGGCCCATCAGCATGAGGACTTAAAATGAACCAGTTCTGTTCAAACCTCTCATGATTCACAGCTTTGAGGTAAAGCAAAAGCTGCTTCCCTGGCATGGAAAATCAAGGCAGGCCTGTTTTTGGCTTCACAGGACTGGGAACCCCAAAAACCAACACCAAGGGAGGAAGAAAATTGGAGAACACGTTCTTCCAGGAATTCTCGGAAATAAATGGGGAGACTTTGGAAGAAAGTCAGATAGGTTTTGGTACAGATGAGGCAGATGGACCAGTGGGGTTTGAGTTTCTACTGTTGACCCACAAAGACATGAGCAGCCTGTGGAAATTTAGTTTACACATGACTCCCTGCCTATACCTCCCCCCTTAAGAAGCTGCTGATATGTATGGACCACCTATTACTGTCAAGCATTCTATATATCTTTAAAAAAATTTTTTTAAACATCTTTTTTTTAAAAGATTTTATTTATTTATTTGAGAGTGAGAGCACGTGAGAGAGAGAGAGAGAGAGAGCGAGCATGAGCACAGAAGGAGAAGGAGAAGCAGACTCCCCACTGAGCAGAGAGCCCGATGCGGGGCTCGATCCCAGGAGCCCGGGATCATGACCTGAGCCGAAGGCAGACACTTAACCGACTGAGCCACCCAGGCGCCCCGCATTCTATATATCTTATCTCATTTATTCGTTGTGATAAATCCAATGTATAGGTGAGGGAACTGAGTTTTCCAACAAAGTTAAATAGTTTGCTTACTGTACACAGCCAGTCAGCAGCAGACCTGGTATCTGAACCCTAGCTTGTCTGACTTGGGAACCCATGCTTGTTTACACTACCTCTTATGCTAGCTGGTGATGTAAATAAATACACATGCACGTGTGGGTGTGCACGTATAAACAGTTTGAACCTGGAAATGGATTTCAAGTTAATAATAATCTCGAGAAGCCGAAACCACAACCATTTACTGAGTTATACGAGATGCTTAAGTTATGCAAGAGTTTTTGTTTTTTTTGTTTTTTTTTTTTAAGAACAACCCCAGCAGAATTTAAAAAAGAAGGATGGAGGACTGAAGATGAAGGGAGTAAATGCCATTATTATTCACTGACATACCAAAAAAAACACAAGAAAGGAAAAAAATGGCACACCTTTGTCTTTTCTCTTAAAGTGAATAATAGCTATTTGCTTGACAATGGCTTATTTTTGTCCCAGAGTGGTGGATGAAATCTGGGTCCGTGTTCTCAAGGCTAAAAATTCCCTGTCTAAAATGGCTACCCCAACCACTCAGAGAACTAACGGAGACCAAGCACTAATATTGGAAGCTTGTTCTTGTGCTAGGAGTTCTAGCAGTGTCTCTCTGACTGCTTTTAGACGAATGAGAAAAGTTGACTTTATTTTTGGGGCTGAGCCCATATGTTAGTCCGTGATGCCCTTCAGAAGAAGGGGAAAGGAAAGAGAAATAGGGTTTAAGGTGTGAGAGTGAAGAAACTTACACTCTCCAAGGATCTGGAGTGAGCACAATCCAAGTGTAGCCAAGTAAGACATTTAAAGAAAGTGTTGGAATCCTCATATTCTCCTTGGTGTTGGCAAGAAAGATGTCGAACATGTAAAGAAATGGCTGAATAAATACACGGAGAAAATATCAACCCAAGCCTCCTTTCATAGTGCTAGTGTATCCTCAAGGAATGGAAACCAATTTTAATAGGAGACATGGTTCATAAAATTACAGATAACATTTACTAAGCACTCATCTGTCAGGCAGTATGCTTTGTCATGTATAATCTCAATTATATCAAGGGCACCCCAAAGCAGGCTTTATTTTTAGATGAGGAAACGCGGGCTAGAGAGAGAATTTACACTGCCCACGCGCTTGCAACTTCTACATGATAGAGCTGGAATTTGGAGCTCGAAGAGTCAGACTTTAGAACTTGTTTTCCAAGATGAGTATATTATACCGCTTCCCTGTATGCTAAAAGAGAAGCATGGTCCTGGTCATAAAAATTTTCCTTGAAGTGTAGGGGTGCATAAATTAGTTTTGGACTATCCATTCCTTCTTAGCATACATCACCCTTGTGAGTAAATTTCTGAAATATTCACTCGCATCATGCCTTCCTGCTGGGTTTTAAGCACGATGAAGGCAGGATTCTGTCTGTTTTGTCCGGCTCCATGTGCCCAGTACCAGCACGGGTAGTTACCGGACAGAGCAGGCACTGAGGAATTTTTGTTGATTGAATAAACCATCCATTCCTCTATTTCTCTCTGTTAATGGCGGGGGTGGGGGGGGCAGCGAAAACTCCCAAGAGTTGCTGAGGAATGCAATACATTTTTAATTCATTGGTTTCTTAACATAATGGTGCCCTGTCCCGATAGCTCCTTACACTTGTAATGTCTAATTATTCAGGAGGCAACATTTGTTAACTGCCTTGTTTTAGGCAGAATATCAACTCTTAGATGCGAATTGTATTTTCATATTCATAGGGTCCAGAAATGTACCTTTTGAAGCATTCATGGGGGTGGTGTTTTAAATGTACTTTTAAAAAGCTGCACTCAAAGGAACTGATTTGGGTGGTTTTTTTGTTTTTTGGGGTTTTTTGGCTGACAAGCTTTTCCTAGGTGTGGCTCAGATTCTAAAAACTCTACTCTTCTAGTAATGTGTCCATATCATAAGGTGCTGTACAAAGAGATGCATGAAGGTATGGTTTGAATCAAGTTGGTATGATGTGAAGAGACAGAAATGCTCCCCCTCTGCCTGCAAATGACTGAAACTTTCCCATGCATCCATATTTGGTCTAAAATTTTGGAACGCACTTAGAAGGCAAATATACTAAATGAGTCCCTAACCCACTACCTTGAATTACTATTCCAGATTTAGAGTTTTCCAAGCTCTAGATAGAAAGGAAGATTCAAGAAGATGGGACGCAGGACAGGTCCATTTCAATGAGGAGTGGGGAATGTGGTGAGGGGTAGAGAAGCTATGTGCGGGATAGGAAATCCATAGGAGGGAAGAAGCCAAGATAAGATTGCAGATAAATGCTACGGTGTGGGGAGGCACCAAAAGTCATATTCCAATTTCCCATTTGCCCTGCATGGGTCCCCTCAGATCGACACGTGGGGCGAGCAGAGCAGGAGGGCAGCCTAGGGACAGACTGCTATCCATAACTTCGGAGCAAGTATTTCTGACTTTGTGAGAGTGTCATGTGTATGACTGCCGTAAATGTGGAACTGAATGCTGGACAGCTCCTGCTTTCGCGACCGTCCCAGAAGGCGTGGGACGTTTGCCGTATTAGCCAGCTTCCAAGATGGACCACGATGATCCTTGCCTCTCGGTATTCACTTCCTTGTGTAGACTCCTCCCACACAGAAGAGGACTTTGCAAAATGATGGCGTGTGACCTCCGAGGTTAAATATAAAAGACAGCAGCACAGCTGCCACTTTGGTCTCTTGGACAGTTTTTCCGGAGGAAGTGAGCACCCATGTCATGAGGATACACACGCAGTCTTATAGAGAGGGACTCAGGCCTCCCACCCACAGCCAGCAGCAGCCTACCAGGCATGTGAGTGAGCCCCCTTGGAGGTAGATGCTCTAGCCTTAGCTAAGCCTTGAGATGACAGTAGCCCCACTGGCATCTTGAGTACAACCTCATGAGAAACCCTGCACTAGGACCACCTAGCCAAGCCATCCCCAGATTCTTGACCTCCCGAAACTGCAAGATAATACACGTTTATTATTGTTTTACATCACCACGCCTGGGGTAATTTTTTGCACTGCATTAGAGACTACTACATTTTCTTGAAGTCTGTGATCACGATTGCATTATACTTACTACTTTGTCAAATAGGTATCGAAGTCTTCCAGATCTCTTTAAAGGTGGTGATTTGTTCTTTTTTTTTTTTTTTAATTTTGAGAGAGAAAGAGCGAGAGAGCGCGAGAGCTTGAGAGCGTGCTCGAACCTGGAGAAGAGCAGAGGGGGAAGGAGAATCTCAAGCAGACTCCACGCTAAGCTGGACATGGGGCTTAATCTCACGACCCTGAGATCCACGACCTGAGCCGAAATCAAGAGTTGGATGCTTAACCGACTGAGCCACCCAGTGCCCCGATTTGTCCTTTTTTTAAAGCTTCATGTAAAGACCTAAGAATATGGAAGGACTCTCAATCCAGGCAGGCATGAATTGGAGTACTGGTTTGGCCACCTGTGTGACCTGGATCAAGTTACATAATCTAACTTGTAAATGTATTATGAGCATGAAAGAAGCAAATGTATTTGAAGCACTTAGGATAGTTCATGGCTTATGGCAAGAACTCAATAAGTGCTATAGCTATTGTAGTTTGTCACTTTGTAAAAAGAGAGGTCTCTAAGGGTCTTACCTTATGGCTTTGTTAACACTAGCCAGTACTCCAAAGGAGCTGCAGTATGTCTTGTACCCCAAGTGGGGAATTTGGTTTCCATTAGAATTGTTAAATAAATTTATTAGGGCATAATTTGTACACCATAATTTCACCCATTTTAAATGTACAATTTCTGAGTTTTAGTAAATTTACCAAGTTGTGCAACTATGACCATCATCCAGTTTTAGAATATTTTTCATCACCCCAAAAAGAAATCTTGTGCCCATTTGCAATCACTTCCCATTCTCACCTCCAGCTCCAGGCAACCATGAATCTATTTTCTGTCTCTATAAATTTGCCTTTTCTGGACATTTCATAAAAATAGGACCATATAATATGTGGTCTCATGTCTGGCTTCTTCCTCATAGCCTGTTTCTGAGGTTCTTCCATGTTGTAGCATGTATCACTACTGCATTTCTTTTTCTTGTTGAATAAAATTCCATTGTTTGGCTGTATCACCTTTTGTTCATCCATTCATCCATTGATGGGCACTTGGGTTGCTTCCACATTTTGGCTTTTACAGATAATGTTGCTATGGACATCGGTGGACAAGTTTTTGTATAGGCATATGTTTTCATGTAGCTTGGGTAGATACCAAAGAGTGGGATTTCTGGGTGATATAGTAAAAGTGTGTTTAACTTTTTAAGAAATTCCCAGTTTTCCAAAGTGGCTGCATCATTTGCATTTCCCCCAGCAATGTATGAGAGTTCTCCTTTATCCATATCCTTGTCAACATTTCTTGTTGTCTGACTTTTTGATTATAGCCATTCTAGTGGATGTGAAGTAGTATTGCCTTGTGGTTTTAACTTGCATTTTCCTAATGACTTATGATGGTGAGCATCTTTTCATGTGCTTATTGGTTATTCATATCTTTTCTTTGGGGAAATATCTGTTCAAATCACTTGCCAATTTTGAATTGTTTGTCTTATTATTGAGTTGTAAGAGTTCTTGCTATAATCTTTTTTTTTAAGATTTTATTTTTAAGTAGTCTCTACACCCAACATGGGGCTCAAACTCACAACCCTGAGATCAAGAGTCATATGCCCTATTGACTGAGCCAGCCAAGTGCCTTGAGTTCTTTCTATACTCTGGACACAAGTCTTTTGTTGCATATGTGACTTGCAAATATTTTCCCCCAGGCTGTTGCTTGTCCTTTTATTTTCTTAATGGTATCCTTTGAAGCACAACAGTTTAAAATTTTGATGAAGTCCAATCTATCACATTTTTTTCTTTTATGGATCATTCTTTTTAGGGTTGTATCTAAGATATCTTTGTAGAACCCAAGATCTTGAAATTTTTCTTTTAAATATTTTTATAGTTTTAACTCTAACATTTAGGTCTACAGTTCATCTTTTGGCTTGTGGATGTCCACACATACCAGCACCATTTGTTGAAAAGACTACCCTTTCCCAGTGAATTGCTTTGGAAACTTTGTTGAAAAATCAATTGACCACAAATACAAAAGTGTAGTTCTGGACTCCCAGTTCTGTTCCATTGATCTGTATGTCTATCCTTAATGTATTACCTTACTGTCTTGATTGCTGTATCTTTATAGTAAGCTCTAAAATTTTTGAAATGAAAGTCTGCCACATCTCTTTTTTAAAAACTGGTTTAGCTATTCTGGGACTTTTGATTTTTCATATAAATTTTATGATAATCTTATTGATTGACTGAGAGAGAGATAGAAAGCCCGATGAAAATTTGATGGGGATTGCACTGAATCTATTGATCAATTTTGGAAGAATTATTATTTTAACAATATGGAATCTTCCAAAATCCAATAACATGGAATGTCTTTTATTTAGATTTTCTTTAATTTCCCTTAGCAAAGTTTGTAATTTTTAGTGTACTTGCTTTGCAATTCTTTTGTTAAAATCTATTGCTAAACTTTTATTCTTTTTGATGATATTATGAATAGAATTGTTTTCTTAATTTCACTTTTGGATTATTCATTCCTCATATATATAGAAAGACAATTGATTTTCATATATTGGTATTGTGTCCTTCAACTTTGCTGAACTTGTTTATCCATTCTAATAGTGTTTTGAGAATTCCATAGGATTTTCTATACACAGGATTATATCATCTGTGAAGTTTTACTTTTTCCTTTCCAACCTGAATATTTTCTCCTTCTTTTCCTTACATAATTGCACTGGTCAAACCTCAAGTGCAAGGCTGAATAGAAGTTGTGAAATGGACAGCCTTTCCTTAGTCCTGATCTTAAGGGGAAAGCATTCAGTCTTTCACCATGAAATATGGTAGCTGTATGGTTTTCATGGATGCCCTTTTTCAGTTCGAGGAAATTCCCTTCTATGTCAAGTTTGTTGAGAGTTTTTATTATGAATGGGTATTGGATTTTGTGAAATACCTGTTCTGTATCTGTTGAGATGATCATGCAGTATTTGCCCTCTATTTTTTTTAATATGGTTTGTTATGTTAGTTGGTTTTCAGCTTTATTTTAAAAATTTTATTTATTTATTTATTTGAAGATTTTTATTTATTTATTTAGTTGAGAGAGAGACAGAGAGAGAGCACGTACACAAGCAGGGAGAGGGGCAGAGGGGGAGGGAGAGGGACAAGTAGACTCTGTGCTGAGCATGGAGCCCAATGTGAGGCTCAATCCCAGGACCCCGAGATCATGACCCAAGCCAAAACCAAGGGTTGGATGTTTAACTGACTGGAGCCATCCATGTGCCCCTGGTTTTCAGCTTTAAACCAACCTTGCATTCCTAGGATAAATCCTAATTGGTTGTGATACATAATCCTTTTTATATCTAACTAGATTTAGTTTGTTAATTTTTTTTGAGAATTATAGTGTCCATATTCATGAGGGATGTTGGTCTGCAATTTTCTTTTTGTGATGTCTTTGTCTGGCTTTGATATCATGGTTATACTGCCTCATAGAATGAATTGAGAGTTGTTCCCTCCTCTATTTTCAAGAAGAGTTTGTGTAGGACTGGCATTATTTCATCTTTACATCTTTGATAGAATTTACCTTTGAATCCATCTGGTCCTGGGTTTTGCTTCATGGGGAGATTTTAGATTACTAAAACTATTTCTTTACTTGTTACAGGCCTATTTCGATTTTCTATTTGTTTTTTAGTCAATTTTGCTAACTTATGTCTTTCTAGGCATTTGTACGTTTCATCTAAACTGTCTGATTTATTGTCATAAAGTAGTCCATGGTATTCCCTTATAATTCTTCTGTGTTTTCTAAGATTAGTAGTAATGCCCCCTCTTTTTTATCCTGATTTTGGTGGTCTCTGTCTTCTCTCTTTTTTCTTGGTCAGTCTAGCTAAAGTTTTATCAGTTTTGTCAATCTTTTCAAAGAATTAGGTTTATTGATCTTTCTTTAATGATTTCCTATTTTGTCTTTCATTGATTTGCATTCTAATCTATTATCTTCTTTCTGCTTGCCTTGTGTTTAATTAATTCTTTTTTGGGATTCATAAGGTGAAAGCTTACTATATTGATTTGAGACGTTTCTTCTTTTCTAACATAACTATTTGTGGATATAAATTCCCCTCTTAATATTGCTTTGGCTGCATCCCATACATTTTTATATGGTGTGATTTCATTTTCATTCAGCTAAAAAATACTTCCCTTGTTAATTTCTTCTTTGACCCACAGATAGAAAAGTGATATTCAGTTACCAAATATTTTTGAATTTGACAATTTTTTAAAAAGATTTTATTTATTTATTTGACAGAGAGAGAGTGTGCGCAAGCACAAGCAGGGGGAGAGGGAGCAGGGCTTGATCCTAGGACCCTGGAATCATGACCCGAGCCGAAGGCAGATGCTCGACCTACTGAGCCATCCAAGAGCCCCAATTATTTTGTTTTTTTTTATTTCTAAGTTAATTCCATTGTGTTTCAGAGAATATATTTTAAATTATTTCGATCCTTTTAATTTATTGGTGCTAGTTTTATTGCTTAGAATATGGTGTATCCTGCAGAAAGTTCTGTGTGTACTTGAAAGAATGTGTAGTATATTGTTGTTTGGTGGAGTGTTCTATAGATGTCAATTAAGTCAAGGTGTTTGATAGCATGGTGCCAATAAGGCACAGCAAGTCTTATATATCCTTGCTGATTTTCTGTCTAGTTATTTTATCAATTTTGGGGAGTTGAATATTGAAGTCTCCCAATTTATTGTTAAATTGTATATTTACTCATTTTTGTATCATGTATGTGTAGGCATAATTATGGCCCCCCGATATATCCAAGTCATAATCCCTAGAATCCATGAATACACATTACACAGCAGAAGAGAATTAAGGTTGCAGATGGAATTAAGATTGCTAATCAGCTGACCTTTACAATATCTGAAGTAGCTCTTAGTCTAAAGTGAATCATCATCCCTTCCTGCCCACAAAACCACACAGCCAACACCAAATTAGAAAACCATGTGCTGTCTTTAGAGAGTAAGGAAACAAAATCCAGTATCCCATTCATTATGTCAAGCAGTAACAGATTGGGATTCTTCTTTAGCTCTTTGTGTGACTTTGAGTGAACTACTTGATTTCACCGAGCTTTAGTTTTGTATCTTTAAAATATTTTACGCCTATTATAGGATAATATATACTTCAAATAGATGTCAAGATGTAGAGCGTAAATAATCCCAAACTCATTTTCTGTGGTGAGAGAGGTGGTGTGTTTGAAAACATTCACTGCCTGGGCACTGGGAGGCAGCAACTCTTTTTCACAAAAATGCCAAGGGTAAAACGTGGAGAAAAGCTCGAGATTGCTTTGCATCTCACAACAAATGACATTCGTGACCAATTTTGATTTTCCTTCACATTCTGTACGGTTAACTTTGAGGGAGAACTGTCTCACTCAGGCTTCTGAAAAATTTTTGCTGCCATGGTGAAGCTGAAACTCTTCCCCGCCCCCCTCCACCCCTATCTCTTCATCATTTGACTTGGAAAATTTAAGATGATATCTCAGCATTTTTTCTGTGACTTTGATACTGAATGTGAGCCCCTCAGAGAGTCCAACTGAAACCCCTCTGCGTGTTCTTAATTTGGACTTGCACTGTCAGCTTGCTTTCCAGCACCTTCCCCACCTCACCCCACCCCTGCTAACACACACCCACTCACACAATTTACACCCACACAGTGACTCCAACATAAAGTGTAGGCTTGTGAAGCAGCAGACTTTTTGAAAATCACAAATTTAGTGATCAAGGCAATCTCCAGTTACATAAATTGCAGGGCCCAGTGCAAAAGGAAAATGTGGGGTCATTTGTTCAAAAAGCAGGAACAAAGTGCCGTTAAAGGTACTAAAATGGAAACCTTTGTCCTATCTCCCTTGGTTTCTCTCTCTCGCTTGACTTGTCATGATGTTTTCTATTTGCTATTTAATGGGTTCTAAACAAAGAAAAATGAAAAAATTTGAATTATTAGCATGAATTTTACCATTCATTTTTGTATTACCCAATGCTACTTTTAACCCGTACACAGAATTGCCAAAACCACACAATCAGTATTTTGTAGCTCATACATGCATACGTATATCATTCATACCAGAACAGTGGAAATCCTACACAAAACGAAGCCAAATATTTTCATTTCACTTCTTGATGTGCTCACAGTCTACCAATAGTCCACTTTGGCTTACTGATGAGTAAGGAAAAGCTGGAAGGAAAGGAACTATGGGTTGCCCTATCTTTCCCATTCCTTCTTTGTCATCACTTTCAGAGTAGGTGATTAGCTAATGCAATGCAGTAATGGGAGTAAGAAAGGGTATAATAGGGTCCTTGGGTTGTTTGTGGTTCTTAGAACACCACTGCCATCTTAGCAAGTTCTAGTTTACGTGGGAAATGTGCCTTCTGGGGGCTGTCAGTGGCCCTGAATATTCGGTCATAGACGTAACACATAGACATAACTTGTACTGATTTTTAGTGTCACTGAACTCTTTTTTTTTTTTTTAAGATTTTATTTATCTGCGAGAGAGAGAATGAGAGACAGAGAGCATGAGAGAGAGGAGGGTCAGAGGGAGAAGCAGACTCCCTGCTGAGCAGGGAGCCCGATGCGGGACTTGATCCCGGGACTCCAGGATCATGACCTGAGCCGAAGGCAGTCGCTTAACCAACTGAGCTACCCAGGCGCCCCTAGTGTCACTGAACTCTTGATGCATCGTAGATCCACTGGAATTTGGTGCTCATGAGATAACATGAATGCTCTATGTGACTGGGGTGACAGCAAACAGTGGACATGCATGTTGCCCACATCTCTTCTGCTCACGCTCATGCTCCATTGTTCCACCAGATTTCCCTTACAAAACACAAGTTTGGAGATAAAATTATTAAGAATTTCAAGGCAGCGGGGTGCCTGGGTGGTGCAGTCGGTTAAGCATCTGCCCTTGGCTCGGGACATGATCCTGGGGCCCTGGGGTCCTGGGATCCAGCCCGTGTCGGGCTCCCTGCTCAGCAGAGAGCTTGCTTCTCCCTCTCCCTCTGCCCCTCCCCACTGCTCGTGCACGCTCTCTCTCTGAAATAAATAAAATCTTTTAAAAATTATTTTTAACAAAAAATTTCAAGGCCTCAACAGCACAGCATTAAACCTTCTGAATGTGGGGCCGGGTACGGCCGCACAGGTCACACACCCATGAAGTTGGCCCTGAAGCAATCTTTTCTTTCAACTTCCTCCCCTTTAGCAGGCATGTCAGCTTTGCTGCTTACTCCCTCTCTAGATCATCTCTGAAGCAGTTTATAAATACACCTTTGTACCCATCACTGTCGGTTCGCATGCCAAGACACGGGTGCTCAAGCAGGATTGTTCTTTCTCTTCATTTGCTCCCACAAACAGCACCCAAACTGGATGTTTCAGGACGCTTTCTGAAGAGAATACTGCCGTCTTTTGCAGTCCCCTATTGTACCGTGAAGTTACGCTGATGGATTCAACAGATGCTGAAAGTAGCTTGAGGCCTTTGCCTTGCTGTTACCCAGGAGGCCATGTGGGTAACATTTTTTAACATTTTAACATTTTTTTTTTTTTTAAAGATTTTATTTATTCATTCGACAGAGAGACACAGCGAGAGAGGGAACACAAGCGGGGAAGCGGGAGAGGGAGAAGCAGGCTTCCCACAGAGCAGGGAGCCCGATGTGGGGCCCGATCCCAGGACCCTGGGATCATGACCTGAGCCAAAGGCAGACGCTTAACCGACTGAGCCACTCAGGCGCCCTTAACATTTTTTTTTTTATTTTTAAAAAGCTTTATTGGTATATGGTTGACATGCAATAAACTGCACATATTTAAAGTATACAGTTTGATAAGTTTTGATATGTATATATACCTGTGAAACCATCACCACGATCAAGATAGTGAATTATCCATCACCTTCAAAATAAACCCATTTTAATTTCACATTTAAGGTATTTTATATGGTTCTTTTTTTTTTTTTTAATTTTTTTTTTTTTTTTTAAGATTTTATTTATTTATTTGACAGAGAGAGACAGCGAGAGAGGGAACACAAGCAGGGGGAGTGGGAAAGGGAGAAGCAGGCTTCCTGCCGAGCCGGGAGCCCGATGTGGGACTCGATCCTGGGACTCCAGGATCATGACCTGAGCCGAAGGCAGTTGCTTAACCAACTGAGCCACCCAGGCGCCCTTTTTTTAAAAAATTTTTTTTTATTGTTATGTTAATCCCCATACATTACATCATTAGTTTTAGATATAGTGTTCCATGATTCATTGTTTGTGCATAACACCCAGTGCTCCATGCAGAACGTGCCCTCCTCAATACCCATCACCAGGCTAACCCATCCTCCCACCCCATTTTAACATTTTTTCTTATTTATTATATTTTAATAACAACTTTATTGTGATAGAAGTCAGATACCATAAAATTCATCCTTGTAGAATGTACCATTCAAGTTTTCAGTATATTCACAAAGTTGTACAACCTTTGCTACTATGTAATTGCAGAACATTGTATTCAACACTCCTCAATCAAGCTCCATATCTATCAGTAGCCATTTCCCATTTCCTCCTGCGCCAGCCCCTGGAAAACCACTAATCTCTTATCTGTTTCTATGGATTTGACTATTCTGGTCATTTAATATAAATGGAATCATATAATATGGGACCTTTTATGCCTGGCTCCTTTAACTTAGCATAATGTTTTCAAGATTTATTCGCATTATATTATAGCATCTATCAGAGCTTTACTACTTTTTATGGCTGAATAATAATCTATCATATAAATATACCACATTTGGTCTATCCAGTCATCATTTGAGTTGTTTCCACTTTTTGGGTTATCATGAAAAATGCTGCCATAAACACTCATGTACAGGTTTTTTTATTTTGTGTGTGTGTGTGGATATAATTCTCTTGGGTATCTAACTAGAAGGGGAATTACTGGGTCATACGGTAACTCTGTGAAGAACTGACAGACTGTTTTTCCCTGTGGCTGCACCATTTTACATTCCCACCAGTGGTGGATGGAACACTTTCCACTTTCTCCTCATTCTTGTCAGCCCTTGCTATTGTCTGTCCTTTTGATGATAGCCATCCTGGTGAGTGGTATCTCATTGTGGTTTTGACTTTTATTTTTCCAATGACTAATGATGTTGAGCATATTTTCATGTGTTCATTGGCTATTTGTAGATCTTCTTTGGCTAAATGCTTACTCAAACCTTTGCCTAACTTTTAATTGAGTCATTTGTTATTTTTATGTTGTAACCTCTTTTGGTAAATGTATCCTTTTTATTCCTATTTCTTTTTTGATGCTACTATAAATAGAACTGTTCTCTTAATTTCATTTTCAGATTGTTCATTGTTGGTGTATAGAAATACAAATGGTTTTGTATATTGATCTTGTATCTTGCAACCTTGCTGACTTTGCTTATTAGTTCTAATAATTTTGGTGTCAATTCCTTTTGATTTTCCACATATAGGACCATGTCATCTGTGACTAGCTTTACCTCTTCCCTTATAATCTGTATGTCGTTCATTTCTTTTTCTTGCCCAATTGCCCTAGGTATAACCTCCATTACAATATTGAGTAGAAGGTGTGAGAATCCTTGTAGAAAGACATCCTTATCTTGTTCCTGATCTTAGGAGAAAGCAATCTTTCACCATTAAGTATGATGTTAGCTGTGGGTTTTTTGTAAATGTCCTTTCTTAGATTGAGTAAGATCTCTTCTATTCCTAGTTTCTTGAGTGTTTTTATCATGAAGGGGTGCTAGATTTTGTTAAAGGCTTTTCTGCATCCATTGATATGATCATGTGGTTTCTATTCTCTATTCTATCAATATGGTGTACTATATTGATTGATTTTTGTGTGTTAACCTAACTTTGCATTCTTGTGATAAATGCCACTTAGCCATGGTGTATAATCTTTTTTAGATGCTGCCGAATTCAGTTTGCTAATTTTTAAAAAGAATTTTGCATCTACATTCATAAGAGATACTGATCTGTAGCATGTTTAGTGACTTTCCTGGACTCATTCTATAAAATCTATATTAATTTGTTGTGTGTGGCCACTGAAGTCTCTGCATGGTTAGCATAATAGTCAGCTATCCACGGAGCAGGGATTTTCTTAAATGCTTGGAGCCAATTAGTCTCCCAGCATTTGCTGAGAGGCTCAGTACATGTTTTGGGGCATGCTTCAAATGCCCCAGCTCGCAGTTTTGTGCCTTTGTGCTAACCTTCACTTCCTGCTTGTGAAGAGCTTCAATATTGGCCAAAGGTAAGAGTTTAGGGTCTTCTGAGGTCTTTTTTGGGCTTGGGCACAGCCCACCACATTCATGTGGCCTTTTTTTTTTTTAAAAGATTTTATTTATTTATTTGTCAGAATGAGAGAGCGCACAAGCAAGGGGGAGTAGCAGGCAGAGGGAGAAGCAGACTCCCCACTGAGCAGGGAGCCCAATGTGGGGCTCCATCCCAGGACCCCGGGATCATGACCTGAGCCAAAGGCAGACACTGAACTGACTGAGCCACCCAGGTGTCCCTCATGTGGCCCCCTTGATTCCTGATAATATGTCAGAGCTTTTCAAAGCACCCTACAGAAATCTTATTCCCCGGTTTTTTCTTTTAAAGTTTTTGGTCAGCCTCTTGTTAACCCCAGCTTGAAATACCATCTCAGGCAGCTGTGATTTTAAATAATTCTCAATGATTGCTTTTTCAATGCCCTGCAGGTAGAGTTGTTTGCACAGAGAAAGTTCTGAGTCAGGTCAAATAAAGATTAGCTCTATGAAAGGAGCTTTTTAGTGAATTGCCAGACAGGTCAAATAGTGACAATTCTCTGGGGTTGGGTTTTTTAGGGACTTTTCAAGGCTGTTCTATTCTCCTTACAGTGAATGCTAAGCTGTCAGGTTTCCCAGCTCCCATAATTGTGATTTCATGGGTTTTCAAGGCTACTGTGGAAAAGGAGAGAAGGGGTGGGATTACGGCAAGTTAAAATGCCACAGTATTTGTTGTTCTTACCAAGATTCAGCCACTTTTCTTGAATAAACATTCCTAATATTGTTGTAAGCCTTTAATTAATTTCCAGAGCCCTGAAAATATTGATTATGATCATTTTATCCAGTGTTCTTCTTGCTTTTGTGAGGAGTGGATTTTTGGAGGTCTTTATTACATCATTCTACAAGTTGAGGTTGAGCTGCCTCACCTATCTTTTTTTTTTCTTTAATTTTTTTTTAAAGATTTTATTTATTTATTTGACAGAGAGATAGAGAGAGAACACAAGTAGGCAGAGAAGCAGGCAGAGGGAGAGGGAGAAGCAGGCTCCCCGCAGAGCAGGGAGCCCGATGCGGGACTCGATCCCAGGACCCTGGGATCATGACCTGAGCCGAAGGCAGCCGCTTAACCGACTGAGCCACCCAGGCGCCCCTGCCTCACCTATCTCAAAAAAAAAAAAAGAAAGAAAGAAAGGGTCGCCTGGGTGGCTCAGTTGGTTAAGCATCTGCCTTCAGCTCAGGTCATGATCCCAGGGTCCTGGGGTGGAGCCCCGCATCGGGCTCCCTGCTTGGCGGGAGGCCTGCTTCTCCCTCTCCCACTCCCCCTGCTTTTGTTCCCTCTCTTGCTGTCTCTCTCTGTCAAATAAATAAATAAAATCTTTTAAAAAAATAAAGGGTATTCTCAAGCATTTTTGTACCAACTAATGCTCTTGAAGCCTGGGACTGGACTGGGAGTAGAGAGAGATCATAAAGTGTGGCACTGTTCTCCAGGGTCCCATCCTCTATGGAGATGAAATCTCTTCTTGTGTCATGGTCAATCAATCAATTACAAGTTTATGATAATCCTTTGCTCTACTGTAATACATATACCATATTTCCATGGATGTACTCAGGGCAATGGATGTCTACTTTACAGTCCACTGGCTCTCCCATCCAGCAAAGTATGTCAGAAAAAAAAAAGTAAGTAGGTGCCTTAGTTGGGTTTACCCCAGAACTAGACCCTAAGACAAGGATTAGAGTGGTAATTGTTAATTTGGGAGGGAATCCCAGAAAGTGCTGCTTAGGGATTGGGGATAGAAGACAGGGAAAGGAAAGAAGGCAACCAAAGGTCTTTTTGCAAGTTATCACTGTAGGAAACTGGAAAGCCATCCTACTGAGGAACTGTAAGAGCCAGTGTAGAAGATACACCTCAGAGTTATCTCAACCAAGGGGATAGAAAGCTGGGGTATTTAACTACTAACGCCTATCCCTCCTTGGTTGAGGGCTGCCCGGGGGACATTAATTTTTCAGCACTTTCATTTTGTGATGCACAGGGTCCTGAATGCTCTGGTAGCCAGCAAACCCCTCTCAGGCAGAAAGTCACAGATACTCACAGCAGACAGCCTTTAGTGTGTAGAGATGAAGGCCAAGGGGCTTTGGGTAGGGCAATAACAGTGTCTGCTACAGTACTAATAACATTATTATTGGGATAACTTTGAATATTTGAATATAAGTAAATAAAATATTTTAGTATTTAACTCTCATTAGTAACAGGTAATTTATGATTATCTCACAGTAGATGATGAGGCTTACTGCTCTTTAAAAAAAATTTATTTATTTATTTGAGAGAGAGAGAGAGTGCACAAGCAGGGGGAGGGGCAAAGGGAGAGGAAGAGGGACAGGAGGAAGGACAAGCAGACTCCCCACTGAGCAGGAAGCCCCAGCACAGCTCAATCCCAGAACCCTGAGATCATGACCTGAGCCAAAGGCAGACACTTAACTGACTGAGTCACCTAAGCAACCAGAGGCTTACTGCTTTATAACAAACATTTTCAAAAAATGGGCCAGCGCATCTGGCCCAGCCACTGCTGGGGGTGTGAGAGACAGACTCTACGTGCTCCACGGCAATGTAGTCAGGTCCCCTCCCCCTGGAAGCTTCACAAAGAAGAAGCCACCACCGCCTGGTCTGGGGGGCGCCATGGTGACCAGAGCGCATGACAGGGTGCAGTTGGACTTCCCAAGTATGAAGTGGAAGAGAAGCCACTGGAACCAAGATACAATGAAACAGAAGATGGAGAATCCAGGAATGCCTACAATTTCCCCCCCTGGACTTACTCGGGAACAAGAAAGAGCTTATATAGTGCAACTGCAGATAGAAGACCTGACTCATAGCTGTACACAGGAGACCTGGGCATCCCCCCAACCCTGAGGACATCACCTGAGCCCATCTATAATAGCAAGGGGACGAGGCTTAACGCCCGTGAGTTCCACACTGGCAAAATGCCTGAAGAGGAGCGGCACAACCTCATCATAGAGATGGTTGCCCTCAACCCAGATTTTAAGCCTCCTGCAGATTATAAACCTCTAAAAGCTTGTGTGAGTGATAAAATAATAATGATTCCACAAGATACGTACCCAGAAATCAACTTCATGGGACTGCTGATTGGGCCCAGAGAGGACACCTCCAAGAACACATAAAAGGAGTGTAATACCAAGATTATGGTCTGGGGAAAAGGGTCTGTCAAAGAAGGGAAAGCTGGGCGCAAAGATGGCCAGATGTTGCCTGCAGAAGGTGAGCCATTTCATGCCCTAGTTACCACCAACACCATGGAGAATGTGAAGAAAGCCATGGAACAGATAAGAAACATCCTGAAACAGGGTAGTGAGACCCCTGAGGACCAGAATGATCTATGGAAGATGCAGCTTCGGTAGTTGGCTTGCTTGAATGGGACCCTTCAGGAAGAGGAGAGCAGGATCATAAGACCCTGGCAGAGCTCAGAGACCTGCAGCATTACCAATACCACAGTGAGTACCAAGTGTGGCCACACTGCTTCTGATTGCAAATTCCAAAGTCCTGCTGACCCCCAGTCAGCTCAGGATAAAGGATGGATGGATGAAGAATATTTGTCCCTCATGGCTGAACCAGGTGAAGTGCCTGTGGGCTCCACTTCTGGGCCCACCATCACACCCCTAACCAGTGCACCTGGGCCTGCTGCTCCCGCCAACAACCCACCTCCACCGTCTCTCATGTCCACTACCCAGAGCTGCCCACCCTGGATGATAAATTCTGGCACTTCAGAGAATTGGCCCTACCATGGCATGCACAGAGGTGGTCCTGGTGGTCCTGGAGGTGGCCCCCACAGTCTCCCACACCCATTACCCAACCTGACAGGTGGGCATGCTGGACATCCCATGCAGCATAACCCTAATGGACCCCCACTCCCTTGGATGCAGCCACCACCACCACAGATCAAACAGGGCACCTGGGCCACCCACCTGGGCACCATGGCTCTCCTCCAAAGGATCAATACCTGGGAAGTACGCCTGTGGGCTCTGGGGTCTATTGCCCACATCAAGGAAAAGTTATGATGCCACCACCACCTGTGGGCATGATGTCGCCACTGCCTCCCAGTGGGCAGCCCCCCCCCTCCCACGGTCCTTTTCTCCCATGGCAGCAGCAGCAGTAGCAGCCTCCGCCACACCCTCTCTGCTCAACAGCAGTATGTCTTTCAGTACCCCCTTGCCAGGGTGGCAAAGATCCCTCCCCGCAGCAACAATGGCCTGAACCATCAGAGTGAGCCTATTGGTGACCTTTCCAGGCAGAGCCTCAGCAGCGCCCCTGGTGGACAGACTGGCTCGGCAAAGCAGCCTGAGTTTGTGGACAGAATTGGAACACAGGGGCTCCATATCACGAAATTTGTATTAATTTTTTTCTTTTGTTGTTTCCTTATCTCTTCCTTCCTTCAGAGTGTCCAAGGGGACGCTCTTCCCAGATCTTCTGCTGCAGTTAGATTCCTTTCCTTTTTGTCCATTCCTTATTCTTTTCTTCCCAAGGAGAGGAGGGAGCAAATGGTTTTAGGCATAGCTTTGGCCATTAATGTCAGGCCAGTTATGGGGGTGGGTCTTTTGGTTCTAAGATTTTCAAGGTTGCCATGATTTTTTTTTTTTTTTTTTTTTTTTTGTAGTGTGAGATTTTTGTCTCTGCCACCTTTATGGAATAGTGGGTTAATTTCTGGGTCTGGGGTTGACATCCATCTTGGCGCTCCTGCCAGTGGTAGGTGGGGCCACTCAAGCCCCCTTTTGCTTGTCTGCCACACTGGAGAGTCCTTTCCATGCTTCCTGAGCACCTAAGCTGCCTCAGATTCCATTTATTCCCTTCTTTTCTGAAAGGTTTCCTTTTAAATTTGATTTTAATCCCAAGCATCTGAATGTTTTGCAGTGTCTAGGGGTTTGAGCCCCTTGTTTTTCATTCTACTTCCTTTTTTCTCCTCTTCCCTCCTCATGGAGTGATTATGTTGACAATAATGTATAATGTGCATTCTCTTCACTGGTTTATCTGCAGAAATTTCTCTGGGATTTTTTTTTTTTTTTTGGCTTATGATTCAGCACCGTGTTAAAGGGGAATGTTCCATTGAATACAAGAGCAATGTGTTAAAAAATTATAACAATTATAGCAAGGATGTCGTTGGTCAGCAGGCTTGTACTCTCATAATGAGTTTACAACACTCATTATGACAATTGAATGATAATTGTATTCAATTGTGTCTTTCCACTAACCGGTTCAATATCTTTACAGACCTTCTCTAGAGATTTTACAGGCCTTCTGGATGGAAACACTCATTGACATCTCTCTTGCTGCTCACACATAGCATGGCCAGTCAGATCATTTCCTGAGATCTTCCCTTGGTCATTGCCTTTATCTCAGCTCCAGCATCCCACTGTAGGTAGCTGTTTTCAGCTCCTGAAGCTGGTGTGTAGGTCTAAGAATGCCTTCACAGTGCAGGACCAGCAAATTCCCAGAATTCCAGGAACAGGCAGAGGAACTGCAGGTCTTCTTCACATAAGTGAAAGTCTCCCCAGGGCTCAAGTATCTCAGCTTCTTGATGTGTAACCATGTCTGATGCTGAGATAAGCCCACTAAACCTCTTTGCCTCTTCCAAGCCTTTTACCAGGGAACTTGAACCACCAAGCATTGCCAATCCCCAGTCTAGGCTCAGGGTTTGTGGGACTGAGATATTTGCTGGACTCAAAATGGGAATGCGTCTATAGCTCACTTGGGATCTCTGTAGACTTTCTTCACAAGGTGAAAATTTACCCACCTACTTTTAGTAACCTGCTATGGCTTCTTCCATATGCTTCCCTTTTCCAATAGGGTCTTGCATAAAATATATCATTACTTCTTTACTGTTTCTGCTGATGCTCTTGTTAGATCTTTCTCCATTCCTTCAAGCTTCACATAAACTTTTACTCCAAATTTCCCCCAGTTACTTCTGATAACAATTACAGTTATATTTCAAGAGCTTAAAGGATGTGAAAATTTTCAGACTATTTCACTTTTTATTCACACATCCTCTCCCGTTCCTCCATCCTTATCATCTTTATTAGTTTCTGGTGGGAATCTAGCAATATGGGCCAATGGAAGGGGGTTTAGGAGAAACCAATTTGGCCTTGGTGGTTGGCTCTAAAGGACAGCAAGGTGGCCTGCTGCTGGTTCAGAAGTCAATCTCTGTGGCATCTAATCTAGCTGGTGGGGCACAGCCCTGAGATATTTCATGTGCAATTCTTGTGAGTAGAATCTCCATGGTTGTAGATAACCAATCCATCCATGATCCTAAGAATGGTAACACTTAGGCAAGATAGGAGGGTCTTCGCCAAGAGAACTAATTCCAGGAAATGATGGGTAAGAGCATGGATTTGGACATCAATAGATCCAGGTTTGAATCCTAGGTCCAACCTGTAGTAGTCCTGGTACTTCAGGGACTTGCTAAACCTCAGTTTCTACATCTATAAGATGGTAATAACAATGGGGCACCTGGCTCACTCAGTCAGTAGAGCATGTGACTCTTGATCTCAGGGTCATGAGTTCAGGCCCCGTGCTGGGTGTAGAGCTTACTTAATTAACAGATGGAATAACAATAGTATTTACTATTATTATGGGCTTTTTGGACAAGTTACATGGGATCTAGCGCATATTATATGCTCAAAAATGTCAAATGTATGGTGGATAAGACTCCCATCTCAGCTGAGGAATAGGAAGACCGGTCAGGAACACAGAGGTGGAAGCCATGGCATTTGAACTGTCACCACGCCAAAGACATTGGTGTGGGAGAAACATGGGCATCTGAGTTCCACCAGGCAATGGATCTAGGCATTGAATTCACCCACTACAGTGGGCAAGGTGGCTCAGCAAGTTGATAGATCTGGGGCTGTCTCTGGAAGAAAAACATGACTAATTGCTCCTGCTGGAAGGACAAGGGCTACACAGAAAGACTCTTCATTCTTGCTTCATTTTGAATGACTATCTAGCAAATTTTCACACACTTTCCCTGAACAGGGAAACTGTGTCCCACATGATCTTGAGTTCATCTAATCATAGAATTACAGCATTTTAGACTCGAAGGGACCCAGAGCTACATGCCCTCTGCATCAACCTGGATACTTACTGCCTTGAAAGTAATCTGTTTTATTTATGGGCAGCTTATCTAAGTTTTCATTCAATTCAGCAAATCTATTTTATGTGTGTAATATGAGGGTAATGGTAATACTGACTTCATAAAACGGAGTGAGGATTAAAAGAAAAATCCCATGACACAGAGTAAGTCTTCAACAATATTATTTAAATGCACTACCTGTCATAAAGTGCTCATGAGTGCTTTCTCAAATGTTGAGAAATGTACCCCCTTCTAACATTCCCCGTCTCCCCTATGTTGCCATATAAAATAAGTAACCTATCAGACATTTGGGAATGATTCTCATGTTCTCTTTCTCACATGGAACAGTCCCAGTTTTCTCCTTTGTTTCCAGTGTGATCTGGCAAGGAACAGTCCTTCCTTGAAGGGAGATACCCATCTTGTTTCAGGTGTGGTTCATCCACTACAGATGACCATAATGCTGGCACATCTCATATCTTGAACAGAAATGCATTGGTGTCCTCTAAGATTGCATTGAACTTGCACTCAAAATGCCTTCATCTTTTTAAAAAAATTATTTTTTAGAGCAATTTTAGAATCACAGCAAAGCTGAGCAGAAGGTAGAGATTTCCTACATAACCTATGCCCCCATACATGCAGAGCCTCCCACACAATCAACGTCCCCCATCAGAATGGTGCATTTGTTATAATGGATGAACCCACAATGATACATCATCATCATCCAGAGCCCGTGGTTTACATTAGGGTTTGCTCTTGAACAAATAGATTTGAACAAATGTATAATGACATGATCCACCAGTATAGTATAGTATAGTATTCCAGGGTAGTTTCACTGCCCTGAAAATCCTCTGTGCTCTGCCTGTTCACCTTTTCCTCCCCCCAACCCCTGGCAACCACTGATCTTTTTACTGTCTCCATAGTTTTGCTTTTCCCAGAATGTCATAGTGTTGGAATCATACAATATGCAGCCTCTTCAGATTGGCTTCTTTCACTTAGTATATGCATTTAAGTTTCCTCGTGTCTTTTCGTGGCTTGGTAGCTCATTTATTTTTAGTGTTGAATAATATTCCACCGCCTGGATGTACCACAGTTTATTTATCTACTTACCTACTGAAGGACATCTTTGTTGCTTCCAGGTTTTGGCAATTATGAGTAAAGGTGCTATAAATATCCATGTGCAGGTTTTTGTGTGTTTTCAACTCCTTTGGGTAAATACCCAAGAGCATGATTGCTAGATCATATAGTAAAAGTATGTTTAGCCTTGTAGGAAACCACCAAGCTGTCTTCCAAAGTGGTTGTACCACTTACATTCTCACCAGCGATGAATGAGAATTCTTGTTGCTCCCCATCCTTGCCAGCATTGGGCATTGTCAGTGTTCTAGAGTTTGGCCATTCTAACAGCAGTGTAGTGATATCTCATTGTTGTTTTAATTTTTATTTCCCTGATGACATATGATGTAAAACATCTTTTCATATGCTTAATTGCCATCTGCATATCTTCTTTGTTGAGCTGTCTGTTAAGATCTTTAGCCCAGTTTTTAATTGGGTTGTTTGTGTTCTTACTGTTGAATTTTAAGAGTTCTTTGCGTATTTTGGATAGCAGTCCTTTATCGGATATGTCTTTTACACATATCCTTTCCTGGTCTGTGGCTTATCTTTTCATCCTCTTGACAGTGTTTTACTCAGAGCAGAAATGTTATTTTTAATGAAGCCCAGCTTATTAATTATTTCTTTTATGGATCATGCCTTTGGTGTTGCATCCAAAGAGTTATTGCCAAACTCAACATCATCTAGATTTTTTCCTATGTTATCTTCTAGGAGTTTATTTTGCTGTTCTACCATATTGCATTTTACACTTAGGTTTATGATCCATTTTGTGTTAATTTTTGTGAAGCGTATAAGGTCTGAGCCTAGATTCATTTTTTTTTATGTGAATATACAGTTGTTTTGGTACCTTTTGTTGAAAAGACTATCTTTGCTCCATTGACTGGGCCTTTGCTCTTTTGTCAAAGATCAGTTGATTATATTTATGTAGGTCTATTTCTGGGCTCTCTATTTTGTTCCTTTGATCTATTTATCTATTCTTTTGCTAACAACACACTATCTTGAGTAGTGTAGCTTTGTAGTAAGTCTTGAACTTGAGTAGTGTCTGTCTTCCAACTTTGTTTTCGCCTTGAGTATTGTGTTAGCTCTCCTGGGTCTTTTGCCTCTTCATATAAACTTTAGAATTAGTTTTTTTTTTTTTTAAAGATTTTATTTATTTATTTGAAAGAGAGAGAGAGGGAGAGAGAGCACAGAGGGAGAGGGAGGAGCAGACTCCCTGCTGAGCAGGGAGCCCGATGTGGGGCTCGATCCCAGGAGCCTGAGATGATGACCTGAGCCGAAGGCAGACGCTTAACCGGCTGAGCCACCCAGGCGCCCCTAGAATTAGTTTGTTGACATCCACAAAATAACTTTATGAGATTTTGATTGTGATTGTATTGAATCAATAGATCAAATTGGGAAGAACTGGCATCTTGACAATATTGAATCTTCCTACCCATGAATATTGAATATTTCTCCATTTACTTAGAATATTACTGCATTTACTTCTTTTTTGATTTCATTTATCAGAGTTTTGTAGTTTTCCTCATATGTATCTTATACATATTTTGTTAGATCTATAACTAAGTACTCCATTTTTTGGAGTATGAATGGAAATGATACTGTGTTTTTAATTTCAAATTCCACTTGTTAATTGCTGGTATACAGGAAAGATACTGACTTTTGTGTATTAACCCTGTATCTTACCACTCTAGTGTAACTGGTTATTAGTTACAGAAGTTTTTTTGTTGATTCTTTCAGATTTTCTACATAGATGATCATGTTACCTCTGAACAAAGACAGTTTTCTTTCTTTCTTCCCAATCTGTAAACCTTTTGTTTCCTTTTGTCTTATTGCATTAGCTAGGATTTCCAGTATGATGTTGAGACTCCCATGGTCTTCTAAAATATAAACTGCTACCTACTCTAGGCTAACCCATTCTTTGAATTAAATGTGGGACTTTGCATTCTGGTTAACTCTCATCCTGTCAGTGAGGTCCATCATTAAGCTTTGCCAGGTATTTCTTGACTCTTGATGCCCTCAACTTTTATGTTAACTATTCCTACCATCTTTGAGTCATTTGTAAATGCTTAAAGCATATATTTTGTGTCTTCATCCAAATCATTTAAAACATTTTTGAAAGGATCAGAAAGATCAAGTGCAGCATCCTGAAGTATGCTAGTAGAGAGTGATTATCAGATACAGTTTTGCAATGGACCTATCAAATTGATTTGCTATCCTTCCAGCATTTTCCATTGAGATCCATACAGAGAATGGGAGAGTACTTCTGAAACATCTTGCAGAAATCCAGCTATGCTAGTTCTATGTCATTCTGCCCTGATGCCTCTGGACTGAGTTCATACCCATTTCTGTGCTCTCTTATGGGATGAGTCTTAATACTCTTGCATCCACAACACTGTATTATAATTTTCCATTTGTTTGTTATCTTCTATTGTTGTATTACGAATTTCTTTTTTTTTTTTTTAAGATTTTATTTATTTATTTGACAGAGAGAGAGGGAACACAAACAGGGGGAGTGGGAGAGGGAGAAGCAGGCTTCCTGCCGAGCAGGGAGCCTGATGTGGGGCTCGATCCCAGGACCCTGGGACCATGACCTGAGCTGAAGGCAGACGCTTAACAACTGAGCCACCCAGGTGCCCCTGTATTATGAATTTCTTGAGGCCAGGGATTACATTTTATTTACATCTATATATCTGGTACTTGGCAACTATAACCCACAAGGTGTACCAGGAATTCTATACATGTATATTAGGGGTTCTAAACACCCTTTATTTTTATTTTTAAAGATTTTATTTATTTGTTTGACAGAGAAAGAGACAGCGAGAGCAGAAACACAAGCAGGGGGAGTGGGAGAGGGAGAAGCAGGCTTCCCGCCGAGCAGGGAGCCCGATGCGGGGCTCGATCCCAGGACCCTGGGATCATGACCCCAGCCAAAAGCAGACGCTCAACGACTGAGCCACCCGGGCTCCGCTAAACACCCTTTAAATGTGTTGAATTCCACTTACATATTAGTCTACTTGTGCCTTCCTTTAAAAAAGAAATGAAATTAACTTGACAAGACTTGTTATTAATGAATGGATATTGAGTCATGCAAGAATATTTTCCTTACTGATAAACTGTTTTTAAAAATAGAACTATAAAAGCATAATATTCTCTCATATGCTTGTACCATAATTAATTTAACTAATCTGTATTGTTCAACATTTAGGTTGCTTTAAATTTATCATGGTTTTAAATATAACTGTGATGAACATCCTTTATATAAATCCTTGACTGAATCTCTATTTCTTTAGAATGCACTGCTAAAGGATGATTTGTTGTGCTAATGAGAATTAATGCTTTAGGGATAGAAGATTGTACCAATTTACAATCTCATCAGCAGAGAATGAGAATGTTCATTAAAATGTACCTTTCCTGGGGCGCCTGGGTGGTTCAGTCGTTAAGCGTCTACCTTCGGCTCAGGTCATGATCCCAGGGTCCTGGGATGGAGCCCCGCATTGGGCTCCCTGCTCCGCGGGAAGCCTGCTTCTCCCTCTCCCACTCCCCCTGCTTGTGTTCCCTCTCTCGCTGTGTCTCTCTCTGTCAGATAAATAAAATCTTTAAAAAAAATAAAAAATAAATAAAATGTACCTTTACCAACTGGCTTATTTTTAATCACTAAGTGTGACATTTTGCTGATTTAAAAATAAACTATTTTATTTTATTATTTTAATCAGTGCTTTATGTTTCTACTGAGGTTGCAAATGAGCCAAGTATATTCTCTATGGATTGTCTGTTTATGTCTTTTGACCATTTTCTAATTGAAGTTTTGGTGTTTTTCAATTTTATACATATTTACCGATATAAATTAACGTGCGTAGGGAAATCTGGAATATTTAGAATGCGATTAAGATGACATTTCATACTGTGGAATATAATAGACTGTACAATAAATGGTGTTGTGAAAGATGGTTCTTTCTTTAGAAAAAAAGTTAGATATCTACCTTATACCATGCACATAAATAATTCCCCAGCTAGAATAAAGAGCTAACCATAAAAACAAGACTATAAAATTAGACAAGAGAATATTTTTCACATTTAAAATGGAGAGGGATTTTTTTAAGACACAAGATTAATTCTCTGAATTCACTAAAGTGAAAGACCATATATCTACATGAAACTACAGACCTTCTGTGTGGCAAAGACACGTAAGCAAGCATAAAAAATTAGTGAGAAACTGAAAGAAAATATTTGCAACGTTGGAAGGCAGGCAAATTATTAAGATCCAGCTTATATAAAGCCTTCCCAATTCATAAGAAAAAAATAGGCAACCCAGTAGAAATCGAAGTGGCTAACCCATATAAAAAGATGGTCAACCGTATAACAGCCTAGATTAAGGGACCCCAGCTCTACTGTCCCCTTATTGCCTCCATAAAAAAGTTCAAATTTCATATTTCCTTCCTTGATTGGACTCCTCTCTTCCTTCTGGCCTCATCTTGGCCCCTCTGTCCCCACTCCTAAACTTCACACTTCAGTCATGAGGACCTCTTCAGGACTCCCAGCACCACCTTTGCTGTTTTCTGATATACCTGCCCTGGCCCTGTCTGACATGCCACACTGTTTGCCTGCTCATACTTCAAGATAATGATCTCATCTACAGGAGCTTCCCAGCCCCTCCACCGATACTCTTTGTGAAAGCTCTTGGCCGACTCTTCATCATCTCTATACCTCCAATGCCTAGTACTATATATCTGGTGCAGAGAATGTATAGGCAATGTTTACTAAGTTAAATCTAGCAGTATCCCCTCTTCTTGAGTCAATGAAATGTACAGAATTTATCCTGTTAGCTAGATAGAATTAAGTTTAGATTAAAACCCATTTTCTGGGGCACCTGGATGGCTCAGTCGGTTAAGCATCTGCTTTCAGCTCGGGTCATGATCCCAGAGTCCTGGGATTGAGCCTTGCATGGGGCTCCCTGCCCAGTGGGGAGCCTGCTTCTCCCTCTGCCTCTGCCCCTGCTTGTGCTCTGTCTCTCAAATAAATGAATAAAATCTTTAAAAAACCCCACCATTTTCCCTTGAATCCTAGACTTTTTAACTTTCTGATTAGCCTTATTTAACTTAAATTACTTTATTTTAAAGATTAAATGTTCAGTATAAAACCTCGTATTTATTTTAAAAAGGCATAGAAAGTAAAAATTTTAAAGCATAATTAACTGACCTCTCATTCAAGTATCTGGGAGGAGAACCAGAAGAGTACCTGTCTTCTAAGAAAGGACAGTTTTAGAACACAGGCAGTAGACAGCTACATCAACTGCACCCAAATTCAATACACGTGAGGACAAAAATGGTGTATTTATTTTGGCAGTAAGAAAGTACCATGACTTTTTTCAGGGTAGTTTCAGTGGAATGATGGAGGACAATGCAGTAGGATAGAGATAATGAGGGGGAAATAAGTGGAAACAGTAAAAGGGGGACTATTCTTTAGAGCTACATACCTTGTTTTGTGATTCTCAAACCACTGGAACCAAGTTCTGGGCCTGCTGTTCTGGGTTTTGCAAAGCTCACTTGTAGGAATTTAAGTGAAGACAGAGGCATTTCTGTCTTGTTCATACGAATTGAACACTACCTACCTAGCACAGTACCTGGCACCTAGTATGTGCTCAAAAACTATTTGTTGAGTACTGAAATCTTACCGTAGGCAGAGAGGAGGGAAAAGAAACTGAGGCTCCAGAGGTTAGTAGCTCAAGGTTACTGTATTGACATAATTCGGGGGAGATTCTGGGTCAAAATGATTCCCCAGTGGCCACATCTGGGCTTTCCTTAACACATTTCTTGTGTCAGATCCTATCTATCATCCTGGCCATGGAGAGGGGAAGGAGGGTGAATGATCCATGGATGGGTGCTTGATCCAATTTTCTTCCCCTGATCTTCTTACCTCACCCAAGCTAGAGAAGATCCTCTTTCCTTTCCAAGGCTAGGGTCATTCATATTTGAGTCCAGAACTGCCAGAGGCCATGTTCCCTGGTGCAGAAATCAAGTCTACTGAGGGGCGCCTGAGTGGCTGAGTTGGTTGAGCGTCTGACTCTTGATTTCGGCTCAGGTCATGATCTCAGGGTCTAGAGATCGAGCCCTGTGTTGGACTCTGTGCTCAGTGGGTAGTCTGCTTAGAATTCTCTCTCTCCCTTTCCCTCTGTACCTCCCCCACTCCCTCTCTCTCTCAAATAAATAAATCAATCTTAAAAAAAAGAAATCAAGTTTACTGATAGTAGAGGAGATCAAAGCCAAAATGTTGAGTAAGTAGAGGGCAGGTCCTAAAGAGTTTGAGGTCTTAGAACTGTTGTTCCTGAGGCCAGCCCACCCATGGTTAGATTACCTGAGTCACTAAGTACTCCTTCCCCCTGCTCTATTTTCCTTGAGCTCATTTGAATTGGGTTTTTGGCACTGATATGTGAAAGAGCCAAAGCCAGGAGAGACAGGGCTGTGGTTACTGTGGTTAGAAGCCCAGTCTTCACCACAGTCCACATCTGCCTCTCATACCCAATGACAGTGGCAGACCAAGATCACGGGTTGTTTCCAAAAGGACAGGTGGAAGACACAGTAGCTTGTTTTTGTAAATAAAATTTTATGGGAACACAATCTTGTCCATTCATTTACATTTTGTGCTACGACGATAGAGCTGAGCGGTTGTGACAGGGACCATATGGCAAAAGCTTAAACGATTTACAATTTGGCCCTTTATGGAAAGTTTGCTGACTCCTGATTTAGAAGATAGTGATGGAGGGAGTGGTAGTGGAGACTGCTGATGCCTCACCCAGATTCTTTTTTCCTGCCCTTACACTCATATTCCAGCTGCCGCAACTGTTAGCTGATAACTTACAGATGCCTTCTTCCCTAGATTGCCTGGCAATCTCCGTGCCCCTTTGCCTACAGCAGACCTTGGCCAGTAACATACAAGGGTGTGATTGGTGTGCCAGAGCTGCCCTGTGGGATCAGGCTAAAGCTAGTCTCCTGCTGAGATCACATTCCTGCCTAGAGCCCTTCTTCAATACATCACTTCAACAGAAATTCCTGTGTCAACCCCTGCTTCTAGGAACCCCATCAGAGGCAGGGGGTGAAGAATCTTTTGCAGGTGAAGAATCTTTGGCAGGTATAGCCTAGTCCTGGAAGCACATGGAGAGCTTGGAAGCTCTCCATGAGCTAGCCTCATGGAGACTGGTGATGAGCTTTGTAATGTTCCTGGATAGGAGAGCTAGACCAGGGAAATGACCCCACACATCTGTTCTAATACACTCTTTGTTTTGCACTTGTAATCCCCCATGTGTCAAAGCCCCTTCTTGACCCAAGGCACTTCAAGATTAAATATAAAAAGAAAAAGAATTACCCTTCCAGTATTGGAACCAGAACAAGTATAGCGAGAAGAAGGTGTGGGGTTAGGGCTGCAGCAGTGGCTTCTAGGAAAAGCCCTGATATTTTGACTGAAATCATTGCTCAGCTAGGAAGTTGGACCTCTCAAGTTCTCTCTTTCCTCCTTACCTTACCATCCTTACACAAAGCTTCAGGACTTTGAACTTCTTAATGATCTGATATTCAGATCCTGTGAATGGTGGATTCTGCCAATTCTGGAAGAGCTCATTGCTGAGCAGAGAAATGTATGAGGAAAGCTAAATTTATCAAGTGTTTATTCATAGCTCGGTGTTATTCACTTTTGTATTCACTGAGGCTGGCCCAGAGTAGCTGCTTAATGCCTGCTTGCCAATGAGTCAGCCTGTGTCCTAGTGCTGGGCAGGGAAATGCAAGACTGCTTGAGCCTCTCGTGTTTATAGCCTCTGGAAAGAGGGAAGAGATCAGACCAGCTCATTTCCTCATAGACACAGGTGTTCCTCAGCTCTGAACTTGGCCGTTGGCTTGTGTGTGAATTCCATGTTCAGGAGCGGCCAGGGCCTCAGGCTGGGGCAAGGGTGTGGCTGGGCAGGGTTCAGGAATGCATTGTTCCAGAAAATTAGTCCAAACAGTTTTTCTGCCTCCCTTTCCCTGGCTGGCTTCAGTTTAAGTAATAGAAAACCAGCCCATTAAGGTTTGCTTTAGCTGCTACTGCAGTGGTCAGAGGACTCTTGCTCTCTTTGGGAGGGCTATTGCCAAGGGCTTACTAGATGCAAAGCACAGGCTCAAACCCAATTGTCACCAAATAGTTAGAGGAGAAATGTCCTGCTTGGGTCCTGCCCCTAAATGAACCCAGGTTATTACTGCCTATGGTAAAAAATGAAAACAGACCTCAGTGTTTTGTGCTTAGACTTTTGCCTCGGTTCCCTCCACCCCACCCTCACCCCTTCTCTGCTAACCTTTTCTGCTTTTCTAAGTGTTGCTCCCATGAACCTTAACGGACGTTAGATAGCCAAGAGACAACCATCCCAGCTTACAAAGAGCTCTCCAAAGAATCCTGTCAGCTGCCAAAATGAAATTGCACCAGTGACCTGAGACAGAGGCACGGAAATCACTCCATCCCGACCTTTCCAACAGCGAGCTTTGCAGCAATTACAGATAAAGAAAACTGGAACCTGGGACAAGACCAAAGTCACGTACCTCTCTCTCCTTGTCCTATGGCAACTCCAATACTGCTTCAGTGAAGAGTGTTACCTAATTTTGAGGTGCTCCCTGAAGCCCATCGTCTGAATAAAGCCTTCAACCTCTATTTGGATCATTTAACTATTTTTTGTTTCTTGGCGGTTGGATGCCATGAGTTATATAGAGCCGAGATGAGCCCTGAATCCTGCTGAGGTTTCAGAGATGGAGAGAAGGTGCTGAGGAACCCTTGCTTCCTCCCTTCTTGGTGACCTCTTTTGGGTCCTCCTCCAATCTTGTGCTCCAGTTTTTCCTTGTTGCATGGAAATTTCAGGCTTGGATTTCTTTGAAAGGTTGACCTATTGTCTGATAAGTCGCTGCATCTATTTATCTTCGTCTTTTGGGATTCTCTGGGCAAGTAGAGAATTAGGTGATAGTCCTAAGGTAGGACAAGGCCCTTCTCCCTTCTTCCATCTAGGATCTCTTTTATTATGGAAAACACAAACCCTACCTTTCTCCCCCCCCCCCCCCCCCGCACCCATCCACCCCCAGGGGTCATATGTTCTGCCACTATGATTCTAACTGTTAAGTTCCTCCTTAAGTGATGGGACTTCAAGAAAGAATATATTGAACTCCAAGGGGAGCTCCAAAAGCGGGGGTGGGTTCTTGAGACAAGTCAAAACTTGTATATTTGCATGGTACCTTGGAACCAAAGAAAAGTAGCTAACTTAAAATGGGTGGTTTTCTTTAATATGTAAGAAGAAGCCACTGAAAAAAGGAGCAATTCAGACAGACTTCCATCTATGAAGGTCTCTTTTAAACAACTTCAGCTTTCTTCCTACACAAAGATTGACTCCGCTCTTGTCTAGTTGTTTCTGCCTCTTATAACCCCAATTCTCTCTGGCCTCCCTCCTTTCCTGATCCCTGCCCTCCCTTTCTCCTCTTGTCCCTCCTCAAGTCCTTCTCACCTTTAGACCCAGACCTTCACCTGCTCCCTTCCAAGAAGGCCTGACCCAAATCCAGCACCCCCAACCACAACCTAGTTTTGGGCTGACTTCCACACCATTGTCAAAGATTTCCCAAATCCTTGAAAGAATAGAGAGAAATTATCTGAGCAATTCAGGATAATTTGGGGGGCTTTATCCTACTGAGCGCCCTGATCTATATCAGTCAGCACACCTTTTAGTGGGACCAAAGGGTGACAGAACCTGGGTTGACAAGGCCAAACGGCCACCATAAATGAGGATATAGCTAACTCTCATAGAAATAACACACCTCCTCCAGATATGCTAAAGCCCTAGAGTTAGGAGAGTCTTTTAACGGTGATTCCTGAAGGTTTTTTTCCCCCCTCTCATTGACTGGGGAATGATCTAGTCCTGTCAACAAGGGTGTGATGAGTCTGTCTCTAACTTTAGGGACTGATTAAGGGACCACCCCTCATCTGGGATCACCACCTTTTTATTAATAATCCTAAACCTGAAATATCAGATGCTGTTCCAAAGCATAAAATAGGCTGACAGACCACACCTTTCCGTGAGTTACAACACTTAGCCCAGTGTTTTGCAGATAATATGATAAAAAAAGAGAAAAGCTCATACCATGAATTTATGACAGTACAGTTTAAAAAGCTTGAGGGAAATAAAGGGCCTTCCACAAACACAGCAGTTTCCTGTCTCCTTGGGACCATTAACTTGTCAACATGCTTTTTCCTTCAGTCTTTCCATCTTCCCCTGGCCCCCTATTAGGAGTGGGACCTTTTGCCTCAATGAGAAGCCAGGATTAAGGGCTCACTGGAAAGACTTTCTCTTGACCTCCCCGACTGGGATGACCCAGTATACCCTCACATGGTGGCTTCCCTTGATTACCCTACACTCTTATTTCCCCACCTCTCTTCTTAGAATTACCTCATTTTTCTGATTTACTTTTCTTAGTCTCTGATGTCCTCTGGATTTCATCATCTACAAATGTGGGTGAAAGAAAGACTCTAGTGCTTTATGAGATCCCATAATGCCTCTTCCTAAATTGTCCCAGTATCTCTTAAGCCCAAAGCACCAGAGGGACTATAACCCACTGTTGCGGATTTACTCATTTCTTGTACCTGATCCTGTAGCACTCCTGTCCTCTGCTTTATACGAGGCTTGAGGGCTATAAATATTATAGTGCAACCACATTTCCCTGCCTTTATACTCCTCCAAATCTAATACACTACGTAGTAATAGATCTCAGCTCAATCTTCTCCCTTAACTGGAGACTTAAAACTTAAGAGTTTCCTGAAACTCTTCTGAAACAGATGATGACACAAAGGAGACAAATTTCCCAAGAAACTTGGTATAAGATGATCTGGGATAGTGGACAGCTTCTGCCCAAGATGACAGAACAATCCTGCCCCAATTTTATCATCTCCCTTTTCATGCTAGCCTTGTTTCTCAGTCTTTATTTCTAACTTCTGAATATGTAGAATAATCTCCAACTGTTATCCTTGCTCTGTTATTTCTCCTTCCCTCTATCTTTCCTTTTCCTCCCCCCCTCCCCTTTTCCTTCCTCCCTCAATATTCCCAGTCTTTGGCATTTTCTGGGTCAGCCTTATACTTTTGAAGCTAATGTCACCTATGATTGTTGACTCTGCTCATCTTTTCCATCAATTCCATTGCCATTTTAGAAGTACCTGTTTCCTACACAGAGGGAAATCTGTCTGTCATTACTGTTGGCATGTGGGACAAGGTCCCGCCCAAACTGGGTCTCCAACAAATCTCCACGGTTAGCACACCCTACCTAGAATACTCCCTGAAGAGGAGGAGCCTGTTTCTCTTGAAAGGAAACATTTGTTCCTAATCCTCAATTCATGGGTCCTGAGCTATTATAACAAAACCTGCCAGGCCCAATTTAAGGGCATGAATGTCATTGGGCCAGCTTTACCCAGGAAAGAGCCCCAAGGGATTCATACTTTGTGTGTGTGTGTGTGTGTGTGTGTGTCTGTCCACTGCTTATTTGTTTTTGCCAATTAGCAAATGGACAGAACCATGTTCTCTCATTTATCTGAGATTATCACCTCTTTGGGTCAGCAGTCAAATTCTTGCTCCCAAACCAGAAGAATAATCCGTGATCGAGGACAAGCACCCCTCTTTGCAAAGCATCCATTTTCAGCAAAATGGGCAAAAAGGAAATGTGTGAAGAAGCTAAAACACTCAGAAACAATCTAGATGTGTTCACTGCCACCTGGGGCAGGCCTTATGCTGATGTTATTACTGAAGGAGCAACCCTGTGGGCTTCTGAAGATTTTGATGCAATGCCAGAGTTTTTCATGCTGTCATTTGTGAGCTAACCCATGCCACCAACAATGTCACCAAAGTAGTAAAACACTTGCTCAAGAAATGCTGGAATTCCAGAGGCTGTTGTCCATCATTGACTGGCATTTGACATCATCTTGGCATCTAAGGGATGTACTTGTACAGCTGTCAATGATGATTTTTGTACACACACACACACACACACACACACACACACACACCTCCCAAACTTTCTGATGTCTTCTCATTGAATAAACACCTCTGTGAAGCCAGTCAAAACATTTGCCGAGTGAATGAGGTAGTCCTGTCCTCTAGGACCTATGGATCATTGTCTGGTGACTGCGGAAGGGACCTATTCCCCTGCGTAATTGCAACAGAGATACAGTCCTTGGGATACATTTCTCTCCTAGGGCTAGTGATCATTTTCTTTTTCTTCTGAAAAGAGTACCCCTCCTCAAGTGCATCCAATCACATCTAATCAAGACCAGCGGCACTGTCCTGTCCAAACAGATGATCCAAACTGTGATTGAAGAGAGAAGACCAAAGAACAGATTGTCCTCCAACCCACTACGAGAGGCTTCTTGACTCAATTCCTGAACCTTATGCATCTCTGTAATTTTGTTTTCTCTCCCAAAAGATTTGCCTGGAGATGAAAGTTATTCATCTTGGCCAAGAGGAGGAGGTATAAAAGAATTAGAGCAGACCCCTGTTTTCCTTGCTTAGACCTTTGCCTCTTTTCCTTTTTCCTCTCTTCTCCATTATTTTTCCTTTTCTATCTTCCACTCCCCTGAAACTTGACTTACATTAGGCAGCTTACTGACAACTGTCGAGGCTTAAAGACAACTCTGGAAAGAACTATTCCATCAGCTGCCAAAATGAGATGCACCAGCGATTCCGAGATAGAGGCATGAAAACCAACCTATCTCAGCCATTCCAACCACAAGTTTTGCATCTGCTACAGATAAAGAAAATTATAACCAGGGACAATAGCGAAGTCCTGTACCCCTCTCTTCTCCCATCCTGCTTCAGCTCAGGGAGTTACCTAAAGTTGAGGTGCTCTTTGATGTGCATAGTCTGAATAAAACCTGTAACCTCTATTGGGTCACCTTAACTATTTTTTCCCTTGATTTTAAAATCTTTTCCCAAGACACATACGATCATTAAAGCGTGTAAAGACATTTGAGCTGCCTGTGCTGGGCGCAGTCACTGCATCTAATCCCTTCCTTATTTACATGTTTTGATATACATAGGTGTTTAAAATTTTTTTTGAACTTGGAGAAGAAAGAGAGAGAGAGAAAGAGAGAGGGAGAAGCATGGAGGTGAATAGTGGAGGGGTGGTATAGTATTTGTTCCTGGTTTGATCTAGAACTGATTACCTTCCATGTGCTCCTTCAGATTCACTCTCCACCCTCTCTATCCTGCTCTGTTCTTTAGGAGACTGATATCTACGGGATGTATCAACAGGCTCCCCACCCTTGGCTTCGTGTTGGGTTCAGTCAATGGGAGGCACCAGAAGGATGTCGGAGGGTGGACATAGTGAAGTCAAGGTACATATTCTCTGGGTCCTTTCCTGCCATGGGTTGACTGAATCCTTGACCCAAAGCTCTACGCAAGGCTTCTGTTAGTCATACTTTCCCTTGTTCCTGTAACTTCTTTTTCTTACCTCTTCAGGCCTGAGGGATAACAGCTCCCTTCTGTTGTTAACCTCAGAGAATTGCACCATGCCCTGACCATTTCTGAAAACTCTGCCTCTACCTTTGGAAACAGCCCTTTATGAAATTGTCCTCAATTGACTATTTTTACTGCCATTTGTTTCCTGATAGAATTCTAACTGATACAGGCCCCTGGACCTGGATTTGAGCCTCTGTGGTTAGAAGAGAGAGATACTGGCAAAACTATAAATATTTTTTTAGATTGAATAATATTCTGGAAACAAGCAGAGATTCTTTGAGACTCAGGTGGTAAATTGTTTCCCATTATTTGCTAGATCAATTCTTTTTTTTTTTCTAAGATTTTATTTATTTGACAGAGGAGCACAAGCAGAGGGAGAGAGAGGGAGAAGCAGGCTCCCTGCTGAGCAAGGAGCCCGATGTGGGACTCGATCCCAGGACCCTAGGATCATGACCTGAGCAGAAGGCAGACGCTGAACCGACTGGGCCACCCAGGCATCCCTAGATGATCAATTCTATTTGGACAGAGATGATGTCAATCTTGTTCACTGCTAAGTCCTCTGTTATAGCAACTACCATTATTGAGTGCTTACTTTATGCCACATACATACTGTTCTTAGAAAATTACACATATTCATTCATTTAATCCTCACCAAGGTTCTGTAAAGTGACCACTGTTTTTTTTGCCTCCACTTTTTACAGTTGAGAAAACAGACACACATCAGCTAAGTCATTCTCCTGAGGTCAGATGGCTAGTAAAATAATGGAGCCAGGATTCAAATCCAGGCTATCTGGCTCCAGAGTCCATGTTCTTTTTTTTTTTTTTTTTTTTTTAAGATTTTATTTATTTGACAGAGAGAGATACACAGCAAGAGAGAGAACACAAGCAGGGGGAGTGGGAGAGGGAGAAGCAGGCCTCCCGCAGACCAGGGAGCCCGATGCAGGGCTCGATCCCAGGACTCTGGGATCATGACCTGAGCCGAAGGCAGACGCTTAACGACTGAGCCACCCAGGCGCCACCTCCAGAGTCCATGTTCTTAAACACCCCACTGTTCTGCCTTCCTAATGCTTAGCACAGCACTTAACACATAGTAGGTACTCCATAAATATTTGAATGAGGAAATAAATAAAAGGATAAGTAAATGAAGAGTTGGAAAAGAGGCCATTCACTCTCATTCACTCTGCCACTGCCTGGAAATCAATCATGCTTGGGAGCACTGAGGGCGGGCAGTTTTGCAATCATCAGAACTGCATCCTTGGCATGAATATAGGCATTCTCTTGGTGGGTAGTAACAGCAGAGAGGCTTCCCCACAAAGCTAGTGGACAGTGGCCATGAACAAGAGGGAGCTGCAGTGGAGAAAAAGAACGGAATGGTTGCTGTGTGGAGACTGCAGCTGCCAGACTATGTTGTGGATTCATGGGAACTGCCCTTTTGGGGATCTCAGAAATAATGGGGGGAAGGATGCAGGAAAATATTTAATAATTAAAATTAAATTAACATTGAAATACTTTAAATATTTTGGAATTTAATTTTTTTAAGAATTTAAAATATTTCATAATAAAATAAGTAATTTCCAGAAATAGTCCAGTGCAGTACCCATAATATTATTTGTTTCCTAAATAAGATGCCACCTTATGTAGTAATCACAGCCTTATTATGGGTCGAGGACACCCAAGTAACAGATGGGATGAGATAGGGTCTGATTGAGCTCCTCACTGCAACAGAGAGCACAAATTGGGCGTGCGGAGACCCACGTTCTATCCCCAGTTATGCACCAAAACAGCAGTATGACTCCCAGCAAGTCACTAACCTGCTCTGAATTTTAGATTCTTTATCTGTAAAAGGAGAGGGTTGGACAAGGTGATCACTGAAGTCCTGTGAACTCTAACTCTGACATCCTTTGATAAATGCTTGCTGAGTGAGTAAATGAAGTCCTTATTAAATAAATCAAATTTGGAAGGAGGTTCTTAAATTTGCTGAGCTCTATTATCAACCTATGAAAGTAGGGCCAGAGAAGGGAAAATAAAGGGAGCAGACAGTGTCAAGGAGTCCCAGGGATCATGTACACAGGAGACATAGAGAAAGGTGACCTTCATTCGTGAAGGGTGGAGCAAATCCACTCTGTCTCCTCGGCAACCTCACCCCTGCCCTCCAGGTCCTGGTGAGAGCAGCACCAAGAATAAAATGGAGGTAGCAATTCCTTGTCTAGTGGCTGGGACCCCTGACCTTCTCTTCTGAAAAAGGGACATGCTCAACACTCCTCGTTCCTGGAGTCACCCACAAGACGCAGGAAACCACTGGTACTCTCCAATCTAACATGTGGTTTTCCCTATGTCCCGTTTATGAGCCACCTTGAAAGCCAGTGAGGTACAGTAGCTTGGGAGCAATAGAAGCCCAGTGAGGGAATCTGGACAACTTTGAGAATCAGCCTTTCCAGGAGGCTTTGTTGTTCCCTCCTTCTCTTTGTGTGATCATTTTACGGGTGAAATCACTCCTGAGAATTCTCAAATATCTCCAGGTCCATCTTTGGAGAATGTTCAAGATCTCTCTGCCCTGCTCCTGGCCGACTGGGCAGCTTCACAATCACAGAGTGGGTGAGAAAGGCAGGGAGTGGGCTTGGGAGGTGGGAGGATTACCTGGAATTTCAGTCACCGCTTTGTGCCCAGAAGGGAACTGGATGAGGCACTGGATTCCAAAACTTACCAGGGAAGAGACTGTCATATCAAAGCATTCTTTGTGCTGTATTTTGGGCATAAAGCACATTTGAAGTCCTTGTCTTAAACCCACTTCCTCTACCCAGCGCTCACTCCAGGATGGCAACATTCAGGTCTCCACTCTTCTCCTGCCCAAATCCTCTGCTCCAGCCAGCTTGTTCTTTTCACTATCTTCCAAACATGTCCCTGCTCTTTCCTGCTTATGCACTTTTGTTCATGCTGTTCCTCCTTCCTGAAATACATTCCCTTCCTTTACCTGCCCCCTCGCATCCTCTAAGGCCAGTACTGAGTCCCATGTGTTTCTTATGGACTATGCAGTCCTTGTCAACTCATAAGAACATCCTCACTAAATTCCTCTAGTGCTTACTTTCTGAACATCTCCCTTGGGAACTTAACCCTTTATCTGTATTACTCCATTGAAATTCTTCACATCAGGCTTACCGGTCACGTACCTGTGGCCAAAGCCAGTAGCCTCACCCGTTTTTCGTCTATTCTCTTTCCGGCTTTATCGAGATATAATTGGCATGGAACACTGTAAGTTTAAGATGTACACCATGACGACTTGATACACATGTATGCTGTAAAATGATTACCACAATAAGGTTATTTGAGACCTCCATCACCTCACATAATTACCTTGTTTTGTGGTGAGAACGGTTAAGATCTACCCTCTTCACAACTTTCAAGTCTGTGATACAATATTGTTAGTTATAGTCACCAGGTGATCCAATGATCACCAGAAATTATTCATCTTGTGGCCAGGAGTTTGTACCTTTCTTTTTTTAAAGATTTTATTTATTTATTTGACAGAGAGAGAGAGAGCAAGAGCAGGAACACAAGCAGGGGGAGTGGGAGAGGGAGAAGCAGGCTTCCCGCCGAGCAGGGAGCCCGATGCGGGGCTCGATCCCAGGACCCTGGGACCATGACCTGAGCCGAAGGCAGACGCTTAACGACTGAGCCCCCCAGGCGCCCGAGTTTGTACCTCTCAACCATCTCCCTATTTTCCCCACCCCTGCCACCAGTCCCTGGCAAGCACCATTCTACTCTCTATTTCTACAAGTTCAGCTTTTTTAGATTCTGCATATAAGTAAAAACATACAGTATTTGTCTTTCTCTGTCTGACTTATTTCACTTAACATAAAGCCCTTAAGGTCCATGCATGTTTTTGTAAAAGGCAAGATTTCCTTCTTTTTATGGCTGAATAATTTTCCATTGTGTATATACCACATCTTTATCCATTCATCCGTTGATAGACACTTAGGTTGTTTCCATGTATTGGCAAGTGTGAGTAATACTGCAATGAACATGGGGATTCAGCTATCTGTTTGAGACAGAGATTTCATTTCCTTCAGATATATACCCAGAATTTATTCATCTTGTAACTGGAAGTTTGTACCTATTGACCAACAGCTCTCCTTTCCCCCTACTCTTGGCCCCTGGTAACCACCATTCTACTATTTGTTTCTCTAAGTTCAGTTTTTTTAGATTCCACATATAAGTGAGATCATACAGTGTTTGTCTTTCTCTGTCTGACTTATTTCACTTAACATAAAGCTCTCCAGTTTCATCCATGTTGGTGCAAATGGCAGGATTTCCTTCCTTTTAATGGCTGAATGATATTCCATTATATATATGGAATATGTGTACATAAAAATCACATTTTCTTTATCCATTCATCCTTGAGTGGACACTTAGGTTGTTTCTATATCATGGTTAATGTGAATAATCCTGCAATAAACATGGGAGTGCAGACATCTCTTTGAGATAGTGTTTTCATTTCCTTTGGATATATATCCAGAATCGCTACCGTAGTCTATTTTTAATTTTTTGAGGAACCCCTATAGTGGAGGTTTTCCATACTAGCTGTACCAATTTACATCCCTGCCAACAGTGCACAAGGGTTCCCTTTTCTCCACATCCTTGCTAGCATTTGTTATTTCTTGTCTTTTTGAGACTAGCTCTTCCAACAGGTGTGAGGTGGTATCTCATTATAGTTTTGATTTGCATTTCCTTGATGGTTATTGATGTTAGGGCTCTGGGAGCAGGCCTAATGCCGGGGATGGCCAGGAGCCTGGGTTTGTGGGAGACAGTCTGGAGTCTAGGTCTGTCTTTGTGGACTGGCTTGGTGGTGGGGAGGGCAGGGGGGCCTGAGGCCAGAGGAGCTGCCTGGTACCGGGGTGGGCCAAAGGCCTGGGTTCATAGGATCCCCCCTGGAACCCGGGTTTGTAGGAGCTGGCCAGGATCCTGGGGCCCCAGGAGCCATGTGGGGCCACAGGAACCATGTGGGGCCACAGAGTTTGCCTGGTGTTGGTGTGGGCCTGTTGCTTTGGTCCATGAAGAAGTTGGGTGCTCACTTCACCTTTTCCCCCACAGGGAGGGTGTATGTCTTCATGCTGGGCTGCCTGTACTTGAGGGAAAGATGATGAGAGTAATGTGAAATTGTCTTTCCTACTGTCTTCAATGTGTTTTCTTATATCTGGGCTCTACCCAGTTGCTGTAATCCCTGACGGAGACTCCTTAGCCCTTGTGAAGGTATTCCCAAGTGAGCATAGTTGTTGAAATTGATGCTTCTGGGGGGGGGGGGGCGGGGGAGACAAGTGCTAGAAATTCCTATACCACTATCTTCTGAATCTCACTCTTCAGAATTCCCTCACATTTTATCTTACTCCTCTTCCCAAAGTTAGTCCTTTTTCAAAACACTTTTTTTTAAAGAGAAATTTTTTTTAATAGATTTATTTTTTTATTTTAGAAAGAGAGAGACAGCACGAATGCACGTGCAAGAGCGGGGGTTGGGGCAAAGGGAGAGGGAGGGAGAGAGTCCTCAAACAGACTCCCCGATGAGCACAGAGCCTGATGAGAGGCTCAGTCCCAGAACCCCGAGATCATGACCTGAGCTGATATCAAGAGTCAGACGCTTAACCGACTGAGCTACCCAGGCACCCTGAGAAACTTCTTTTTTACTTGACTTTCAGGATACTTCTCGGCTTTCCTCCTACCTCACTGGCTGCTTCACTTTTGCTTTCTTTCTGGATCTTCTTTCTTTTCTTGTAAAGATGGGGTAATCTGGGGGTTCTCAGATCTCTTCTGTTCTCTATCCACACTTATACTATGGTTCTCAAACTATGTGTCTTGGGTATGCTGCTCAAATTTACAGGGACACTATGGGATATTTAAAATTTTGGAAGGAAACATGATGTTTCTTGACATGAGCCGGGCTCTATACAAACAACCAGTTTGAGGTAATTCATAGCTCCAACCTTTTGTGAAAGTTGGGTTTTGGGGGGTGGTAAAAAAATCAGTGTGAAGAAGGAAATGAGGGCAGCAGTATTTGATCTGAGTCCAAGGTTTGAGAAGTTGTACAGTGCCCAACATGGGCATGCTTCCGGTTACCAAGTATTTATGGTTACTTAAGAATGAAAGGAAAATATAATTTTGTCTTTTAGTTATGTGTATTACTTTTTCAAATGGCTGCTAAGTTGTTAGGACAAAAATACTTACTCAGATGGCTAAACTACTTGGTAAACAGAATTGCTGGGTGTTTTCTTTTGGTGTGGAAGTTCTGCGAAAAAAATTACTGAGACCCCAGTGAACCAAGAAAGTTTCTGTGAACCAAGAAAGTTTGGAAACCTCTGTTCTAAGTAATTATATATGATTCCATGACTTTAAATTCCTCCAATGTGTTGATTACTCCCACATTTTTATCTCCAGCTCTGATTTCTCCCCTTAATGCCAGACTCTACTTGTAATTGCCTACAGTACATCTTTGATTGGGTATTGAATAATCATCTGAAATGTGCCTTGTGCGAAAATCAAGCTTGGATTCCTCCAGGCCAAAGTGGCCTTCCTGCAGGTCTCGCTGTCCTAGCATATGGTGTTGTCATTCACACAGCTGCTCAGGCCAAAAACATAGGAGGTGTTCTTGATTGTTCCTGTTTAGGGACCAGCAAAATTATCTGTAAAGGACCAGAGGGTCCTTTTATTTTAGGCTTTGCAGGCCATAAGGTCTCTGTCACAAGTATTCAACTCTGCTATTGTAGCAGGAAAGCAGCTATAGAAAATAGTAAAGAAGTGGGCATGGCTGTGTTCCATAAAAACTTTATTTACAGAAGCAGATGGTGGGGTGGATTTGGCCTGCGGGCTGGAGTTTGCCAACTCTGCTCTGTTTTGCCCACACCCTTGTGTCCAATGCATCGCAAACTCTGCTGGCCCTTCCTTCAGAATATCTTTTGGATATTAGCCCTTCTCATCACTTTTGTCATCTCTTGCCTGAACCACTGAATATCTTCCAAACATCCACCCTTGCCCCCAGCAGCCAATTCTCCATAGAGCAGTCAGAGTAATCTTTCTAAAATATAAGCCAGAGGACATTACTGTCCTGTTCAAATCTTTGAATGGATTGCCATCATAATAAGAATAAAACTTGAGGTCCTATTGGACCACACATGATTTGCCCCCTTTGTATCTCTCCAACCTCATTTACTCATCTTGTTCACTGTGCTCTAGCCATAACTGGCTTTATTGTGATACACCTTAAGGTCTTGCTATTCCCCCTGCCTGGAATAATCTTTCCTCTAAATAATCTACATGACTTATTCCCTGAATTTATTTAGCTGTCTGCTGAAATGTCACATTCTTAGAGGTCCTCCCTGATTTTCCTATCTAAAACAGCCCTTCTCATATTTCTATCACTTTTTAAATCTCATTGCCCTGATTTAATTTTCTTCCTACTGTCTTACACTGATGGAAATGATATTAGAAATTTATTGGTTTATTGTCTCTCTTCCATACTAGAATGTATGTTCTAGCAGAATGAAGAATAAATTGTATTTTCCTCTGAATTACCACTGCCCAGCATAGTTCCTGGTCTATAGGAGATCCTCAATAAATACTTGTAGAATAAATGAATAAATGGATAAGCTGCTGTATTAGCCAGGGTCCTGGCAGGAAACAATCCAGCTCAGATGGTTTTAAAGACTTTAATGAAAGAACTACTCAAGGAAGAACAGACTGGGTTAAAGCAACCAAGTAGGAGTGGTGAGGCCCTCAGAGACCAGCAGCAGCAGGAGACCATTACCACCCCAAGGGGAAGGAACAGCGTTACTGTAGCCAGTGTGAGCTGGAGGCCTGGAAGAAGGCCCACACAGTAGGAGCTGTAGACACGGGAGGAGGCAGCCACCGCCAAGAAAGTGGCCCAAAGCGGAGGGGAAGGCAGGGAAAACATTTTTTGACCTCTGTATCCTCCTATCTTCCAATTTACTGCCAGCGCCTCACTTGGCTAATCTCAACTGGAAGCCAGAAGCCAAAGGAGCCCAGGCAATGGTGTCTCGTACAGCATGGACTGGGGTAAGTAAGTTGGAGAGGGATGTGGATGGGAGGGGTAGACAGACAATGACCAGGACAACTGTTTGCATTATGGCTTGGCAGGTTTAAGTGCAGATGCTTCACACCTCTGCGGTGTGTATGCCAGCTTCTTAAGCACAGGAACCTTATCTTTTAACAATCTCACATATCCCCTCAAGTTGGAACCTGTATTGGATGTACATGTTTCGTGCTTCTTGACTTGAGTCTTCCTCATTGCTTTAAACTCCAAAGACTACAATGATCTGGCATATTTCATTCTGCCATATTGCTCCCCCAATCCAGGCAGCATGATGGCCTCCCTTTTGAACATAAGATCCTGTTGATTGAATAGCAATCTTTCACCTGGCTGCTTTACACTGACCAGAAGCTGCTTGCCTCTCTTGATTTCTGTAAGTGCCAACGTCCCTGCCCTTCACAGTGGACCTCCGTGCCATCCTGAAAGCTTCCTTTCCAGAGGATTTATGTATGGACAGCTCGTCCATTTTCTGTACATCACGTACTTTCATTGTTCTCTTGCCCACTCGTGTGTTATGAAGTCAGTACCATGGTACTTAGGTGCTTCTGAAAAAGTGAAATGAGGAAGGGATGCTTTTGATCATGGGATAGCTGGGCTGTGATGAGCCTGGCTTTCTTCAAATTCCATTGTACCAAGAAATTCCATAGTTAGGCTGCTCCATCCTTCATGTACAGGGCAGCATGGACTGGGGAAGCTATGTGAAGAAATAAACCTGTCTATGAGAGCAGATAAAATCTGCCTGCAGCCTGCTAAAAACCCAGTCTTTCCTGGAGTCAGGAGAGGTCTGTCTTCAGTCATTGCCTTCCCACATCAGCTGTAGTTATCTATTGTGGTGGAACGACGTACCCCAAAACGTAGAAGGTTCAAACAATAAACACTCTGTGACTATCTCACAGAGTTTCTGAGAGTTTGAAATTTGGGAGTGGCTTAGCTGGGTGGTTCTGGCTCAAGGTAACCTCAGGAGGTTGCAGTCAAGTTTTCAGTGAGGACTGTAGTCATCTTGAAGTGACTAGGGAATTCACTTTGAAGCTTACTCACATGACTGTGGGCAGAAAGAATGAAACAGGCTGTGTGGGCTTCTCTGTAGGACCGCTCATAACATGGCTTTCCTCGGAGGGTGATCTGACAGAGTACATCCAACACAGAAGCAGCAGTCTTTTATAACCTAATCTTGAAAGTGACAAACCACCACTTCTGCTGTGCAGTGTGGGAGGAGACCACACAAATGATCATTGGGGGCCATATTGGAGGCTGCCTACTACACCCAGATCTTGGCAGAATGATACACAATGAGGCTTCTCATGATAGAGTGTTGGCTGGAGTGGGGTCAAAGCCCAGGAGCTCCTATCAGCAGTGACTAGTCAGATGCGAAAGGCTCTAAGGGACTTAAACTGTGTGACTAGAGAAACAGGAATAAGCCCTCTGGACACTAACGTAACTCTGGCTGGGCTTATGCATCATCTAAGGAATCAAGAACTGAGGATCCAGATTGCTTCCCCAACTTCCCTGGCTCCAAAGACAAACCATCTGTGTGAGAATCTCCTGGAGAACTTGTTAAAAACATCGATTCTTTGCCCAAGAAATACTGTACCAGGACCTCTGGTGTGGACTCACAAAATAATTTTGATGTGTACCCAGGTTTGGAAACTACTGTAAGATGACACGGGTTTTGAGGGAAGAACATTTAGCCTGTAACTAAAGTGAGGGTCTGGCTTTGACTCCTGAAAGCATTGAGTGTAGTCTGGGTCTATAACTGCAGCTTCCCTTCCCTTCCCTTCCCTTCCCTTCCCTTCCCTTCCCTTCCCTTCCCTTCCCTTCCCTTCCCTTCTGTTTGAAGGCACAGTGGTTAAAGACATCCAAGAAGCTCTTGTTTACTTATTACTATAAATGATTTAAGAGATGCATCTTTATTTTCCATAGGATTAAAAGGAAAAACAGACAGAACTCCGAATGCAATGGATTAAATAAAATACACAAACACAGTGTGAATTTACAGTTAAATCAAATCCTGACCTTCTTGATATTGAACGGTTGGTCATGGAAAGAAGAAGAGACACAGGGAAGTTTCTGTAGGCTTAAGGGGTAGACGAGAAAATGCTATTAAGCTTTTCCCAGAATATAAATGTTCAATATCATCTTCCCTTCTTTGTCTTTTGTTTCATAGCAGACTGATCTGAACAATCATTTGTATGCCGTGCCATTGGAACTGCAACTCTATGGCCTTTGGAAGAGTAACCTCTTTGCCATGAAGATAGTTAAAAATTGCTTTTGAACATCTCCCTAAGGGATTTCTGATTTCAATACAGGGATCTAGAAAGCTAGAGAGAGTCATTCCCACCTTTACAATAAAAAGGCCAGACAAACTACATGTCCATAACTCTTCTTGAGAGCTGAGTGGCAGGATAGCCAACTAGTCTGAAATCAGAGACAGGCATCCTACAGATAGGATGTAAGTACTTGTTTACCTAGGGCAGAAGTTCCTGGACACTGGTATGAAAAATTCACCTAGAATCAGTGGAGGCTGAGTGTGGACTGGTGGTAGAATATGGAGACCCTGGGGGCTACAGATATAAGGCAAGTTTTTCTCCATGGACCCTACTTGCTGAGAGTTCTGAGAAAGCATCCCTCATGGTAAAGGCCTCAGGGAGAGGAATAGCGACCATTGTGGAAAAGGGGAGGAAACTGTGCCCAGGACTTTCTCCCTTGTATCCTCTATGGAACAAAAGCTTTAATCTATGCAGGGCAACAAACACTGTTGTCCATAGAGTGTTGTTGAAAAATCTGTTGCAGCAGAAGGAAGGGACCAGAAAAAATAAATCTATACCCCTGAGGGAAGGGCAGCAATGGGTACAGGGCCCTGAATTATATATGAGGGAGGGACTGGAGCACTCAGAAGGGACATAGGCCCTGCCTAAAACTGAGGTTTAATCAGAACAACAAATATATGACTCCCATGCTTTCTGACAACCATCTACCAAGTGTCAAGTAACAAGTAATAATGGAATACTGGCAGAAGAGTTGCAAGACTGTGGAGACCATCCCAGTTTAGAAGGAAAATCTAAAGCTGATGTGACATTGAAACCAGTCCCTCTAGCAAACCAGTATCCAGCCTCAACACAAGGCCTCGCTAGAGGAATTTGAAGTCTATGATATATTGAAGGTACACTAAAGCAATAACAAGCTTAAGCAACAACAAAACTCGAACCCCGCTCAATTCCTGACTAGATTAACTCAAACTTCCACACCAAAGGCTTGGCAAAAGAAAAGGCATGCCCATTTCCAGGTATAAAAATGATTTACTTTGGTCTTTACCACACAAGAGGTCTGAGTTTCAACTAAACATTATGAGGCATACAAAAGGAAAGAAAAAAAAAAAACCCCACAAGAGACAAAGAAATCAACAGAATGAGATTCATAGACAACACAGATGTTGGAACTACCTGACATAGTGTTTAAATAGCCATGAATAATATGCTAAAGGCCCCAGGGGAAAAGATGGACAATGTGCAAACTCAGGTGGGAAATTTCTACAGAGATATCAAAACTATAAGAACGAGTCAAATGAAAAACACAGTAACAGAGGTGAAGACTATCTTTGACTGGCTTATTAGCAGACCTGACACAGCCGTGGAAAGAAGCAGTGAATTTGAAGAAAGGTCAATAAAAATCATCAAAACTAAAATGCAAAGAGAGGGGCGCCCGGGTGGCTCAGTTGTTAAGCGTCTGCCTTCGGCTCAGGTCATGATCCTGGGGTCTTGGGATGGAGCCCCACATCGGGCTCCCTGCTTGGTGGGAGCCTGCTTCTCCCTCTCCCACTCCCCCTGCTTGTGTTCCCTCTCTCGCTGTGTCCCTCTCTGTCAAATAAATAAATAAAATCTTAAAAAAAAATAAGACACAAAGAAAAACGTAAGTGAAAATAAAGCACACAGAACAGAGAATCCAAGAACCATGGAAGAACACCAGGTAGTCTAACAGACACAGAATTGGAATCCCAGAAGGAAAAGCGAAAGAGAATAGGACCGAAGAAATATTTGAAGAAAAAATTGCTGGGCATTTTCAAGAGGTAACGACAAACACTACACAGCAGAGAGAAGAAGCCAAGAACAACAAGAAAGATAAACACCAAGAAACAAAATCCAAACCCTCTCAAAACACCCACCTAAGCATAAAATCATCAGACAGCTGAAAACAAAACACAGAGAAAATCTTGAGGCATCTGGAGGGAAAAAAAAAAGACACATTGCGCACAGAGGAAGAAGGATAAGGATTGCTGTAGACTTCTTGTTAGAAACTACGCAAAGCAAGGAAAAAAAAAAAAGAAGAAGAAAAAAGAAACCACACAAAGCAGAAGACATTGAGTGAGAACTTTAAAGTGTTGAAAGAAAAGCAAATCTTTCAACCCAGAATTTCTAAAGCTCACAAAAATACTTTTCAAAAATGAAAGAGAAGTAAACATTTTCTCAGACAACCAAAAAATGAGAACTATTCTACCAGAAAAGTTAAAAGAAGTTCTTCAGGCAGAAGGAATATGATTACCAGGTAAAAACTTTAGATAGACCCAAAGAGATGAAGAGCACTTGAAATGGAATAAATTAAGGTAAAATAAAATGTGTTTTTTTTTCTTATTTAAAATTGCTGTAATAAAACTAACTGGTTAAAGCAAAATGGTGTTTATGGCATATGTAAAAGTAAAATGTATGATGATATAGAACAAAGAATGGGAGAGAGGAATGGGAGTATACTATTTAAGGTCTGGATGCTACACATGAAGTGGTATGTTATTTGAAGGTGATTCTGATTAACTGGTGTTGTATATTGTAAGCCCCAGAGTAAGACAAAGTTTTTTAGAAAGTGTAAATAATAAATTAATAGTGGAGACAAAATGGAAGAACAAACAGCTCAGTTAAAAATATATAATTAGGGGCGCCTGGGTGGCTCAGTAGGTTAAGTGGCTGCCTTTGGCTCAGGTCATGATCCCATGGTTCTGGGATCGAGCCCTGCATCGGGCTCCTTGCTCAGCAGGGAGCCTGCTTCTCTCCTGCCTGCCTTTTTCCTGCTTGTGCTTGCTCTCTCTCTCTCTCTCTCTCCCTGTGTCGAATAAATAAATAAAATCTTTAAAATATATATATATAATTAATACAAGAGAAGGCAGAAAAATAAGAAAAAAGAAGCAAAGAACAAATGGAACAAATAGAAAACAGCTAGCAAGATGGTAGATTTTAATCCAACCACGTCAATAACCACATTAAATGTGAATGGTCTAAATGTACCAAATGAAAGAGAGATTGGCGTGTTGGGTTTAAAAAAAAGCAAGACCCAACTATATGCTGCCATAATAAATGCAATTAAAGTAGGAAGATACAGATAAGTTAAAATAAAAGGATGGAAAAAGATCTATAATGCAAACACGATAAATAAAGAAGCTGGGCAGCTGTATCATTATCAGACAAAGGAAACTTCAGAGCAAGGAATATCATGTAATAATAAAGGTGTAAATTCTTTAAGAAGTAATTTTATATGTGCATGTATCTAACAACAAAGAGTTTCAAAATACATAAAGCAAAAACTGATAGAACTGAAAAGACAAATAGACAAAAACTATAATTATGGTGGGACACTTTAATACTAGTCAGTAATTGATAGAACAAATACACAGAAAGTCAGTAAGAACTGAACGATACTAGCAAACAACTTGACCTAAATACCATTTATAGAGAATGCAAAGCAGCAAGAACAGAATGCACATTCTTTTCAAGTACACGTAGAATATTCCCAAAGACAGACCCTATCCTGTGTCAAAAATCAAAAAGTACACTTGATATTAAAGAACTCATGTATGTTCTCTGATGATAATGGAATTAAACTAGAAATCAATCATAGAAAGAGTTCTCACCTCCTCTCAGATATCAAAATTAAACAGTATTGCTGCTATGAACATTTGAGTCTAAGTTTTTATGTGGACATAAGTTTTCATTTCTCTTGAGCATATAACCACAAGTGGAATTGCGGGGTCATATGGTAACTATATGGTTAGCCTTTTGAGAAACTGTAAGACTGTTTTCCAAAGACTGTTTTGCCCCCATTGACTTGTCTTGGCACCCTTGTTGAAAATCAATTGACTATAAATGTGGGGATTTATTTCCAGACTCTCAGCTGCACCATTTTACACTCCTATCAGCAGTGAATGAGGATTTCAATTTTTCCACATTCTTATCAACATTTGTTATTATCTGTCTTTTTGATTACGGTCATTCAAGTGGGTGTGAAGTGGTATCTCATCGTGGTTTTGATTTGCATTTCCTGATGACTAATGATGTTGAACATCTTTTCTTGTGCTTGTTACCCATTTGTATATCTTTTCTGAAGAAATTGTTCAGATCCTTTGCCAATCTTTAAATTGTGCTTTTTATTATTGAGTGCTGAGAGTTATTTATATATTCTAGACACAAATCCCTTAATAGATATATGATTTGCAAATATTTTCTCCCATTTTGTCAGTTATATTTTCACTTTCTTGATGGTATCCTTTGTAACATAAAAGGTTTTAGTTTTGATGAAGTTCAATTTACCTGTTTTTCCTTTGGTTGCTTTTGTGTTTAATGTCATATCTAAGAATTCTTTGCTTACTTCAAGGTAATGAAGACTTTCAACTATCTTTTCCTCTATGAATTTTATAGTTTTAGCTCTCACATTCAGGTCTTTAATCCACTTTGAGTGGATTTTGTATATGGTATGAGGTAAGGGTCCAACTTTATTCTTTTGCATGTAGATATCTGGTTGTCCTAGGACCATTTGTTGGAAAGACTATTCTCTTCTTCATTGACTTGTTTTGGCACCCTTGTTGAAAATCAATTAACCACAAATGTGAGGATTTATTTCCAGGTTCTTAATTCTATTTTATTGATCTATATGTTTATCCTTATGCCGGTATCACACTGTCTTAATTACTGTAGTTTTCAGAGTTTTGAAATCAGGAAGTGTGAGCCTTCAAACTATGTTCTTCAAGATTGTTTTAGCTACTATGAATTTCTTAAATTTCCATGTGAATTTTAGGATCAGCTTGTCAATTTATGGAAAAAAGTCAGCTGGAATTTTGTTTGAAATTATATTGAATCTGTAGATAAATTTGGTGAGTATTGACATCTTAACGATATTTGTCTTCTGATCCATGAACATGGAATGGGTTTCCATTTATTTATGTCTTCTTCTTCTTCTTTTTTGCAATGTTCCCATCTTTATTTTTTAAATTTTTTAAAATTTTAATATGTTATGTTAGTCACCATACAGTACATCATTAGTTTTTGATGTAGTGTTCCATGATTCATTGTTTGCATATAACACCCAGTGCTCCATGCAATATGTGCCCTCCTTAATACGCACCACCAGTCTAACCCAACCCCCTAGCCCCCTCCCCTCTGAAACCCTCAGTTTGTTTCCCGGAGTCCATAGTTCTCATGGTTCGTCTCCCCCTCTGATTCCCCCCTTCAGTTTTCCCTTCCTTCTCCTAATGTCCTCCATGCTATTCCTTATGTTCTAGATATAAGTGAAACCATATAATTGTCTTTCTCTGCTTGACTTACTTCACTTAGCATAATCCCCTCCAGTTCCAACCATGTCGATGCAAACGGTGGGTATTCATCCTTTCTGATGGCTGAGTAATATTCCATTGTATATATGAACCACATCTTCTTTATCCATTTGTCTGTTGAAGGACATCTCGGCTCCTTCCACAGTTTGGCTATTGTGGACATTGCTGCTATGAACATTGGGGTGCAGGTGCCCCTTCTTTTCTCTATACCTGTATCTTTGGGGTAAATACCCAGTAGTGCAATTGCTGGGTCATAGGGTAGTTCTATTTTTAACTTTTTGAGGAACTTCCACACTGTTTTCCAAAATGGCTGTACCAACTATTTATGTCTTCTTTAATTTCTTTCAGCAATGTTTTTAGTTTTCAAAGTGTACATTTTGCACTTCTTTTGTCAATTTTATTACTAAGGATTTTATATTTTTTGATGCAATTTTAAATAGAATTGTGTTCTTAATTTCATTTTTGGATTATTTATTTCAAGTGTATAGAAATACAATTTATTTTTGTGTTTTGATCTTTTATCTTGCAACCTTGCTGAACTAGTTTTTTTTTTAAAGATTTTTATTTATTTATTTGACAGAGAAACACAGCCAGAGAGGGAACACAAGCAGGGGGAGTAGGAGAGGGAGAAGCAGGCTTCCTGTGGAGCAGGGAGCCCAATGCGGGGCTCGATCCCAGAATCCTGGGATCATGACCTGAGCCGAAGGCAGATGCTTAACGACTGAGCCACCCAGGCGTCCCTAATTAGGTTTTGTCTTGTTTTGTTTTGTTTTTGCTTTTGTTCTTGAGAGAGTGTTTGAGCACTAGTGTGGGGGATGTGGGGAGAGGGAGGAGTGAGAGAATTCCAAGCAGGCTCCACGCCTAGTGTGGAGCCTGATGCAGGGCTCAATCTCACCACACTGAGATCACAACTTGAGCTGAAATCAAGAGCTAGACACAACTGACTGAGCCACCCAGGCGCTCCTGAACTAATTAGTTTTAATAGGGGTTGTTTTTTAAGTGGATTTCTTAAGATTTTCTATATATATAAGTTCATGTTATCTGAGAAAAGAGATGGCTTTGCTTCTTTCTTTCCAAACTGGATGCCTTTTATTTCATTTTCTTGCCTCCATTATATTGTTAAATATTGTTGAGTAGAAGTAATGATGAACATACATCATTGTCTTGTTTCTGATTTTAGGGTGAAAGCATTCAGGGTTTTGCCATTAAGTATGATATTAGCTGCGGGTTTTAATAGCTGCCTTCTCTCACCATGAGGACGTTTTTCTTTTATTCCCAGCTTAACAAGTGACGTTTTCATCATCAAAGGTTGTTGGATTTTGTCAAATGATTTTTCTACATTTATTGAGGTGATCATGTGATTTTTATCCTTTCTTCTATTATGTTGTATTACATTAATTGACTTTCATGTTAAACCAACTTTACATTTTTGGATGAAATCTCACTTAGTCATGGTGTATAGTCTTTTAAATATGTTGCCAGATTTGGTTTGCTAGCATTTGTTGAGGATTTTTGGGTCCATATGCATAAGAGATATTGGTCTTTTTTTTTCTTGTGATATCTTTATCTGTCTTTAGTAGGGCAATAATGATTTCATGGAATGAGTTTGGAAGTCCCTTCCTCGTCTATATTTTAAACAAGTTTGTGAAGAATTCATATTTGTTCTTTAAATGTTTGGTAGAGTTCACCAGTGTTATAAACTAAATATTTGTGTCCTCTCCAAACTCATATGTTAAAATCCTTACCCCCAAGTTGATAGTATTAGCAGCCAGGGTTTTGGGGAGGTGATTAGGTCATGATACTGGAGGCCTCATGAATGAGATCAGTACCCTTATAAAAGAGATCCTAGAGAGATCTTTTGTCCTTTTCACTAGGTGAGGTTACCGTGAGAAAATGGTTATCTGTGCGGAAATGGGCTATCACCGGACTCCAAATCTGCTAGTACCTTGATTTTGGACTTCCCAGCCTTCGGAATTGAGAAATGAATCTTTGCTGTTTATGAACTACCCAGGTTATGGTATTTTGTTAGAATAGCCTGAATGGACCAAGATAACCATATAAGCTTGCAATCCCATTCCTAGGTATTTGTCCTAGAGAAATGAAAACTTGTGTTTGCATCAAAACCTCTGCACCAGGGGCGCCTGGGTGGCTCAGTCGTTAAACATCTGCCTTCGGTTCAGGTCATGATCCCGGGGTCCTGGGATTGAGCCCTGCATCGGGCTCCCTGCTCCGTGGGAAGCCTTCTTCTCCCTCTCCCACTCCCCCTGCTTGTGTTCCCTCTCTGGCTGTCTCTCTCTCTGTCAAATAAAGAAGTAAAATCTTAAAAAAAAAAAAACACCTCTGCACCAATGACTATGGCAACTTTATTTATAATTGCCTCAAACTGAAAACAACCCAGATGTCCTTCAGCTGACAGATACATAAACAAACCTTTGTATTTCAATACTGTGTAATGTTCCCAGTAATAAAAAGGAACAAACTATTGACTCACACAACAATGCAGATGCATTTTAAATGCATTTGCTAAGTGAAAGAAGCAGACCAAAGATTACATATTGTATGATTCTATTTATATAACAATATGATAAAGGAAAAACTAGAGAAGGGAAACAGATTAGTGTTTTCTAGGGCTTGGGGAGTGAGGAAGGATGGACTACAAAGGGGTGACATGAGGGCGTTTTTGTTGTGAAGGAACTGTTCTGTATCATATATATAGTGTCAGATGACTCTATGTACTTTTCATATTCCATACATAGTGAATTTTATTGTAAGTAATTAAAAAAATCCACTAGGATGTGAGGGAACCCAAAATGGAATATCCACAGAAACAGCTGAACCTAACTGTATTGCAAATGAATAACATAACCATACTGAAGGGCATGGGGAAGAAAAGAACCAACCTAAGTAACTTAGGAGAACAGTGTTTTTACTGGACATTGTACACCCAGGGACAAACAGAATTATACACATGTGCTACACTCTAGTTAACAAATCTGACTCTGATGGAAAATGGGTTAGCAATTTTGAAATTATGTGAATTTTAGAGCTGAACAAATAAGTACATATTTTGTAAATAATGAGAGTGAGGTTTCACTGTTGGAGAAATACAGTGATACGAATGAGGAAAGGGGCAGGGCTAGAATGAATTCTGTCATGCTGGATTAGGGTCATAGCTATCAGTGGGAACCCATAGTTTTTTAAATATATATACAGAAAGAGACACAGAAATAAAGAACTGTATGTATGCATGGGTTGATATACATACATACATTTCTTAGCTTTGTCCAGTAAGAGGGCCTAGAAGTAGGGACACACCTTAGCACCCAGATCTTGGTTTCTAAGACATCATTTTCCAACAAGAGGGGCCAAGTCTTCTTGAAGAAGTTGTTGATTCCAGGGCTGGGAAAAGGAAAGCACAAGATGAGCTTGGAGCAACCTGTGTGCCCGAAAATAAGGAAATTCTGGAAAAAGTATGGGACTTGTCAAAAGGGCATAGGGACCAACCTGAAAAAGCTCCCGATGGCCAAAGCTGGAGGAGAAATTTGGGCAATAAAATGAATAAGAGTAGTGTTAAATCATAAACCACAGGATAAAATAAATATATCCAGAAGGCCAAACTGTTGTAAATAAAAGATTGAATAAATAAATGAACAGGCAAAGAAGAGATAGCTTTTCCTTACAGAAGAATTGCAATTAATATACATAGGAGGAATGAGGGAAACGAAAAATCAGTATTAGAACACCACAGTAATAATTGTCGCAGGCAAGATATCCACTAACAAATGCCAAAATTAGCCAACAACAGTTTGAGGAGTAACAGGATATTTCCGTCTCTTAAAAGGATCTCTTTGAAGAGATTTATAAACGACAAAGAGAAAAACAATAATCGTACAGTAGAGAAACTCAACAGATACTGAGGGACTCAAGTGATTCAAGAGATCAAGGTCAACGTCACCAGTCATAAGACTCGCAGCTATGATGTATCCTCTGGTGTGATGCATCACTCCCATGGCATTCTTGCCAAAAATGTATATTCTAAATATAATTGTGAGAAAGCATCAAAGAAACCCAAGTTGTGGGACATTCTACAAAATAACTGACTAGTACTTTTCAAAAGTATCAAGGGAAGACAAGGAAAGAGTGAAGAAATGTCATCGACTGGAGGAGACTAAATGAAATTTGGGACACTCATTTGTATCTCAGAACTGAAAATGTTCATTAGTGGAAGGACTGGCAAAATAAAAATTAAGTGTGTAATTTAGTTAACATTATTTTTTTAAAGATTTTATTTGTTGGGGCGCCTGGGTGGCTCAGATGGTTAATCGTCTGCCTTCAGCTCAGGTCATGATCCTGGGATCCTGGGATCGAGCCCCATGTTAGGTTCCCAGCTCAGTGAGGAGTCTGCTTCTCCTTCTCCCTCTGTCTCTCCCTCTGCTTGTGCTCTCTCTGCTTCTCTCTCTCTCAAAAGACTCTCTGCTTCTCTCTCTCTCAAAAGACAAGCAGACTCCACGCTGAGTGCAGAGATGAAGCTGGGCTCAAACCCACGACCGTGAGATCATAACCTGAGCAGAAATCAAGAGTCAGACGCTTAACGGACTGAGCCACCCAGGCGCCACCCTGCCCCCTTTTTAAAGATTTTATTTATTTATTTATTTATTTATTTATTTATTTATTTATTTGAAAGGGGTGGTGGAGCAGAGGGTGAAGGGCTAATATTTTATTGTGCCAACATCAGTACCTTGGTTCCAGTGATTGTGCTATTGTTACCTAAGACGTTAACATTAGTGGAAGCTGGGTGAAGAGCATATGGGGATTTTTGTTACTGTTTTTGCCAAGTTTCTCTTTAATCTAAAATTATTTCTCTATATCTAAATTTAAAATAAAAAGCTAAAAAATCTTTCTCTGAAAGGGTCCAGAGGCAGCAGAGATACAAGAAAGAAACAAAAATAACCACAAAACAAAAATGTTTGGGGGGTTGGGGAACAAGGTGTGCTAGAGAGAAGGGCTTCTGGAATTCCTGAATGGCTGCCTTCCATACCTGAGGTTACTTTCAGTCGAAGGACTTGGCTATTGGAACAGTGAGGATAAATCAACATTGCACCATGTAAATGTCCTTGAACAGGTTGGTACAGTTTGGGGCAGGGAGTTCATCCTGCCCCCGGCCAGAGCTGATCAGCAAAAATTATTGGTGGAATATATTTTAATAAGCTCTTCTAGCAGGCTAAAAGTGGAAGCTTTTTGTGTCAATTGCATCAATTTAATTAGTACTCCTTCCAGGGAATCTGGGAGTCTGTGGAAAACCAACGTCAAAAAGCAGCAACAAGCATCCATCTGCAGTTTAGCCAAATGGAGGAGAGTTCAGTGAACTTGACGCTGAATGGGTGATGATGAAGGGAAGCACAAAGAAAAAGGAAGTAAGTCATTTATTTCAAAATTAAAATCAATATGTGAAGAGCAAATATTTAGAAAGTGTCTACTGTGTGCATGACACCAAATAAATCAATGTGGGTAGCACTTTACCAGCCACCAAGTTCTGACATAAATCATCGCATCCGACCGTCACAGAAACCAGGCAAAGTGCACAAGGCATTGTCTGGTTTTCACAAGTGAGAAGGTCTCACAGAAGTCCGGTGGCTTTGCCAAGGTCACATGATGAACGGTCAGGCTGGGACTTGAGTGCTGGCCTTCCACTTCCTAGCTCCTTTTGGGAATTCTATTTTTAAAATAAAAATAACTTTCCATCTGCATCTCTCGATGAAGACTAAGCAAGTATACCCGAGATCTGGATTCATCTAAAATTTGAAAATTTGTTTTAAATGTTCTGCACTGGACACAATCCAGAATGTTTCAAAAGACACACTTTCCCCTTAAATGTTTAAATGCATGTCCTTAAGGATAAATTAAATCCATATGCTCCTGATCAATCTGCATTTACTGTAATTCATTAAAATGCTGCTTTGGAAGTTATTGAGTGCTCGAGCACATTTCGCGTCTTGCTCCGAGTATCTGCAAAAACTACTATTGATGGTCTTAAAATCAATGTGAAGTCTTTTGCCTAAGTACAGACTCAGTCCATTCACTTTCAGGAAGGTGACCCTTAGGCGAGTGTAGCAGATTGGGACTTCATCCTGTTTCCCAGCCTTCTCAGTCTTAGAGTGGAGGGAGGAGTACCCCACACAGGAGTGGGAAAGCCATTTGTCCTTTGAATGTTCAAAGTTCCGATGAAAGGAAGTGAATACATTACACATCTCTAGCATGTCTAAGTGCCCAAAACCCAACCATGTTTTGTCCATCCATCCATCCATCCATCCATCCAGGTAGTAAGTCATTCAAATGACATTTACTGGAGTCTTACTGTGACTCAGGCATTGTAGAAAGTTCTGAGAAAAAAATATGTAACATAGTTTTCCAGTCACCTTTTATAGAGAATACTATATTATCCTAAGAACAACTTTACAATTTATGTAGATAATTCTATTCATTCTTCATAGAAATGGACAAAGGGGGCTCAGGAAAGTCCAGCAACTTGCCTGTGATTCCAGGTGATTCCTAACACATAGTAGATACTATGTTAATGTTTGCTGAATTGAAATGAGTGAGCAAGAGGTGTGGTGTTGTCTTTGGATCTGCTCTGGTTAGGACGTCAGAGTACAAGAATAGAGTAGTGGTAAGAACATGGGCTTCAGAGCCAGACTCGGTCTGGGTTTCAAGCCCACTTCCATTACTCAATAACCATGTGTATCTGTCAGGGACCCAGCAGCAAACAGAAGGCATGCTCGAATTAGGATAATTTCAGGGAGACTTGAAAAAGGAACCATTTACAAAGGCGTGGGAAGGGTAAAGGGGAACCACATGGGGCAGTGCACTAATGGTGTGGCTGTTACCAGTCCTGGGTCCTACTGAAAAAGAAAAGGAAGTGGTTGTGATAACCCAGAGAGGGGCATCTGACGGGAACCGCAACCTTCAGTTGAGGGCTGCTACCAGCCTAAAATGACCCCGAAGGAGGAAAGCCAAGGAATAACTCCCTTGATCTCATTCTCCTCCTGCCCTCCCCTATCCTGCCAGGGCATCCAGTGGCTGAGCCCATTTGGGCAAAGCAACCTTTGATGTGGTCATAGAGGTCAGCTTTCGGGACAGAGAGCAAGTGGGGAGTGCCTCCTGGGAGGCAAATGGAAAATATCTAACTGACACTGCCTGTGATGTTGGGAAATCTTTTCACTTGTTTTACTTTATGACCCTCATCTTTTAAATGGATGTAAAGAAACCTACGTTGAGGGGTGATTGGAGAGGATTGGACGGAATTGTGTCTATATACCACTGAGCACAGTACCTTGTACCAGAGTTCACTTGTGCTTCTTCTCTCCTAGACTTTGGTGCCCAAACCTGGGGGTCCCAGCAGTTGGGAACAACCCAACACCCAGTCAATCTTACTCTCTGACATGTGTAGTCCTTAGTTTCATAGACTTGTGCTTGCCATGTCTTAGGGACATGGAACTGACAGTAAGGAGCTGGGCCTTAGAGACAGCTGGGGGAGGTGTGCCCATGAGCAGCAGTGGGGGAAGACAGGCAGGAGCAGGCCCTTCTAACATGCTCAGGCAAGGAACAGGCCTTCATTGAAGAGCATCAGTGTCCATACTTTCAAGTGCAGCCGATTCCATCCCATTATTGTGGGTCTGAGTGGGGCCCAAGAATGTATGTGATTCTTGGGCCCCTCTCAGATGCCCCCCCACCAATCCAGATGGTCCAGCTGTGGAATTCCTAAAACAACCACATTTTCAGAAACACTGATGTGATGTCCGGAGGGTAGATGTTGAAGTCAGATTGACCTAGTTTGAATCTTAGTTTTGTCATTTCTAGCTATGTGCCACTGGGCAAATCACTCAAACTCTCTCTGCCCCACTGCTCAATTGAAACATTGCCCATTTTATCAAGTTACATGAGGTTGAAATGAGATAATCTATATAAAGAATTTAATAAATATCGATGCTAAGTCTGTGAACAGATGGCAAAACCCCAAGCACTTCATCAGGGTTCTGGGATGGGCCTTTGACACTGGTGTGATGAAAGAAAAGTCATGAAGGCTGCAAACAGGTAGGACCCCCTCAGGCCCTGGATGCAGCCCTTCCTGAATCCCATCCAGTGCAGTTGGTCAGCTTTTCCCTCTGAGCTACATCAAAGTGTGATTCCAATTTTGGCATAAGTGGATCTGTCTAACATATAAGCTTCCTGAAATCACATGAATAAACTTCAATGTCCACATGTCCACAATATCCACTGTTAGACCTAATTTGGAGACAAGGTAAGAATGAGGCCCAAAGTCAAGTGGTTTCTCCCAGAGCCATGCTGCTAATGTAGATTGGAGGCAATATTTGATGATCTTTTCTTTTCTTTTTTTTTTTTTAATTTTTTTATTGTTATGTTAATCCCCATACATTACATCATTAGTTTTAGATATAGTGTTCCATGATTCATTGTTTGTGCATAACACCCAGTGCTCCATGCAGAACGTGCCCTCCTCAATACCCATCACCAGGCTAACCCATCCTCCCAACCCCCTCCCCTCTAGAACCCTCAGTTTGTTTTTCAGAGTCCATCGTCTCTCATGGTTCTTCTCCCCCTCCGATTTCCCCCCCTTCATTCTTCCCCTCCTGCTACATTCTTCTTCTTTTTTTCTTTCTTAACATATATTGCATTATTTGTTTCAGAGGTACAGATCTGAGATTCAACAGTCCTGCACAATTCACAGCGCTTACCAGAACACATACCCTCCCCAGTGTTCATTGGTGATCTTTTCTAACTAGAGAATTTCTCATGGTTTCAGCCATGTACTGCTCAGTTCATATCCTCTGAAACACATAAGGGGAGATGGAACAGAAGTGACTCTTTCCTCCAAGACCACAGTAGTAGTGTGATATGGGGATTGAAGCCAAACAAAGCTGGGGTGGAATCCTTACTCTGATACGTATTTGTTGTGTGAACCTGAAGGTGTCACATGACCTTCTTTTGAAACTTTTTATTTATTTATTTATTTATTTATTTATTTATTTATTTTTAAAGTAGGCTCCACACCCAGCATGGAGCCCAATGCAGGGCTTGAACTCATGACCCTGAGATCAAGACCTGAGCTGAGATGGAGAGTCAGATACTTAACCAACTGAGCCATCCAGGCGCCCCAGTCACATGACCTTTTGAACCTCATGTCCTTCTCTGCAAATGAGGATACTGTCAAATATTTTACCCGATTATTATGAGGATTAATCAAAAGCATGTATGTGACTTCCTGGCATTTAGTGACATTCAAGAAATTACCATTACTATTGTTTCCAGCTTTATAAGGTGGTCTTCTTATCATTTGAAATTTCTACCACATATGTGTGCATTTTTTTAAGTGGACCCAAAGAACTTTATTTTTTGCGTTAAATCCCTCTTGGGTGAAGAGAATTTAATATGTTATCAATTCCCATTGCTAACCACACACTTTATCATTTTGGAGAAAAAACTTTTGATCTTCCAACATAAGAAGTGCTGAGGTAAAATTCTCTTGGGATATTCTTTTCAAAGATTTTCTATCTTTTCTTGTCTTTGAGCAAAAAATTAAATGAAGCCAAGATGCTGGAATTCCTGCATGCAAATAATTTACCATAGGATAGCATGGATAAAGTGCATATCAAACAGAGGTGTATCTATTCTGGGGTTAGGATAGTTATGTGGTAAAGGACTCAGAGAAGGACATGAAGGCTGGTTCAGGCTTGATTGTAGGTTTATCTCCAGAAGCCTCTTAGAACATTGTCAGAAATTGCCACTGTTCCCTTAAGAAATAGAGGGCGATGTCTTAAATGGAAATACAAGGCAGATACAGCCAAAGCATCTCTTCTGGCAAATTGTATACAGACTCCAGGAGGTATGCTGTGCACTTCTGCCATCTCCCCGGTCCCTGTCTCTTCTGCCTCTGAAACTCATCCATCTGGGATTTGTTTATGGTGTTATCATATTTGTAATCCACCCCCAGCTCTTCAGTGACTCACCAGCACTGACCTATTTCTGGCTTGGTTTCCCCATCTGTAAATCAGGAATGACAAAATCAGTCCTCAGAGTTTTAATCATCATTAAATACGATAACATGAGGGGCGCCTGGGTGGCTCAGTCGGTTAAGTGTCCAACTTTTGATCTCGGCTCAGGTCTTGATCTCAGGATCGTGAGCTTAAGCCCCGTGTTGGGCTCCACGCTGGGCACAGAGCCTACTTAAAAAAAATTAAAAATCAAAATTCTCATATGGAAAAACCTAAGCTGAATTCAAGGAATGTATGTATAATGAGGAAGGGAGAAGGGACCAAATAAACACGGAAAATCGAAATACGATAACGTGAGTAGAGAGCCTAAAACAGGACCTGGTCCTCAACCAGCATTAACTCTTATGCTCATTGTGTGAATATCCTCGACTTTATAATCTAGTCTATCTAATACAGACCTTGATAATGCCTTCTGGTACAACCGGCTGAGCCAGAAGAAATTAGTATTCCCAAGCCTTGGTTTTCTCATCTGTAAAATGAAGACTATAATAATTATTTTAGAGGGATATTGTGAGGAGACCCCTTCTCACCAGTGGGAGACAGATCTCTGCCTGAGTTTGATCTGGCCCAATTTCAAAGATTTGGCTGGTCCTTTAGGAAGGTACCTTCAAATCTTCCCTTCCTAACTAATTATGCAGTGAAGACAGAGCTCCAGATGATTAAGGAACAAAATGAGACACACTTGTAAACCTAGACTGTGTATCAGGCAGGCAGGGCGTGGTTTCCCACGTAAAGTTCATCATATTAGATTTATAGGGATGCACCGCCTCTGAGGATTCTTTTTTCAATAAGGAAAATATTTGTGATATTTGACATGAATTACATTGGTACAAATCAATGTTATACATAGAATTTACATTTTTCCTCTTTTGATGGCTGTAAATGTTGCAAAATTTTCCTTCCTTGCAATAAATTATGGATATTTATCTTCTTTGTTGATGAGTAATTGACATACAATGAACTGCACATAACTTAAGTGTGCAATTTCATAAATTTTGATATATATACCTGTTCAAGATAATGAACATATCTATAACTCCCAAAAGTACATTAGCTTGCAATTTCTAAAGTTTTATGAGTATGGACTCATAAAGCATGTACTCCTTTTTCTCTGGTTTCTTTCACTCAGAATAATTATTTTGAGATTCCTCCATGTTGTTGTTTCTATTAGTAGTTCATTCCTTTTTTTAAATTAATTTATTCATTTGACAGAGAGAGAGAGTGCACAAGCAGGGGGAGCAGCAGAGAGAGAGGGAGAAGCAGGCTCCCCACTGAGCAAAGAGTCCAATGTGGGGCTCGATCTCAGGACCCCGGGATCATGACCTGAGCCGAAGGCAGACACGTAACTGACTGAGCCATCCAGGCGCCCAGGAGTTTATTCCTTTATATGGCTGAATAATATTCTGTTAAATGCACAGTTTGTCCATCTACTGGTTGATGGAGATGTGGATTGTCTTCTGGTTATTATAAATAAAGCTGCTTTGAACATTCATTTGCAAATCTTCATATGGATATATTCTTTCATTTCTCTTGGGTAAGTACCTAAAAATGGAATGGCTGAATCATATGGTAGGTATATGCTTAACTTTTGAAGAAACCGCCAAATGGCTTTCCAGAGTGTTTGTACAATTTCACATTCTGACCACCAGTGTATGAGAGTTTGTTATTCCACATCTTCATCAACACTTAATATGGTCAGTCTTTTATATTTTAGCTATTCTAATAAGTGTGTAGTGATATCTCATTGTGGTTTTAATTTGTATTTCTCTAATGACTTTTTCTTTTGTTGCTTTGCTTTCCATATATCTTCTTTGGTCTGTTTAAATCCTTTGCTCAAATGTATTAGGATTTTTTCCCCCCCTATAATTAGGTTTGAGAGCTCTTTAAGTACTCTGATGGGAGGAATTAACTTTGATGGGAGGAATCTTCACAATGTATAAGTATATCAAATCATCACTTTGTATACTTTAAATATCTTACAATTTTATTGTCAATTATACCTCAATAAAGCTGAAACTCTTTTTCCTGATTAGTCTGGCTAGAGGTTTATCAATTTTACGGATCTTCTCAAATAACTAACTTTTGTTTTTGTTGATTTATTTCCTTTCTTCTACTTACTTTGAGCTTAATTTCTTCTTTTCCTAGTTTCTTAAGGTGGAAGCTGAGGTCATTGATTTGAGACCATTCTTCTTTCTCAAATATAAGACTTAATGCTACAGAATTTTCCTAAAGTATTGCTTAAGTAGCATCTCACAAATTTTGATATGTTATGTCTTCATTTTAATTTAGTTCCAAATAGTTTCTAATTTCACTTTTAATTTCATCTTTGACTCATGGATTATTTAAAAGTGTATTATTTGGTTTCCAAACATTTGGCCGATTTTCCAGATATTCTGTTATTGAGTTCTAATTTAATTCCATTGTGATCAGAGAATATACTTTGTGTGACTTTATTCTTTTTGTTCATTATGGCATATTTTTCTCTGAATACAGTTTATTTTGGTAAATATTTTACGTGCAGTTGGAAAGAATGTGTGTTTTTATATTGTTGGATGGAATGTTCTATAAATGTCAATCACATCAACTTGGTTGATAGTGTTGATGAAGTATACTATATTCTTCCTGATTTTCTGTTTATTACTTCTATCAATTATTGAAAGAGGAATATTAAAATATTAGACTACAATTGTTGATTTGTCTATTTCTCTTTGTGGTTCTGTCAGTTTTTTCTTCATGTATTTTAAAGCTCTGTTATTAGGTGCATATTTAGAACTGCTATGTCCTCTTGATGAGTTGACCATTTTATCATTTCATAATGACACTTTTAATCTCTGGTAATATTCTTTGCTCTGAAATTTACCTTGATATTAATATAGCCATTTTAGCTTTCTTTTGCTTATCTTTATGGTAGCATGTATTTTTCAATTCTTTTACTATTTATGCCTTCTTATTTAAAGTTCATTTCTTATAGGTAGCATTTAATTGGGTCTTCCCTTTTTATTCAATCTGTTTTTTATTCTCTGTTTTTTAATTTATTTTTATTCTCTGTTTTTTAATTGGGGTGTTTCAAATTTTTAACATTCAATGTAATTATTGATATAGTCTGCTTTAATGCTACCAACTTGCTTCCCCCCCCAATTTGTTTCATCTTCTCTTCCCTTTCCTTATTTTCTACCTTCTTTTGGGGTGTTTGAGCATTTTTTATTGTTTTATTTTATTTCCTTTGATAGCTTAGTAGGTATAATCTTTTTTGTTACAGTTTAGTGGTTGCTTTACGGTAATTGTATGCATTTTTAATTTATCACATCCTGCCTTCTAGTGATATTATACCACTTCTCCTAGAGTATAAGAACCTTACAACATTATGCTTCTATTATCCCCCTCCCAGCTTTTGTGGGATTGTTGTCATATAGTTTTCTTTTATATATCTTGCAAATCACATCTCCATTTTTATTATTCATGTGTAAATAGTCAACTGTATTCTAAAGAGACTTAAATATATGTATTTACCGTATGTAACACCATGTATTTACCATTCCTTTGTGTAGATTCATATTTACATCTGATACAATTTTCCTTCTGTCTGAAGGACATTCTTTAACATTTCTTATAGGTTTGTTGGTGATAAATTGTTTTATCTTTTGTATGTCTGGAAAGTCTATTTTTCCTTTGTTTTTGAAAGACATTTTCACTGGGCCTAGATTTCTAGGTTAACAGGCTTCTTTTCTTTTAATACTTAAAAATATTGCTTTACTGTCTTCTCACTTGCATTGTTTTTGATGAGAAATTTGCTGTCATCCTTTTCATTGTTCTTCTGTACAGAATGTGTCTTTTTTCTTTTGCTTCTTTTAAGATTTTATCTTTATCGCTGTTTCTCAGAAATTTGTTTATGATGTGCCTTGCTGTCGTTTTATTTATGTTTCTTGTGATTGGGTTTTTGTTAAGCTTCTTGAACCTGGAAATTTAGAAAAAATTTAGCCATCATTTCTGCAAATGTGTTTCCCTTCCCAACCAATTTCCCATTTCAGGGACTCCAATTACACATACACAAGGCTGCTTGGAGTTACAACTAAGTCATGCTGTGTTCTTTCTTTAGTTCCTTTTTTCTTTGCTTTTTTTTTCTTTTTTTTTTTATATTTTTCTCTCTGTGTTGCAGTTTGAATAATTTTATTGCTATGTTTTCAAGTTCACTAATTTTTTCTTCTGCAACATCTATCTGACAGTAATCCCACCCAGTGTATATTTTCATCTCACACATTGTAATTTTCGTTGCTAGAAGTTTTATTTGGGCTTTTAAAATATCCTTCAGATACCCACTTTTCTTTTTGAACATATGGAATACAGTTACAAACTATTCTAATATACTTTTCTACTATTTTGACATCTGTATCTATTCTGTGTCAGTTTTGATAGAGTGAGTTTTCTCCTCATTTGGGGTCATATTTTCCTGATCATTTGTGGCTATTTAATATTTGATGCCAGACTTTGTGAATTTTACCTCTTTTTGTGCCAGATATTTTTGTACCCTAAAATTATTCTTGAGCTTTGTTCAGGTATGCAGTTAAGTTACTTGGAAACTATTTGATTGTGTTGGGTGTTGCTTTTAAGATTTGACAGTCAGAACCAAAGATGTGCTTATTCGAGAGCTAATCATCCACCACTACTAAGGCAAGATCCTTTTCCAGACTTAAGCCAACACTCTATGAATCTTGAGGCTTGGTGAGAACAGACATTATTACCAGCTTTATGTGAGGGCCTGGCACTCTTACCTCTGATCCTTTTGGGTAGTTCTTCCCCTGACTTAAGGTAATTTTCTCATACATACACACTGATCATTCCTCAGCTGAGTACTTCAGGGAGACCATCTGCAGATGTCCACAATTCTCTGTGCATAGTTATTTCCTCTCCAGTACTCTTTCCTGAGAACCCTAGCTGCTTTAGTCTCCCAGACTCTCAGATTTGTCTCTTTAATTCAGGAAATCACTGGACTCTGCCTGCATTTCCCCTTTCTGAAGCATGGCCTGCAAAATCCTCAAAGCAGTGAGCTGGGAAAATTATAGGGCTCATCTCCTTTGTTTCTCATCTCTCACATCTCTGTCCTTTGTTTTCTGATGTACAGTGTCTTACAAACTGGTCTTTCATACAACTTATCTGTTTTTTAATTGTTTCACTGCACTGGTGAAATGCTGGCCCCATTACACGACCTTGGCCTGAAACTGAAGTCTTCAGAGAGTTCCTTTCATGATCTATAGTCTTCTTTTTTTTTCTTTTTAGTGACTATACATTTCCATTCTCTTACTGAAATTCTAACAGTTCTGTTACTGGCTATCATTAGCCTTGAAATTAATTTATCACTTCGGTTACTATTCTCTCTTCTTGCTATTAAATCTTAGAACTAAAGTGACAGATGGAAGACAAAAGGAAAACAAAAGAATGAACTTCTCCTCTGTATTAGCTATCTATTGCTGCATAACAATTTACCACAAACTTAGCAGTTTAAAACAATGCATTTCTATTATCTCACAATTTCTATGGGTCAGGAATCTGGGCATAACTTAGCTAGTCTCTGTTTTAGACTCTTTCACAGGGCTTCCATCTTGGTGTCAGGTAGGGTTGAGGTCTCATCTGGAGGCTTGACTGGAGAAGCATATGCTTCCAAGCTCACGTGCTTGTTGACAGTATTTATTTCCTCAAAGACTGATGGACTGAGGGCTTCCATTCTTTGCTGACTATTTGTCAGAGGCTGTCTTGAAGTTTTCTGCCACTTAGTCCTCTCTACTGGGTCGCTCAAAATATGGCAGTTTGTTTTACCAAATTGAGCAAGTCAGAGAGTCAGCAAGACAGAAATTACAGTCTTATCTAACAATCACGGAAGTGATACCCCATCACCTTTGCTGTGTGCTATTTGTTAGAAGTAGATCCCATCTGTACTCAAGGACAAGGGATTAAACAAAGGCATAAATAATAAGAGGCTGGGATTATTGAGGGTCATCTTAGAGTCCACTCCTCACACTTCATTTCTAGAAAGGGACAAAGTGCAAGTTTCTTTAGAAACATATATAGGTTTTATGTATATAGGTTCTTAAGCCCAGCATGTCCCATCGGCAGAAAACAGGTAACTGAATTAAAAACAAAAGGGCTAGAGGGGCACCTGGCTGGCTCAGCTGGTAGAGCACGTAACTCTTGATCTTGGGGTTGTGAGTTTGAGCCCCATGTTGGGTGTAGAGATGACTTAAAAAAATCTTTAAAAAAATACTTTAAAAAAACCCAAAAGGGCTACAGATACAGCATTAAGAAATGTTGTTGGGAATGAAGGCTTATGGTCTAATTGCCCTGATCCCCCACCTTAGAGGAACCAGTTCTGCTTTAACCCTTACCTACAATCATGTTCCCTTCTCTCCAGAATGGTGAGTCTTTACCTTTAGAAAATAATCTTGCCATTGGAAAATATTTAAACTTATTTGAACTGTTTTAATCCTTATTGTATTCAACAAGCATTTACCAAGTATCTACTCTATAACGGGCTTTATGCTAGATATAAGAGACAAAGTAGTGAGTAAGAGTCTGAGTCTCCCAGTGTAATAGAAAATTAGCCATTAATAAATGTGGCCAGCACTACCAAAGGCGATCCCCAAGGTGCCTTTGCCCCAAGGTGGCAGATAAGCGGGACAACCTATCACCTAGGGGTTGAGGAGCCCCAATAAATACCTGGAATTTTATAGCAGACAGATGTTGCTTCATTAGCCTTTCCCCTGGGGTCAATACTACATCGATCATAGAAGTTATCTCTATATTTCTAAAGCCTAGGACAATACAGGGCACATAGTAACCCTTTAATAAATGTTTGCTGAATGGAATTGTAGAAAGCAGAAGTTTGAGGATTCCATATGATATATTCAGCAATGCCTGTAAAAGTGTTGAGTATAGGGGCGCCTGGGTAGCTCAGTCGTTAAGCGTCTGCCTTCGGCTCAGGTCATGATCCCAGGGCCCTGGGATCGAGCCCCATGTTGGGCTCCCTGCTCTGCAGGAAGCCTGCTTCTCCCTCTCCCACTCCCTCTGCTTGTGTTCCCTCTCTCGCTGTGTCTCTCTCTGTCAAATAAGTAAATAAAATCTTTAAAAAAAAAAAAGAGTGTTGAGTATAAACTGAGGGCTGGAAGGTGTGCTGGATGCCCCTGACAACTTTCCATGAAAGGAAAATTCGAGACCTCTGAGTATGTGAAACTCACAAGTCTGCATTTGACTTTCTCCAACTGCTTTCCTGCAGAAGTTCTTTGTGAGTCGATATAAATCAGTAGTTTCCATGGAAGCAAAATGAACCTGAAGAGATGTGGAAAACACTAAGATGTTCTCGTACTGCTGAGGATGTGTTGTTTTTAGCTGTGAAGCTGCTTATTTGGTGGCAATCCACAAGTGAGTTATTCTTTCACCTTCGTCTCTTCAGAAAGGCACCACATGATGGAGGTCCTGCCTGATTTGGGTCTTGGCGAAAGATTTTTTTTTAAACCTCCAAATCCCACATTGTGACCTTCCTACCTCATCTCAAAGGAACTGGCATAGGGGTTTAAACCTTCCTCTAAATTTTAGCTTCAGTGTTACCTTTCTCAGGTCATTTGCATTTTAGGTGATACCTTATTTCAGAATAAAACATTTCAGTAATCATTTATTCATGAGTCAAACATAATTGAACACCTATTTTGTAGCAGGTGTTGTGCTGGGAACCAGGGATACAAAACAAAGCAAGCATAACACTTCATTAACAGGCCCACTATTTTGGTCAGGGCTACCATGTCCAGCTATGCAGGTCTTTACTGTATAAGGGTGTTTGATTGTGGTGGCTGCCCCTTGTAATACTCGCCAAAGGTGTTGGACAGGAAAGTAACTGCTCTAGGCTTCATCCCCATTATTAGCAAGAGTTCTCAAACTGCAGTTTATGGCTTTTGGAGCCCATGACCTCCTAGAAATGTTATTCACCATGGTGTGTCTATTTTTCCATTTTTCTGGGACAGCCTTTATCTTATCTTCAAAGATGTTTGAACCCCAAAATGTTGAAAATCATCATATCGAAAGACTTTGCTAAGTCACTTTGAGTCTTCTGAATTAGGCTGGTCATAAATCATTCATGAAAAAAACCTGGTTAATAAATAAATAGAAGGAACTGCAGGCACAAGAAGTTGCTTCAGTTTATGTGAGTTTTTTCATTGTCTAATGTCAAACCAAGTAGATAAATGACAATTCTATTAATTATTTAATTATTTAAGATTTATTTATTTTTGTCCAAGATTTATCTAGTAACTGTAGCTATGTCTTGGGGAGAAATATATCTGGTAGTGCCTAGTTCTGTAGCATAGCATATGGAAAGAAATGGCTTTGGAGTCAAATATTTCTGGGTTCAAATCCCAGATCCAGGACCTAATAATTGTGACCGCTTAGGCAAAGAACTTAACTTAAAATCTCAGTTTCCTTATCTATAAAATGAAATAATAATACTATTGATTGCCTGGGTCTAGGGATAGTATGGAGAATGACTTCGAATGGGTACGAGGGATATTTGTGGGGTGATGGAAAAATTCTAAAGTTGGATTGTAGTGATAGTTGTACAACTCTTGAAATGTACTAAATATCATTAACTTGTACACTGAAAACTGGTGAATTTTATAGTATGTAATTATACTTCGAAAAAGCTATTATTTTTAAAAAATAGGAAAAAAGGGGCGCCTGGGTGGCTCAGTCGTTAAGCGTCTGCCTTCGGCTCAGATCATGGTCCCAGGGTCCTGGGATTAAGCCCCACATCGGGCTCCTGGCTCAGCGGGAAAGCCTGCTTCTCCCTCTCCCTCTGTCTGCCGCTCCCCCTGCTTGTGTTCCCTCTCTCACTGTGTCTCTCTCTGTCAAATAAATAAAACCTTAAAAAAAATAAAAAATAGGAAAAAAGCTGAAGTTTTTTTACTCTCCACTTAAAAGGGGGTGTTTTCTTGGGGGAGAACTTCATAGATTCTGTTCTAATATCAGCACTTTTCCTGGGAAGATAAAATTGGAGATTAATCTCAAGAATACATGAGGGGAAATGTTTTGCAATAATGTAGGCTGAAATTCACATGTTCAATCATTCACTTATCACGCTAGCATGGAGTTCCTGTGCTGTGGTTAATTCTATAAATCTGACAGAGATTTTTAAATAGTACAAACAGTTTTATATACAACATCAGGTGTAATGATAAACCTGGCTAAGTTTTGAATTACAAGCACGCAAGCAAATTTCAGCTGTTATTAAAAAATCTTTATTGCCAAAGGTACATATGGACCCATTTTTAGCTGTACTTCTGGTGAGATCTCACGGGGCAATAACGTTGCTAAGAGGCATATGCTTCTGGCTTGCCGGGGAGAAAAAAAAGAGAACTATATTCTGAATAAAGATGAACTTTGTGAGATTTATTTCTCTCCCAGCAATTTGTTGAAGAATACATTTTCTGATTCATATTCATTTGTATTAGTATTTTCCCCAAGAGCATATTTGCGAAATTTTCCTTTGAACACTCTGCTTCATTCCCCTATTCTCCAAAGAGTATTCTTTTTCTCCCCCTGGCCCGATTGCAAGTATGTATTAACTTTTGACTCCTTCTCCTTTACAATGCCTCCGATTGTATAGGTTTATTTTGGACACAAAGTAGGTGTGACTACTTCCTGAATGGAAGTGGGTGGTTCCATGACCTTGGTAAAATTTATACCTTCTGGGGGTTATCTCAACATGGATACACTTTTATAGTTTCCTTTGAAATGTATGTATTCTCTTTCTCTATTTCCCCTCCCATTGCTCTGAGCACTAGGGTAAGGAATGGGGAGAGTCAAGTTCTGAAAATGCTTTTACCTCTTTCATTATTGACTTTTTACATAATTTCCTTCCACCCCCCAGGTGCAGGAATGCAGGTAACTGAGGGCTCCGCAAGGGTGTGGTCACAAAGTTAATTTGGAACATTGTTGAATTAAACTATTCTGGGAGTAATTGTGAACAATAGTTTCTTGAATTATAGTTTACTACATTTGAACTACCATCCATTCATTGGTAGATCATTTGACTAATAGGTTTTTTTTTTTTTAGAGATTGCAATTTTTATGCATTCTCCAAAGTCCATTTCTGAAATAGACCTGTACTTTTAGAAGTTAACTCAAGACAGGAACTGTAAAAAAAATTACAGCATCCATGAAAAATTGGAGTTGGTTTATTGTTTACACATTCTTTGAATTGCTTTATAGCACTTAACTGTAAATAATTTTAGTAGAACTTGAACTCTTCAGGGTAATCTCACAGGCCGTTTCTAAGTGCTGTCGGTAAAAAAGTGCCCACCTATTTGGTTGCTGCCTCAGACTTTATAATCACCTGATTAGTGCTTTATGCTGAATTCTACCCTATCTACGCACACACCTAACACTCCACAGGAGACGAAATGTGATTAACACTCACAGTGGATTTTATAAAACACACTATGGAAAACTTTTTACACCTGTAATCAAGCGTAATTACCAGTGGTGAAGTTGAAGCTTTTAAAAAAGAGCTGCCCTGGGGCGCCTGGGTGGCTCAGTCGTTAAGCGCCTGCTTTCGGCTCAGGTCATGATCTCAGGGTCCTGGAATCGAGCCCCGCGTGGGGCTCCCCGCGCAGCGGGGAGTCTGCTTCTCCCTCTCCCTCTTCCCCTGCTTGTGCTCTCTCTCAAATGAATAAATAAAATCTTAAAGAACTTGGGGAGTTATTTTTTTTATTTTTTTAAAAGATTTTATTTATTATTTGACAGAGAGAGACACACAGCAAGAGAGGGAACACAAGCAGGAGGAGTGGGAGAGGGAGAAGCAGACTCCCCGCTAAGCAGGGAGCCCGATGTGGGGCTCGATCCCAGGACCCTGGGATCATGACCTGAGCCGAAGGCAGATGCTTAACCACTGAGCCACCCAGTTGCCCCATAAAACTGGGGAGTTTAAAAGGACCCCGAAAGTCCTTTGCCTTGTTTTTTCTTAAAAAAAAAAAAAAAAAAAACCACGATAGATTTTATGGGTAATCAAGAGAACACTGATCCATTTATGCCATTTAAAAAAATATTTTTTGTTACTTGATGCCCTGGATCACTTTAAAAACTTCCCTTACTAAGTCACAGTTTATCCAGAAAAAAAAATAGAGTAAATCCCGAAATGTCTTGAGGTTTCTTTATACTTCCCAGTGATGGATTTGAGTAGGTTTTCCGCATGGTACAATTATCACTGGATTCAGCACAACCATATCACTAAGCAGCAAGTTTTGTGGCTGCAAATGTCTTTGTTCTAGAGTCATAAAATGAGAATATGATCTAATAAGGTAGTTACTTCTTTACCGCTGCCTGCTCATCATTTCCAGCGTAGTGCTCAAGGCCTGCATGTGTCCAATTTCAATTCCAACTCCTGCAGAAGAAGCTTACTATAAAAAGAATTTAGAGTTAGCGAGCACCAATCTGATGCTTCAGACAAATTCTCACAATGCCTCAAATAACTCAGCAGTAAAGCCAGGCCTGTAATATGCTCCTGTATTTTAGTAGGTTGAATGGAGGTGAGAATCTGGTGAAAAGCGACTAAGGGGAGAGAAGGTCAAGAAGTGATTGAGCTTGCAGAACTCTCACTTGCTTAGTGGAAGACTAGCTGGATTTTATGCAGTCTCCTGTGTCCCTTTTATGGACCTTCCTATTGGCCTCTCGTTACCTTAATTCTTCTCCCCTCTCTTCCCATTTCCTCACCTGGAGTTGCTCATTTCAGTTCTTGCTTTCAAGCACTGCCCTGGGGGCCTGCATGGGTTGGTCCATCATTCTCTCCAGGTATACGTTCATTCATTCACAAGCATTCACCAAGTACCTCTTCTGTTCTTGGCTCTGTGCAAGGCACTAGGAACCCACCTGGAGTAGGACAGTTTCTGCCTAGAGAGACCAACAGTAGGACCCCACGATTCTGATGATCAAGTGGTTTCCAAGCTACAAAGACTGCATGCTGTAGTATGCACACTGGGTTTGGTTTGATTGTTAAAGATGTACAGGTATCCCTATTATTCCTTCTTAAATATCTATCCTCAAAGGAGAATAGCAGCTTTAAGAGCAGAGACCTTGGGGCGCCTGGGTGGCTCAGTCGTTAAGCGTCTGCCTTCGGCTCAGGTCATGGTCCCAGGGTCCTGGGATCGAGCCCCGCATCGGGCTCCCTGCTCCATGGGAAGCCTGCTTCTCCCTCTCCCACTCCCCGTGCTTGTGTTCTCTCTCTCGCTGTGTCTCTCTCTGTCAAATAAATAAATAAATAATCTTAAAAAAAAAAAAAAAAAAAAAGAGCAGAGACCTTTAGTCTCTCCATCTGGGCATTCATAGAAAGTAGAACCTGGGAGCCTAGAAGAAATCTGAATTTTTTTGCTAAGGTGTTGTGGTGTGGCTGATTCCCCATTGGAAAAGGCCAGTCGTTCTACTTCTGGGTTTGCCAAACTACTCTCACAATATCAATTTCCGCTTTTGGGGAGATATCCCTTGACCACAGATGGGCAAGGCAGATTTTGCCAAAGGAAGGTTCTGAAATGGGTTAGAATTATACGTTAGATTGGGACGCCTAGGTGGCTCAGTTGGTTAAATATCTGCCTTCAGCTCGGGTCATGATCCTGGGCTCCCTGCTCAGTGGAGAGCCGGCTTCTCTCTCTCTCCCTCTGCAACTCCCCCTGCTCATGCTCTCTCTCTGTCAAATAAATAAATAAGATCTTAAAAAAAAAGAATTATACATTAGATTTACTCCAAGGTTGCTTTGGTTTTTTGTTGTTGTTGTTGTTGTTGTTTTTAAAGATTTTATTTATTTGTTTGACAGAGAGAGAGCAGGAGAGCACAAGCAGGGGGAGCGGCAGAGGGAGAGGGAGAAGCAGGCTCCCTGCTGAGCAGGGAGCCCGACGCGGGGCTCGATCCCAGGACCCTGGGATCATGACCCGAGCTGAAGGCAGTCGCTTAACCAACTAAGCCACCCACGTGCCCCTTCAAGATTGCTTTGTGGCTGAAAATCCACCTCCTGTTTTACTTCCCATCTCAGAGTAGGTCCAGCCACATTGTCCTACCCAGCCTATTAGAGTATCTGCAATGAGGTTAAATGACATCATAAAGATACCAAAAAAAAAAATGCAAAAAAATATATAAGGATATTACATATTTGAATATAAATTTCCTCCTACTATGAACTACCCAGGGAGAAATTCATGTTTCCTATGTGTCCCACTTTTAAAGAGTCCAAAAGTATAACTTCAAGTTTAAATCCAGAGATTAAGGGCTTTGCCAATTTCTTGTTTTGCCCGCTGTCAGCCAGAAAGGTTCACAATGTCTGGGTAGAGTTATCAATACGTTCAGCACCATGGCCTGGGATGCCTTTCCTAAGAATGGGTGTCATTCTTTTTGAGGCCTAGAAGTTAAATTAGTCTCTATTATGTCTCTCTTTTAAAAGAGTCTAAGTTGTCAGGACGTCTGGGTGGTTTGGTCAGTTAAGCATCTGACTCTCGATCTCAGTTGAGGTCTTGATCTCAGGGTCATGAGTTGAAGCCCCAAGTTGGGCTCCGCCCTGGGTGTGGAGCCTCCTTAAAAAAAATGAATAAAAAAATAGGAGTCCATTCTCATTGATCGGTAAATTTGGCCTTGGCTGGCTGTTCTTGCTGATCTTCTGGGGGAGGGGCCTGTTGCCGTGGTTCCCAAATGTCTTTGCCAGAGGCGGAATTGCCCCACCCTTGCTGGGTCTAGGGCTAAGTAATCTGCTCGGGTTTGCTCTTGGGAGCACAGACACATGAAAAAGTGCTCAACATCGCTCGGCATCAGGGAAATCCAAATCAAAACCTCAATGAGATATCACCTCACACCAATCAGAATGGCTAAAATTAACAAGTCAGGAAACGACAGATGTTGTCAGGGATGCGGAGAAAGGGGAACCCTCTTACACTGTTGATGGGAATGCAAGCTGGTGCAGCCACTCTGGAAAACAGTATGGAGGGTCCTCAAAAAGTTGAAAATAGAGCTACCATACGATCCAGCAATTGCACTACTGGGTATTTACCCCAAAGATACAAATGTAGTGATCCGAAGGGGTACGTGCACCCCGATGTTCATAGCAGCAATGTCCACAATAGCCAAACTGTGGAAAGAGCCAAGATGTCCATTGACAGATGAATGGATAAAGAAGATGTGGTATATATATACAATGGAATATTATGCAGCCATCAAAAGGAATGAAATCTTGCCATTTGCAACAACGTGGTTGGAACTGGAGGGTGTTATGCTGAGCGAAATAAGTCAATCAGAGAATGACATGTATCATATGACCTCACTGATATGAGGAATTCTTAATCTCAGGAAACAAACTGAGGGTTGCTGGAGTGGTGGAGGGTGGGAGGGATGGGGTGGCTGGGTGATGGGACATTGGGGAGGGTATGTGCTATGGTGAGCACTGTGAATTGTGTAAGACTGTTGAATCACAGATCTGTACCTCTGAGGAAAATAATATAATATATGTTAAAAGAAAAAAAGAAGGAGATAGCAGGAAGGGAAGAATGAAGGGGGGTGGAATTGGAGGGGGAGACGAACCATGAGAGACGATGGACTCTGAAAAACAAACTGAGGGTTCTAGAGGGGAGGGGGGTGGGAGGATGGGTTAGCCCGGTGATGGGTATTAAAGAGGGCACGTTCTGCGTGGAGCACTGGGTGTTATACGCAAACAATCATGGAACACTACATCAAAAACCAATGATGTAATGTATGGTGATTAACATAACATAAGTATAAAAAAAAAAATAGGAGGCCAAATTGTCAACAGGAATCACAAGGTTTTGGCAACATTGACTAACATCAATAACATTTAGCAATTCACAGTTCTTGAACAGTTTTCCCAAACACAATGAAATCCCATAAGCTAATGCTGGTGCCATCTAGACATAATAGAGACTGGGTGGCATCTGGAGGAAGAAGGAGGCAAAGACATTCTTCTGGGTTTCAGCTTCTCTAAAACACCTGGCCACTTATATCAGTTGTCCAGTGCCTGTGACCGTGGACCTAAACTCCTCTGGGGTAATGCCCCACTCGGAGGTGAACATTGACACTAGGTATTTATTGTAACTTTAGTGGGAAAGCCCTGGGTCACACTATGAGATTGTCATTCTGGACACTGATGCCTTCTTGCAAAGTGTGGGTGTTTGAAGTGACGCCAGTCACAGACTCCAGATCGTATGTGAATTGCTCTTTTTTTCCCCAAACAATATATTTTGAATCTCATCATTTCCTTTTCCCCCGGCCTTGTATGTCTAGCACCTGGCGCTGAATGCAGGTGCTGTCTTCCTGGTGATAAGCTTCACGTTCTCATGAGTGGGCATTTTTAATCATGTGTCACAATGGCTGTGGTCACTAACTCTTGCTGTGGGATTACAGAAGCCTAGGAAACCTGCCTCCGGGGGAAGGTGTCTCCTCCATAACCATATTTGTTTCAGCTGGAGACTTGCCCTCAGCAGATTCTGAGCTGAAGCTGTGGTTGATATTTCTGGAACCTTTGCCCCAATGGGCTTCATGAAGACCAGGACCTCCTAAAGACCTGGGCATGTGGATGTTGGAAACCTAGATCCCTGGTCTGAACTTTGTGATGATGTAATCCAGAACCAAATGGAAACCGTGAGGTTGGCATGACACCTGAGCCCGTGGCCTGTCCACAGTTCCTCCTTGGCTCTGAATCTGTAGGATGGGTTTTGGACAGCTGCTCTGGTGGGGCCTACCTAAGCCTAGCGCTAACACTTTAAAGCCCAAACCATAAGGGTCTTTATCACGCTCACAACACATCTGTCTTGAAGCTTAAAAGCAGTAAATATGCTGTGCTGCCCTGATCCCCCTTCAGGAGTAAAGGGCTATTCCCCTGGTCTTAAGAGGAATGTCAGTAGACAGCGCTCAAATGTTTGCCCCTTTAGGGATTGCCTCAACTGGAGACAGTTGCTTTGCTCAAGGTCACACCCCTTCCTAGGGTGACCGACACCCAAAGACAGACTGCTGCCTTCAGGTCCAGCCCTCCTTACCCCGATTTAGGACAGCTGGAGGAACATCCTATCTTCAGAACTTCCTAAGGATTGGCTGAGGTTTGGGATCAAATCACAGCATGACTGCTCTCTTCCCAGTCCTTTATCTTTCCCTCCTGCTCCCTCCCACAGAAGTTAATCCCAGGAGCACTCCGTCAGGGAACTCCCGCATGCTGATCTTCATCTCAGAATCTGATTCCCAGGGAACAAACCCTCGCAACTGTTCAAATGCTTTGGCTGCTTGCCTTACTTCCTGGCTAGAGCAACTCAGTAACAGCTCACATCATTGCTCCTGTTGTCTGTGTGAAAGCCCACCTCACCTTTGCCTCATCTCCTCATACACATGAACTATCCTACCTGAAGTGAAAATAATGATAATTTCTCTAATACTCTTGAGTTATTGCCTGTCTTGTCACTTTGCCTAATTTAAGGCTTTTAATATGCATCTATCTAACATGGAGGCAATTTATCAGCAAAAGTGACGTTACCAAACTCCACTATTAAAATGGCTGCTCTTGGTAAAAATATTCAGAGGCTAAAAATTTTGGTAGGGTATTGCATTAGGGGCAAAGCATATGTTTTCCATCCGGATTGAGGGTGATAGTCAGTGAAGCAATCAGATAACAAGAGGAAAATCCTTCAGAATAAAAAAAGTAAAAGGCAGAACAAAGATATTTGAATAATCTGTCTTTTGAAGTGGCTTCTGAGCGTGAGGGCATCACTCCAAGATCAACAAAAGGAAGTGGTTGAGAAATGTGACTAACACAGTGAATAGATAGGAGCACAAGAACTCAACCATTAGACCCTGTTTTTGCTGGTCAGTACCGCCCTCCATGGGTGGGCAACGTCACACATCAGAGACAAAGGAGTTTCTGGAATTCTGGGGACCTTTAGGCTCTGGGAGAATGGTCATTTCTTTCTCAGTAAAGGTGAGTTTTCACCTGTCTTTTTGAGTTGTCACCTGGTTCTGGTCTTCAGGTAGTGTCTGCCCATGTTTGCTTTCACTAAACCTCTGCAGGCTTGTCCTGTTCGACTAGACTAATCTCACTTAGGTTTGTCCTTCAGTGGATCAGGTATCAGAAATACAGTGGTATTTCTGTAACTTAAGGAGGTTTCATGCCCCTACCTTTGCCTTTCTCTTATTTCCAGAAGGTAGGCATTCACCATTCTAGTGGGGCTCATGTCATATTTGATTACTGTCATACATATCTGGTGACTCTGCTGACATTTCTCTCTCTTTCTCTCTCTCTCTCTCCCTCCACTGCCTACACACACAAGGCATTATTTTTAGCTTTTCATTTTGAAATAATTTTAGACTTACAGGCTAGTTGCAAAAATAGTACAAAAAGTTCAGGTGTATGTTTCATCCAACTTCCTCTAATGTTAATATCTTATATAAGCACAGTACAATTATCCAGACTATGAAGTTAGCCCTGGTACAATATGATTAACTAAGCTGCAGAGCTCATAGGAGCTCTTTTTTTTTTTTTTTAAGATTTTATTTATTTATTTGAGAGAGAGAATGAGATAGAGAGAGCATGAGAGGGGGGAGGGTCAGAGGGAGAAGCAGGCTCCCTGTTCAGCAGGGAGCCCGATGCGGAACTCGATCCCGGGACTCCAGGATCATGACCTGAGCCGAAGGCAGTCGCTTAACCAACTGAGCCACCCAGGCGCCCCTCATAGGAGCTCTTTTTACCAGTTTTCCTTTGAATGTACTTTTCTGTTCCGGGTGCCATGTTGCATTTCGTTGCATCTCTGTCTCCTCAAATCTGTGACAGTTCTTCAGTCTTCCCTTGCCTTTTGTGACCGTGAAACTTTTGAAGAGTACTGGTCCTTTATTTTGTAGAACCCTCAATTTGGCTTTTTTTCCTGATGTTTTCTTATGATTAGTTTGAGGACATGCATTTTTGACAAGGATACTAAAGAAGTTATGTTGTGTCCTTCTCAGTGCATCAGATCAGGGAGTACATGATGCCAATATGTTTTGTTATGATGGTGTTAACCTTGATTACTCAGTTAGGATGGTGTCTGCTACCTTTCTCTACTGTCAAGTTACTATTTTCCCTTTTGGAATTGGTAAATACCTTGAGAGATATTTATAGACTATGCTAAATCCTGTTTCTTCTCAAACTTTTACTTACTAATTTTAGAATCTTTTGGTGGATCTTGTCCATAGCCATGATTAGTGTAGTGTTTGCCCCATGGTGGTCTGGGTTTTCTCTTATTCTTTCTATATTTTTAAATCAGAATTCTTCAATAAGGGAATTTATATTTAATTATTTATATTTAATTTAATTATTTAATTATTTATATTTATCAACATATGTTCATGGACATTTACTTTCTTCTGTGGGTTATAATCCAGTACTACCATTATTCATTTTATTTCTCAAATTGTTCCATCTTTGGCCATTAGGATTTTCTTCAGCTTGGCCCTTGTGTCCTTCTAATATACCCCCATCCTTTTCTGAGTACTCCTTTATTTTCTGGCACAACAAAATGTTCCAGGCCTATCTTATAGTTTTCTTGCCCCTGTCCTGGAATCAACCACTTCTCCAAGGAGCCCTGGTTCCTTTTATTGGTGAATGGTATTTAAGAAACCAAGATCTGGACACTAACTGTGCTCCTTGCTATTGGGGTATCACTGCTTCTAGAATCTCTCAGCATACAGAACTAGGAAATATATGTGTGCACACTAACCCATGTATATACATCTGTCTATCTATCTATCATCTATCTATCTATCATCTATCTATCTATCTATCTATCTATCATCTATCTATCATCTATCTCTCTATCATCTATCTATCTAATCCAGTCTATCTATCTATCTATCTATCTATCATCTATCTATCTCTATCATCTATTTAATCATCTATCTATATTAAAAATCGTAAGTTCCTTCTGATACCTTCAATCTTAGTACAACTCCACAAGGTTCATTACAACAGTTTCCTTATTTGGAATTCTGAGACTGAGAAGCTTGACTCTAATAATCTAAAATATATGTACTTATTTATGCAACTCTAGATTTCATGAAATAATTCCAGAATTGCTAACCCACATGCCTGTAAGAACCAGGTGTGCTAACTAGAGTACAGTATTGGTGTGCAGTTCTTTTTGTCTTTGGCCTTACAATTGCCAGTCAAAATGCTCTTTTCCAAGGATACTTAGATTAGGACTTTTCTTCCCAGTCTCCTTCAGCGTGGGTTATGTTATTTACTAGGTCATACACTTAGGTTTATTTATTATTGTTTGTATTGCATTTTGGGTTGCCTCACATCTTGGTTTAGTTCAGTTATTTATTGGGGAGGATATGTTAAACATTATATTTCTTTTTTTACATTTCAATAACTTTATTGAAAGGTATATCCCTTAGTACCAAAACATAATAGTAGTTGGTTAGGCTAACTCTGCCAACTCAGAATTAACACTGATGTAGTCAAATTAGGGAAATATATCAGCCTTTTGGGAAAACTGAAGTTATCCACAAAGCACAGTTTACAAAATATAAGATATACTGTGGTTCTTTGGTTTATTTTCCAGCGCACATTTATCCATAACATGATGTCAAAATTGGGTACAGTCCTTCTGGATGGACTCGGGCTACTCGCTGCACTGAGTAACTGTTTACAACACTTTAATGCTGTAGATCTCCTTACATTCACCAACTTTAAACATTATATTTCTAAGAGTCAAAGCCACACAAAAAAGTATCATCAGAGAAGTGTACCTCCGTCCTCACTGCTATTAACCCATTCCCATTCTTCCTTTCTTTCCCCTCTTTTGCTAACCAGTCCCTGTAGGAGCCAAACATCTTTAGTTTCTGGTTTATCTTTTTTATATTTATCTTGCAAAAAAGGAGCAGATATGCATGTATTTTCTTATATCCTCTTTCTTACAGGGAGTGTAGTGGGTGCCTGGGTGGCTCAGTTGGTTAAGCGTTTGCCTTCGGCTCGGGTCATGATCCTGGAGTCCTGGGATCGAGCCCTGCATCGGGCTCCCTGCACAGTGGGGAGCTTGCTGATCCCCCTGTTTGTGTTCCCTCTCTCTGTATCTCAAATAAATAAATAAAATCTTTTTAAAAAAAAGAAGTGTAGCATCTTATAGATACTCTTTTGCACTTTGATATTCTCACTCTAAATCAATTCATAGAGATCTTCCTCATTTCTGAAATGAAACAGCTGTATAGCACTCCTTTGTGTGGATATATCATAGTTTATTCAACCCCTCTCCTATGTGTGGGCATTTAGGTTGTTTCCAATATTTGGCGATTATAAACAACTCTGAAATGAATAACCTTGTGCATATGTATCTTTCTATTGTTGGAGGTAGATTCCTAGTATTGGAATTGCTGAGTCAAAAGGTGAATGCATGAGTAGTTTTGTTAAATATTGTCAAATTTCCTCCCAGAAAGATTATACTAATTTGCATTCCCACCAGCGACGTATGAGAGGGCCTGTTTTCCCATAGCCGCACGAACAAAATGTGTTGCCATACTTTTTAAGTTTTGCCTGTCTGATAGATGAGAAATGGTATCTCAGTGCTGTTTTAATTTGCATTTCTCTAATTATGAGTGTGTTTGAAGATTTGTTATATTTGAGGGATATATATACACATAATCTATTCATGTCTCTTTTTGCATTTTACTATCTGTTGTTTAATTTTTTGTCCCTCAGTTTTAAAAGGTTTTATATTAGAAACCTTGAGGGTATTACGCTAAAGGAGATAAATCAGACAAAGCCAGATACTGTATGATATCACTTATATGTAGAATCTACAAAATATGTAGAGGGGGCGCCTGGGTGGCTCAGTTGGTTAAGCACCTGCCTTCGGCTCAGGTCATGATCCCAGGGTCCTGGGATGGAGCCCATTGTCCAGCTCCCTGCTAAGTGGGGAGCCTGCTTCTCCCTCTCCCTCTGCCACTCCCCCTGCTTGTGCTCTCTCACTCTCGCTCTCTCTAAAATAAATAAATAAGATCTTTTTTTTTTTAAGATTTTATTTATTTATTTGTCAGAGAGAGAGACAGAACACAAGCAGGGGGAGAGGCAGGCAGAGGGAGAAGCAGGCTCCCCGACGAGCAAGGAGCCTGATGTGGGACTCGATCCCAGGACGCTGGGATCAAGACCTGAGCTGAAGGCAGCTGCTTAACCGACTGAGCCACCCAGGCGTCCCTAAATAAATAAAATCTTAAAAAAAAATAAAAAGTTAAAATAAAAAATATGTAGACTCTAAGAAAGCTGAACTCATAGCTCAGGGGTGGGGGAATTGGGGAGAAGTTGGTCGAAGGGCACAAAGTTGCATTTAGAAGATGAAGTTCTGGAGATCTAACACACAGCACAGTGATTATAGTCAACAATACTGTATTATATACTTCAAATTGCTAAGAGACTAGATCTTAAATCTTTTTACCACAAAAAAAGAAATGATAACTGTGTGATAGAATGGACATGTCCACTAATGTTATGGTGGTGAGATCATATTGCAGTATATGAATGATTCAAATAAACACATCATACACTTTAAACATACATAATGTTATATGTGAATTATATCTCAATTTAAAAAAGATAGTAGGGAAAAATAAAATAAGACATAATCAGAGAGGGAGACAAACCATAAGAGACTCTTAACCATAGGAAACAAACTGAGGGTTGCTGGAGGGGAGGGGGGTGGGGGGATGGGGTAACTGGGTGATGGGCATTAGGGACGGCACGTGATGTAATGAGCGCTGGGTGTTATATATAACTGATGAATCACTGAACTCTACCTCTGAAACTAATAATACACTATGTTAACTAATTGAATTTAAGTAAATAAAATAAAAAAATAAAAAGAATAGTAGTCTTTGTAGCATATGTTGTGATAAATGTGATTCTGAATCTCCTGCCTCCCTCTTATAAGGACTCTTGTGCTTACAGTGACCCCACCTATATAATCCAGGTAATCTCCCCATCTCAAGACGCTTCGTGTAATCACATCTGCAAAGTCCCTTATGTCATTGGGACACAACATATTCACATGTGCTGGGGATTGGGGCATGGACATCTTTGGAGGGTCATTATTTAGCCTACCACACCACGTCTGAAGTTTTCCACTTTGTCTGGTGGGAATAAAAACTATTCTTTGTCCTGGGTGAGGTGCTTTTTTTTTTTTTTTTAAAGATTTTATTTATTTATTTGACAGAGAGGGACATAGCGAGAGAGGGAACACAAGCAGGGGGAGTGGGAGAGGGAGATGCAGGCTTCCCGTGGAGCAGGGAGCCTGATGTGGGGCTCGATCCCAGGACCCCGGGATCATGACCTGAGCCAAAGGCAGACTCCCAATGACTGAGCCACCCAGGCGCCCCAGATCCTGGGTGAGTTTTGAAAAGTTTGCTTCCTCCAATCCTTTAAGTGGTTCTTTCTCTAGCCTTGGGTAGTCTCCTCACAGGCATGTTCTGATCAGTACTCACCTAAATACTTGAGGGGAACCCCTCTGCAAATCTCTGGAGCCCTCTCTGTGTTCAGTTTCTCTCGTCTACTACTCTGTTCTGTGAATTCTAGCAGCCTTGGGCCTCCCTTGACCGCTTGTTCTTTCTCCTCAACTCAGGGTGACTGCCCTGCGGCCTGGAATCTCTCCAAGCAGTAAGCTGTGGTAATCACAGATTGGTTTTGTTTCCCATGTCTTAGGAATCATTCTTCTCCTCATGTCTAATATCTTGAGACCCATTGTTTCATATAAATTTCCAGTGTTTTAGTTGTTTCAAGAGGTCAAGTAAATCTGGTCCCTGTTAGTCCAACTTGACCAGAAGTGAAAGTAGAGGTACTATTTTAAAAGTACACTTGAGGGGCGCCTGGGTGGCTCAGAAGGTTAAGCGTCTGCCTTCGGCTCAGGTCATGATCTCCAGGTCCTGGGATGAAGCCCCGCATCGGGCTCCCAGCTCAGCGGGGAGTCTGCTTCTCCCTCTCCCACCATGTCTGCCTCTCCCCCTGCTTGTGTTCTCTCTGTCTCTCTCTCTTTCTCAAATAAATAAATAAATCTTTAAAAAATAAATAAAAATACACTTGATATTATAACTATGATGGTCACAGAAGTTTATGAAACAGGGGTCTATACAAGAGGACCAACACTTCATAATTCAATATTTACTGAGCAACTTTTAAGTACAAGGCAGTGAGCTAGACATTGTCAAGAACTCAAATATGCTCCCTGGTCATGAGGGGAAAGAATATGTGAGTCAATATGGTTTTGTTTTGTTTTGTTTTTTTTGGAGGCATCAAGATGGAGAGGAGGAAGAAATATATATCACTATATGCTAGAAAGTTTCTTCCAGAACAGCTCTTAGCCCCCATTGGGCCTAGGCTAGAACCACTTGGGTTGGCCGGTTTCATTTGTTCCCCTCAGCCAAGAATGTCTCTGAGAGGGTAGCTTCTCCATTTGGAAGGAGCTGCCATGACGCTGCCTTGATAAACCCCAGGACCGATAATTTCTTTTTCCCTAACATGCTTGTTTTGGTTCACTAAGCAGATTCCCGCCCCCCCCCCCAAAGGTCCCTGAACCTTGCAGGAGACATATAAAGGAAAGCAGGTCACATCTAGTAAGTACTCTGCTGTCACTTGGATAGCCATTTTTATATGCATCTTGCCCAAGAGGAAACAGACTTCTCTTACCTAGGTCTCCTAACTAGCAAATGGCAGAGTTGGTGTAGGGATCCAAGTCCGACTTTAAAGCCCATGGTCTTATTTTCTGCTTCCAGCATGACTGCCTCAGTTTCAAGAGTATAAAAGTCTCCATTACTCACGTCCTCCATTTGCTGACTGTATTTCTGACATACGGAATTTCCTGACCTCTTGCTTTCTGGTTAACTTCCTTGTGTTAGAAAATACAATTCTCTTGTTACTTGCTTGGGTGTGACTCCTGGTGCTTGCTCTCCAGTATTTGTGTATTTCTAGACTCTCATGTTCTTCCTCACACCTGGTTCTTAGTCATTGCTTTAATCTAACTCTTTTTTTTTTCTTTTACCTTTTATGTGGTCTTGTTTCCAGACTCCTCAGCTCATTCCCTGGCATTGCTACTGTAAGACAGACAGCTTTCTATCCTAAGCTTCTAAATTTGATGTGTTTCTTTTTTCAGGTCTGATTCCAGCCCAGTTCTTCAAAGCCTCCCCTTGGCTGACTTTCAGATGTAACTGAATACCCATATGCACATGAATATTCAATATTCATTCATTAATTTTTGTTGTTCACAAACATAGTTTCATTGAGCACCTATTGTGCGACAAACTCTAGAGATATGGTAATGCACTAAAATGGGTGGGACATCTGGCCCAGGGAGCATGGAGTTCTATTATCAAGGACTGAGAAACATCTGGGCAAAGCCAATCCTTCTGTACCGCTTCCTCAGAAAGAGACAACTAATATGACCCAAGAGAGATGAAAGAAAAGAAAGAGGTTAAAAGAAAAATCCCCAGCATATCACTTCTGCATGGTGTACGGAGGGTGTGCAGGATGTGGTATTCATAATTACTCGCTGTCCAAAGCTCCCTGTATTCGTTTCCCAGGGTGCAGTAACAAGGTACCACACACTGGGTGGCTTAAGATATTAGAAACGTATTGTCCCACAGTTCTGCAGGCTGGAAGTCCAAGATCAAGGTGTTGGCGGGGTTGCTTCCTTCTGAGGCTTCGAAGGAGAATCTCTTCCAAGCCTCTCTGCTAGCTTCTGGCGGTTTGCTGGTAGTCTGGGGGTCCTCGGCTTGTACGTGCATCACCCTAATCCTTCATTTTCACATAGTGTTTTTCATGTGTTTCTTTACATTGTCTTCTCTCTGGGGGTGTCTGTCTCTGTGTCCAAATTTCCCCTTTTTATGAAGACCCTAGTCATACTGGATTGGGGTCCACCCTCATGACCTCGCTTGAACTTCACTACTTCTGTAAAGACTCCATTTCCAAGTAAAGTCACATTCCGAGGTCCTAGGGGCTAGGACTTCAACAAATCTTTTTTGGTGGACGCAATTCAACCGACACATAACACCCCCCTTTAAGGAAGATCTTGGTGGCTTAGCTGCTGGGAGTGCTGCCTGCAAACAGCCTCCAGGTGTCAGCCCCTCCAGGACTCTGTCTCCACTGTGGAGAACCACCTCCCCCAAGGCCGTGCTCCTGGTAGGGTGGCCCATACCCAATAACTAACAGAGGTCGCGGTGTACAGGTATGGCTTTCTTGTCTCAACTTGGAACAAATCTGAAGGACCCTTCTATCTTCAGATTGCCCCCTAGGGTTGCCTGAAGGCCTCTGTTGGGCTGGCATGACAGCCTGGACCTCTCCCTCTGCCCATGCCTGCTTGAGCCCTCAACCTCCCAACCTCCCACAGATGTTGATCCCTCATAACCGTCCTGCCTGCTAACCCTTGCCTCAGGAAAACCAAACCTGCAGAAGGTGGACAGAAGAAACAAACGTCCTTAGGGTGGAAACATCCTGGTAGGCAAGAGAGCGAATGGAAGGGAATTAAACCAGAGAGGTAAGCAAGGGCCAGATCATGCATGGTTTTGTAAGCCATGGGAAGGTTTGGATTTCATCCTAGATGCAATAGATGGGAATCCATAGGATAATTGTGAGCAGGGAAGGAGGATCAGTCTGCATTTTGACAAGATGAGCTGGGCTGCTGTCTGAGCCTCCTGGCCTCTGAGCCTGTTCACTGCCCTGTGAAATGTAGTGCTTCCCTTGAGATAATGGCAGTTGTTTGACTCAGAGGGGCCCTAGGCTAAGACCACAGGGAAAGGCCTCCAACTTTGGCTGGACTTGAGCCTAGAAATGCCTCACTCCTGTTGGCCCCTCCTCTTTACCCTCTCAAGCTGCCTTGGGCTGAACAGAGCTACATTTGTAACCACCTTTATTAAAAGGAGTTCTACTGGCTAAAGAGTTTATTGGCATGGAATCCGGAATTGCCTTTTCCTCTTAGAAGAGACTTCTACTCGATTCTTTCAAAACCAAGTTAATGTTTGTTTTTTTTTTATTGTAAAAAAATCACATGCCCTTTGTAGAAAATTTGAGAAAGAAACCTTTCAAAAAGAAATTAAAAATTACCTGGTGATAGCCACTGTTTTTGCATATACATATCACACAGCATGTGTTACAAACTTGAACGTCTGTCATTGAAGCAGGTATATAACACAAACAAAGATACTGATCTAGGTGAATATTATAGTGATCTGGGGAGCTCATGCTTTCTCTGAAGGCTTAGCTTCTTTCAACCCTAGCTTGCTGAGTTTGCATAAGCTCGTTTTAGTTTATGGTCCCTCTGTCCAAAGGATATTCACTAGTGTATCCTGCCTACATCTATATAATTTTTTTTCACTCTCCCTCTTGTTTACTCCACTTTAAAAATACTGGCTTCCTTAGTGTTTCTCTAGCATGCCAAGCATGCTCATTCCTCGGGGCCTTTTCACTTGTTCTTCCCTCTGCTGGAACGTTCTAACTGTAAATATCCAAATGGCAGGGCACCTGGGTGGCTCAGTCCATTAAGCGTCTGCCTTCGGCTCAGGTCAGGGTCCCAGGGTCCTGGGATCGAGCCCCACGACGGGCTCCCTGCTTGGCGGGGAGTCTGCTTCTCCCTCTCCCTCTGCCCCTGCTCATGCTCCCTCTCCTCAAATAAATAAATAAAATCTTTAAAAAAAAAATAAAAAAATAAAAAAATAAATATCCAAATGGCTTACTTCCTCACATTCATCCTGATCTTTGCTTAAAAATTACCTCTGTGGGGAGAATTTTCTTTACCAGGCACATAAAATCACATTGTTGTTATTCTTCTGACCCTGATCTATTTTCCATCATATCAGTAATTGTCATATTACCTGTTTATTTTCCTTTGGTAGGACTTCCTAACATTTTCTCCATTATGACACACTGAGAAAATGATAGTATTTGAACAGTAGGCTAGGGAAAACGGAGGAGGCGAATTGTGTTTGGTGTCAGTAAAGTTGCAGTGGGAGAGAGGTTCCAGCCTCTGTGGAAACTCAGTAGATGAGACACATCTGTCATCATTTGACACCTGTTGACATCTGTCCCTCCACCAGAATGTAAGCCCCTTTTTGTATTTTTTTAAAGATTTTATTTATTTGAGAGAGAGCGAAAGCGAGAGAGATCACAGAGGGAGAGGGAAAAGCAGACTCCCCGCTGAGCAGAGAGCCCGACCCTGGGATCGATCCCAGGACCCTGAGATCATGACCTGAGCCGAAGGCAGCTGCCCAACTGACTGAGCCACCCACGTGCCCCAGCCCCACAATGGTCCTTAAAGCAGAGACTGATATATACAGTATGTGCTAAATAAGTTCTGCTAAATGAGTAAGTTATATCATGAATGTTTCTCCATGTCATTAAAAAACTCATGAACACTTTAAAAGACTTCTGATTCATATTGGGGTTCTATATTTTGTTTAACTGAACTTCTTAATTGTGGGGAGTTTTTTTGGTACTTGATTTAAAATCTGCCTTCTGGCATACTTAATAGTGAATTGTTAAAGACTTGGAAGGAATCCTGTGCATGTCACCATGCACAGCATCTGAGTAGCACCATCTTCCTGGGGAAGACATCAGACTTGAGAAGGTACACACCATTTTAACCTGGATGCACAGATACACATCATGTCCTAACGAATCCTGGTATGTATGCTCCTGGAACAATCTGAAACATCTCTGGGCATGTTTAGTGTATCACTCAAAAGGAATGAGACTCGGTACATGTCAAATTCTCTGTAAATCTCACGTCCAACATGAACCACATAAGAATTCCACCAATAAATTTTTTCCTTGATAATCACTTCTGAAACAGAAACTTGGATTAGAATCCAAGCAAGCGATGTGAAGGATAGTAAATGTATGAGGGACAGGCAGGGGAGAGGGAGGTGCTGCTAGTGAAACTGGGCTCACCTCCCTCTGGATGATAGGGGAAACCATGCAGACTAGTGTACTTAATGAATGCCACAGGCATTTTTCTCATTCCTGTTGGGCAAGGTGGAAGGTTAGAGCCTTAGTCTTTTAAATTGTACCTGTGTGCGAGGCCAATTAATCAAAGTGTCTTTACAGGACAAACACCCAAACACATTTTCTAAAATTCAACCCAACCCTAGCTGCACGAATGTTTCATCCATCAGAGTATCAGTGACCTGTGTGGATTTATGTGTTTATGCACATTTTCTTAAAAGAATTGTTATTATTTGAAAGGTAATGGAAACATCAAGATTTTTTTTTCTTCTTACATAAGAAAAGATATACTGTCAAGGGTATGAGTCAAGAACTTCTGGACTCAAGTCCTAGTTCTGCCGTTTACAAATGTAGGATCTTCAACAAGTTACTTGATTTCTCAGTGTCTGTTTTCTTTTTTTTTTTTTTAGATTTTTTTTTTTTATTTATTTGAGAGAGAGAGAGCACATGAGAGGGGGGGAGGGTCAGAGGGAGAAGCAGACTCCCTGCCGAGCAGGGAGCCCGATGCGGGACTCGATCCAGGGACTCCAGGATCATGACCTGAGCCGAAGGCAGTCGCTTAACCAACTGAGCCACCCAGGCGCCCCTCAGTGTCTGTTTTCTAAGGATAATAAATATTTCCCACAATATTAGGAAATGAGATAAAGACTCTAAGGGCTTCACTGGTAATGCAACCCCCAACAGGAGGAAGAAATAGATTTTCTCTCCCTCTCCCTCTTTTTAAAATTTCTCAGTCTATACTTAAAAGCCTAAAAAAAAACCACACTTCCTCAAAGTGTGTTCCACAGAACACCTGTTCCAAGACATGCTCAGTAAATAGGGACTGCTACATACTAGTTTCCGTCTTAGAGATTCATCATGCATATTACCATGCTGAAGCCTCAGGAGTTATCCAGTAGAGAAAACTGCTTGATTTTGTTTAATTTGATGTTGTCCAGTCTTATTTGACCAGATTGGTTTTTTCTCATGACACCTCTTACAGCTGCTTTCTCAATGACCCTATGATGGAATGAGATGATGAGAATGTGTTTCAGAACAAAGGATCACTGAATTTAGGGGAAATCAAGAGTGTCCACAGTGATGCTACAATATCTCATCTGGAAAACTGGAGGTCTGAGGTTTTTTATAGACATATACATCTTATAATGAAGTGATGGTTTTTAGTAATCACAAATAATTATTAATTTTAATTTATCTAGTTCTTTTCTGCTTGATACCTCTTAGTTTTTATCAGCCTCTGCTATTATATTTTGGTTTGTTACTTATCTTTTATTTTTTCTTTTCAAGCATCAACTTTTGGTTCACTCAGTGTAGGTGTATAAGGGTGGAGTCTCCCTTCTTCACAAAACCCTTAAGTAGGTGCAGCTTCCAATAGTGGTGACTCATGAATGACAAGACTAGGAACACTTTAAACATTGATTATAATGAGAGAGCAGCAAGTTATTGCTTGATGAAGTTGGATTTATTAATAGATGAGATAATCCAGTTGTTGCAAAAAGTCTGACTTGTAGTTTCTTCGAAACTTCTTATAATCCTCTCTTATTTATTTAGAAATATTTTCTGAATCCAATCCCATTACTGTAAAACAGAGAAATTTCTGTATCAGCACTTCATACGTTGCCCAGAAAAATAAAGACAGTGAATTTTTAAAAGTTAAATATAAGAAAATAGGATAATAGGACAAGAGCTCAGGTAAGACAGGAAGAAAGATAGTTTCCCCTCACCCACTCCCCCCACCACAAAAACCAGAATAAGTAACTTACAAACCCTGATTCTCATCCTCATACGAATAAGAGAAAAGCAGGAAAAATAATATAGACTTGTAAGCACAAAATAATAAAGGTCACTAAAGAATTGCTAACAAATACTCTGCAACATAAAGGAAATTGTAAAATTGTATAAATATGTCTGAAAAGAGAAAATGATAGAGAAAAAGAAAATGTTTTTGACCCTCCCCCCACTAACAGATGGGGAAGAGAATCTGTTCATTGCTGACGCCAAAAGACAGGCTCCTGCTGAATATTTCATTTTCTTCCCCTAAAATAAAATAGTTGTGTGCAGAAACTGGAATAAGTAACCCCTCCTCACCATAATAAAGTGAAAATAAATAAAAATATCTATTACAGCCATGTCCCATCAAGAACTGTACAATTCCAATCTGGAATGGGACTTTTCTTGTAAACATTATTAATTGATTTCCATTTCTACTAATGGCAGGGTAAGTTATTTGGACCAACCTTTTTGCAGAAAAGCAGCTACAAGTTATGGATAAAATGCAAAAATAAAATGTTTTTTTAAAAGCACTGAAAAGCTGACAAAATAGTGAGGAATTTCTAGGGCAAACTTGAAAGGAAAGTAGGAACCCAGATTGGTAAAGGGAACCCAGAAGCCACTGAAGACCTTTGTCAACCAGAAAAAATTAGAACTTTGGTTTTAACAGCCAGGGTGACATGGCCTGCCAAGGGGGAGAGTCTAAGAGGAGACCGTCACTATTATAAGCAGAAATCCCAAAGGGCTATACTATTAGGGTCAGGGTGAGGCACAGGTGAATTGGCCTTTGGATGTATTTTTAGCTGAAATTGACATCTTATGGAATGCCAAAGAGGAAAAACATGTAAGGACAAAACCCTCAAGCACTGAATTTAGTTTGAAGTGATCTTGAACAGATAGTGTCCTTAGATATTTGGTTGAAGCAAATGTGCATTTTCTTTTGTGTATTTTTGCGTCTTTCATATTACTCAAATTATTCCCATAAATACATTTTTAAAATTTAATTTTATTGTTTATTTATTTACTTATTTTAGAAAGGGGAAGAGAAGGGGGGAGCGGCAGAAGGAGAGAGAGAATCTTAAGCAGGCTCCATGCTGGGCATGGAGCACAACATGGGGCTTGATCTCATGACCCTGAGATCATGACCTGAGCTGAATTCAAGAGTTGGATTCTCAACCGACCGAGCCACCAAGATGCCCCCATATAAATACATTTTCAACAATATTTAGCGGCAAACAGTACCATTCACACAAGAAAGAACACTATGCATGGGAATAAGCAGAGAGAATAGACAACAGAGAGATCCACTAAGACTCCACATATGGAATTATTAGTTAAGGCTTGTAGAACAACTATGTTTTTGATGTTTAAATAAATAAAAGGTAAACTAACAATATCTTTGCCAACAGAAAACCTTATAAAGTGACATTGGATTTGGAAAAGAACCAGTTAGAAATTCTAGAAATGAATATATGTATATAAATAAATAGATATAGATATGAATATGAATATGGATGGATATATGTATATATATGTATGCATGTATAGATATAGATATATTATGGATTAATGTATAAAACTAATAGATTACTCATGAATACAAAGATAATGGAGTGAATTTGAAGATAAGTCAGAAAGAATTATCCAGAAGGTGTCACAGAGAAAATAAAGGATGGAAAATACAAAAGACAGATTAAGAGACATGGGGGATAGAGTGAAAGGGTCTAACAATAATTTAATTAGAATTCCAAAAGGACAGTAGAGAGGGAATAAAGATATAATGGCTATTGATTTTTAGAACTGATGAAATACATAACCCACAATTCTAGCAGTCCCCCAATTTCAAATGAGAGAAGTAAAAGAAATTCCCACCCACACTCATCAGAGTGAAAATGCAGAACAGCAAAGACAAAAGGAAAACCAAAAAATTGTCCCAGGATAAAAGACAGATGATATTCAAAGGAGTGGCATTTAGACTAACAGTTGAGGCTTCAACAGCAGCAATCGAAGGCAGAGGAAGTGAATAGTATCTTCAACATATTGAAAGGAAGTAACTACTGATAAGAATTGTACACAGAGAAAGTATCTTTGAAGACTGAGGGCAAAATGGATATATTTTTAAAATTAAGACTTTATTTCTTCAGAGCAGTGTAAGGTTCATAGAAAAATTGGGGAGAAGGTACAGAGATTTCTCATATATCCCCTGCCCCTAACATTCATAGCCTCTCTTATTTTTAACATCCTACACCAAAGTGGCATATTTATTAAAATTGTTGAATCTACAATGACACTTCATCATCATCCGAAGTCCATAGTTTATATTAGAGTTCACTCTTGGTGTTGTACATTCTATGGGTTTGGACAAATATGTAATGACATGTATCCATCATTGTAATATCATACAGAATATTCTCACTGCCCTAAATTTTTTCTGTGCTCCACCTATTCATCCCTACCACCTCCCGGCCACAACCCACCCAAACTCAAACCTCTGGCAACTAATGATCTTTTTACTATTTTCATATTTTTGCCTTTTCCAGAATACATATAGGTGGACTCTTATAGTATGTAGCCTTTTCAGATTGGTTTCTTTCACTTAGCGATATGCATTTAAAATACATTTCTTCCATATATTTTCATGGCTTGGTAGTTCATTTCTTTTTAGTGCTGAATGATAGTCCATTGCCTGGATGGACCACAGTTTATTTATCCATTCACCTACTGAAGGACACCTTGGTTGCTTCCATCCAAGCTGCTGCATTATGAATAGAGCTGCTATAAACATCCATGTGCAGGCTTTTATGTGGACATAAATGTTCAACTCCTTTAAATACCAAGGTTGCTGGATCATATGGTGAGAGTATGCTTGGTTTTGTAAGAAACCACCAAACTGTCTTTCAAAGTGGCTGTACCATTTTGCATTCCCACCAGCAATGAATGTGGGTTCCTGTTGCTCCGTAACCTCACCAGCATTTGGCGTTATCAGTGTTCCGGATATTGGTCATTCTAATATGATGTGTAGTAGTATTTCACTTTTGTTTTAATTCGCATTTATCTGATGACGTATGAAGTGTTGCATCTTTTCATATGCTTATTTGCCATCTGTGTATCTTCTTTGGGGAAGTTTCTGTTAAGATATTTGGTCCATTTAAATTGGGTCGTTTGTTTTCTTCTTCTTGTGTTTTCAGAGTGATTTATGTATCTTGGATAGGTGTCCTTTACCAGATGTGTCTTTTGCAAATATTTTCTCCCAGCCTGTGGCTTGCCTTCTCAATCTCTTGACATTATCTTTCACGGAGCAGAAGTTTTTAATTTTAATGAAGTCCAGCTTCTCAAATATTTCTTTCATATGTATTGTGCCTTTGGTGTTGTATCTTAAAAGTCATCACCACACTCAAGATCATCTAGGTTTTTTTTCCCAGGCTCTTCTTTTGTGGTCTGAGCACCCAATTTTAATGTGGGGATGTGGGGGTGGCTTCCCCACACCACCAAACAATGCTCCAGACACCAGTTGGGTGTTTTAACTATTCAACTCAATTCTGACACTATTTACCTGGGGATAGCACCAGATTCCATAGGTTAAAACTTTTGTTTTATAAGACTGCCCACCCCCTTCAGATGCCAGCTGCAAGCCCAGGTTGTTACCCAAGGTCCTCCTTGGATTCAATTAATTTGTTAGAGCAGCTCACAGGACTCAAAGAAACATTTCACTTACTAGATCACTGATTTATTATAAAAGGATATAACTCAGGAATAGCCAGATGGAAGAGATACACAGGGCAAAGTGTGGGGAAAGGGCACAGAGTTCCCATGCCTTCACCATATGTACCACTCTCCCAGAACTTCTATGTGTTCACCGACCTGAACGCTCTCTGAACCCTGTCCTCTTGGGTTTTTGTGGAGGCTTCATTATATAGTCATGATCGATTAAATTGATGCCAAGCAAGAAGTATAACGTGTGGTTGCTGCTGGGGCGGATCAAGAAGCTCATGCAAACTGATGAAAACTTTGGGAAGGTGGCAGCAGCTGTACCCATCATCATCTCCGGGGCGCTCGAGCTCTTCCTGGCATCATTGTCGAAGAAGGCCTGCCAGGTGACCTTGTCCTGAAGCGCCAAACCATGACCACATCCCACCTGAAGCAGTGCATTGGGCTGGAGCAGCAGTTTGACTTTTTAAAAAAGATTTTATTTTATTTATCTATCTATCTAGAGTGTGTGTGAGCAGGGGGAGGAGCAGAGGCGGGTGGAGAAGGATAAGCAGACTCCGAGCTGAGCACAGAGCGCAACATGAGGCTCGATCCTAGGACCCTGAGATCGTGACCTGAGCTGAAACCAAAAGTTATGACCACTTAACCGACTGAGC